>NC_136812.1:55949701-56424701 GCF_951216825.1 Electrona antarctica | reverse complement strand
AGTGTTGAAAGCCACAACGATATAATGACAGTCGATTTTAAAAAAAGACTCATGTAGTGTGAAATACATAATTTATTTAAAATACGATCTGATGACTCGCCGACAACTTTAAAACTCCTGCAGTGTGTAGGGGCCATTAATGTGACAGTATCTATTCAACCTCACCTGCACTGAGTTAACATGACAGTATCTATTCAACCTCACCTGTTCTGAGTTAACGTGATTCATCCTCACCTGTACTGAGTTAACGTGACAGTATCTATTCAACCTCACCTGTTCTGAGTTAACGTGATTCATCCTCACCTGTACTGAGTTAACGTGACAGTATCTATTCAACCTCACCTGCACTGAGTTAACGTGACAGTATCTATTCAACCTCACCTGCACTGAGTTAACGTGACAGTATCTATTCAACCTCACCTGTTCTGAGTTAACGTGATTCATCCTCACCTGTACTGAGTTAACGTGACAGTATCTATTCAACCTCACATGTAGAGTTAATGTGACAGTATCTATTCAACCTCACCTGTAGAGTTAATGTGACAGTATCTATTCAACCTCACCTGTAGAGTTAATGTGACAGTATCTATTCAACCTCACATGTAGAGTTAATGTGACAGTATCTATTCAACCTCACCTGTAGAGTTAATGTGACAGTATCTATTCAACCTCACCTGTAGAGTTAATGTGACAGTATCTATTCAACCTCACCTGTACTGAGTTAATGTGACAGTATCTATTCAACCTCACCTGTAGAGTTAATGTGACAGTATCTATTCAACCTCACCTGTACTGAGTTAACGTGACAGTATCTATTCAACCTCACCTGTAGAGTTAATGTGGACAGTATCTATTCAACCTCACCTGTAGAGTTAATGTGACAGTATCTATTCAACCTCACCTGTAGAGTTAATGTGACAGTATCTATTCAACCTCACCTGTACTGAGTTAACGTGACAGTATCCGTTCAGAGGGAAGCGGGTGATGTGAGTGGAGTCGTGCTTCCAGCCGCCGTCCGCAGAGTTGCCAACGACGTCTCCCACCTCCAGTGGTGGAAAAAAATATATAGTTAAGTAAGTACGTGTAGCTATTTTCAGAAAGTGTAAAAACTTTAGTCGACTAAATCAACTGTAGATTTAGTCGACAATCTTGTGATATTTAGTCGACTAAAACTAGACTAACACTAAGACATTCCAGGTGACTAAAATGTTTCAAAAGACTATGACTAAAACCAAAAACAACACTGCCTTCCAACCGACTCGTTACACGCTCACCTCGGGGAAGAGCTCCTGGATGGTGTCGGCGCGGCCGCTCAGCGCGATGCTCTCCCCCAGCTGGGGGGCCACGCGGACCACCACGCACTCCCACGGCCGCCACGCCCGGGCCGCCTCGCGCTCCAGCCGCCAGCGCTCCAGCTCGGCCTGCAGCGCGCCCAGGCGGAAGAAGCGTGCCTCCTCCGCCAGGAGAGAGTACTCCTGTGTGGAAGCAGTGTGTGTGTGTATGTGTGTGTGGGGGGGGGGTAACTGTCAGTATAGGGGCCGTCACCATTACACATTTAAAGTAGCTATAAGTAGGCTAATAATATAGCAATATTTATTTTTTAATTTTTGAGGGATACAGCTTTTGTCCACATACGTCTCATATTTTCCATTGACAATGAAAGGACAAATTAGGTCATATGTGCCTCAAATATGACGTAAATGTGTGGCAACAGAAACATTAACATTGACAATGAAGAGAAAATGTACGCAAATCGGCTAACCAATCATATAAATTAAGTTGTTCATGAGATGATGTATGATGATGTATAATGATAAGAGTGCCCCTCACTTCACACAGGTGTGATTTTGTAAAAAAATGTGGGGCTGTTTTTTTACTATTTTGAAGGAAAAAAATGGAATAGTTAAAATGGCCAATCTACAAGCTCACGACGTGTCAATGTAGATTGGCTATTTTAACTATTAGTAGTTTAGGGATAAGGGGTTTAGCATGGACGAAAATAGAGCCCTTTGGGCTCCGTTTTCGTTACCGCTAAACCCCTTATCCCTAAACTTTAACTTTACATTTGATTATGATTGGAAACGATTATGGCAATTAATGCTAACTAAATGCAATTATCTTAAATAATTGTGATGCTTGTGACTATAAGTACATGTATTTTTCTCCTTTCTCTCAAGAGGGGGTCTTGTCTTCCTGAAAACTATAAAAACAACGGAGCTTGCCACAAAAAACAAATTTCTCCTGCTGTGATGCACGCTGGGCAAGACCTACGCTGTAGATCATTTATTTTGGGCGCAAGTAGCAGGATTTTGGCGCAAGTACCGCTCAAGGAAATGGCGTTGACGCTTCACAAATCTGTGTACATCTCCTTGAATGAAACAGGTGTTGTCATTGGTCGAAAACTATCGTATCCGGGGGAAATACATCTGACGGATGTTCCGGCCAAACACTTCCGCCGATAGCGTCTCTGCCTTATATTGTGACCATGCTTTTCTCTTCGCAGATGAGTAAGGGCCGATTCATACTCCTATTTTACCGCTGTTTGTATGATGATTTCGGCTCGTCAGAAATTCAAATGACATCACAAATGACATCACATTGTAGGCTCTACAGAGCCGAACCAACTTTTATTCGGCTCTAAAATAGGACTATGAATCGGCCCTAAGCCTGGGACCGAGGCTAGCTGTCATATTAAGGGCCTTGCAAACGTGAAGCGAGGAACGCAGGCGTTGTTGCCTGGATCAACACAGGTCTCCTCCAGGTCTGTTGAAGAGGGGCAAAGCGTAAAAAAAAAGCTAAACAGAATCCAGGTCTGGTGAGTCGCGGGGGCGTGTGCACGTAACGAGCACACGCACTACAAATTCACAGGACCGCGCTCGCGTAAATACGCTTGCGTTGTCGCACCGCGACTGCTCCGAGCAAAAACGCAGGTCTCATTGAAAATGAACTATAGGCGCGTTTTATCGCTCCCCGTTTGCAAGGCCCTTTAAGATGATTCTGTGGTGACAGAATGAAAGGCTCACTTTGAAGTCGTCGGGGACGAGCAGCTTGGAGGTGCGCAGGAAGTTGAGCACGTAGCGGAACATGGGGCCATCGCGGTCGATGAAGTAATGCTGCTTCAGGCTGTCCAAGACGATTGGCTCCGTCCCCGAGAACAGTTGGCCAATCCTAGCCCGGGAAAAACAACAACAAACTACAAATGCACTCTCTCTCTCTGCCAACTTGCGCCAACTTGCGCCTTGCACACAAGTAGGCCACGCATGGCCTACTTGTGCTCAAGCAGAGCACGCCATGAGGTGCGCTCAACACTGGCATCACTGCTTTAAAAAAAAAGAAAAACTGACTCCCTATAGAGCTATCCGTCTGGTTACGACTGCTGCTCGGAGTCCTGGAGCTCTGTGCTGTCCGCATGGGTATGACTGCTGCTCTGAGTCCCTATATAGTCCCTATATACTACTTTGAAGTACAGTGTCCGCTGTGTCTATACTGCCTGGTACAACTGCTGGTCTAAATCCTCTCTACTTTGAGTTGTGCTATACTAACTAATGTCTAATACAACCCGCTTTTAGCGTAGGTTCAATACGGAAGATCTTAACCAACGCTTTCATTCGGCCTTTCAGCTCTCTCATAGCTCGTCATTATCTGCTCTCAATTCCTAGCACCTTGCAGCAGCCAATCAGGTGATTTGACTCCGCCTTTAAATATGACACTTGCCATTCTCTTTTCAGTTTGCAACAAGCCCACCTCCACCCCCAACTCCACCTGGAAGGAGGTTCATCTGCTCAGCTGCCACCTAGACTCCAATGCTCCAATGGGGGGGTTCTCCCTATTAAAAGCTAATCTTATTCAATAAATGCAATTGGAGTCTAATCGCCAAAATAATGCTCTTCCGTAATTTTGCCTTTGCCGTTTGCCATTTTGCTTGCTAAACTGCTGCCAAATCTTTCCTTGCTAAACTGCTGCCAAAATCTTTCCAATAAACATTCGCTTATTCCATAATTGTGTGAGCTCTCCTTTATTGAATTGACCTTATACCAACCTTGAAACGTACCTTAGTTACGTCACCAAGAATTGGCTGTTGATGGTAACGTATCCACGGTAACTACGGTCTTACACAAGAGAGGACACCGACATACGCACGCACGCACGCACGCACGCACGCACGCGCACACCATGCAATCATGGCGGCCCCCTTGAGCGAGCCAGATGAAACCCAAAGCAGCGAGCAATGTGGGACAGTTGTTGTTGTTATTGTCAACACCTCTGGTAAGAATGTTGGTGCGCTAAAATGCACTAATATTATGCAAGTTTGCAACCCTCCGCTGCGCTGTCTCGAGAGGCGGGGTGCACGTCGCTCATAGAGAGCACTCACAGCAGTCTCATGTCATGTTGAAGCATATAATATTGCACACTATGGGTCCGGATCTATATCGGATCGGATCAGCGCCGTTTTGGTCGGACCGGGTGCAAACAGTCCAATCCATCTCGGCTCCGTTTCGGACCGGATCCAGTCCAATTAGAATGTTTCTCGGATCCGTAGCGGTTCGGTTCAGATATCACCGGTCCCGTTTCGGACCAGGTCCAATGTTATGGACCCGTGCTGCCCTCTAGCTTGTAGATCTGCTATTTTTGAAAAATTGTGAAAAATGTTCTCTCCTCCGCGTCATCAGTGCCCATACCCAAGGTGGGGTTGGCGAAAGGGCCTTTCTGTGTGGAGTTTGCATGTTCTCCCCGTGTCCCCTAGGGTAGGTACCAGACAATTGCACAAGTCTCTCCGATCCGAGTCCGAGTCGAGTAGCAAGTCATTTGGTCCAAGTCTCAAGCAAGTCTCAAGTTTTTCTGTTGTGGGCAAGTCAAGTCAAGTCGAGTCTCAAGTTTTTACCCTCAAGTCCAAGTCGAGTTGCAAGTCGTCAAATCAATGACTCGAGTCGGACTCGAGTCGAGTCATCGAGTCTCGAGTCCAATACTCTGCCGGACAGGCCGGTTACTTAAGTTGTCCGAGTCAGCTTGTCTCAAGTCGAGTCGAGTCTGGAGTCATTGTCTTCCAAGTCAAGTCGAGTCTCAAGTTTTTACCCTCAAGTCCAAGTCGAGTTGCAAGTCGTCAAATCAATGACTCGAGTCGAGTCATCGAGTCTCGAGTCCAATACTCTGGTAGGTACCCTCACAAAAAACATGCAGTAATCCTATGGTCTCTAAAACCACCTCCCCCTGGCCAGCCGGGGCGCCTGCTGGAGGGGAAAGGAACTGGTTGGAATAACGTGTTCCTTCCACGCGCTACGTCCGGCCGGGGAAACTCCCCCCTGTCAGGTGAAAAGAAGCAGCGTGGGGAAAAATAATAATAATAATAATAATAAATGGTGAAAATAGGTGCGTGTCTTTACCGTGACTGGGGGTACTTGGTGAGCGTGGCCAGGTTGCTGGTGTACATGTGTCCGCCCACGTCTATGTGCACGGGGGCGTTTGTTTTGGTGAGATGTGCAGGGGTGGGGATGCCGGCACAGATCACTAGAGACACAGGAGACACTGACGTCATCATTCTACTGTTGCTGCTGGTGGTGGTGGTGGTATGGATGTCCTGAGATGCAAATCAAACACACACACACACACCCATTACAACTATCGCCTCTAGAGCATGTGGTTCTCAAACTTGTTCATGTCAAGGACTGTGTGTGTATGTGCGTGCACAGATAGACACTAGGGGGTTCTAGAGCACCACCTGCCCTTGCCCTCCTGACAGCAATGTGCCCTTGCATACTGTACACTGTACAGTATGTGGACCATGGTGACATTGATTCTAATATATTAATTATGCCCCGAAATCTATAAATCTCACACTATTAAGGCAACCGGCCGGTTCCACGCGCTGCACAAGGTGCCCTTTTTTCACTTGAGCACCTGCCCCTCTAAATGTCTGTGCACGCATGCGTGCGTGCGTGCGTCAAAGTCGTACGATTTGTCACACACGATTTGTTCTCCGCATTTGACCCATCTCTTGGAGCGGTGAGCTGCAGCCGTACCGCTCTCAGGAATCATTTTGCCAAAGCAGGGTCCCATTTTTACAGTCTTTGGTATAGCCTGGGGTCCACCTATGCTTTCTATGGCATAGGCAGCTCCCGGCAGCATCCGCCGGGAGAATCTAGACGCAGCTGCGTGACATGAGACTAATGAATTTGAGCGACAGAGAGAGAGAGAGGAGTGTGTGTGTGTGTGTGTGTGTGTGTGTGTGTGTGTGTGTGTGTGTGTGTGTGTGTGTGTGTGTGTGTGTGTGTGTGTGTGTGTGTGTGTGTGTGTGTGTGTGTGTGTGTGTGTGTGTGACCTGTACGGGTCCATTTGGTTCCATTTGTACACTCAGAGTTACAGACCTGTAAGGGTCCATTTGGTTCCATTTGTACACTCAGAGTTACAGACCTGTAAGGGTCCATTTGGTTCCATTTGTACACTCTCAGAGTTACAGACCTGTAAGGGTCCATTTGGTGACTTTTGGTACTTTATATATATGCCAATACTTTAGTACTTTTGCTCAAGTATACATTTTGATTACTTGTAGCGTTTCTACATTGCAGTATCGATACATTTACAGAAGTAAAGAAATCTACACCACTGGTGTAGTGTTAGTGAAGTGCTGAAGTGCAGTGTAGACTGAACCACATATTATCCGTTTAAACCCATTCAGGACGGGAACCCCTTTTGGTGTTTTAAGCATTATGTTCTACTTTAGCTATTGAAAAATAGCATATCTACAAGCTTGTAGCGCGGCACCGAGTGCCGCGCTACGAGCTTGTAGATCTGCTATTCATGAAAAATCGTGAAAATGTGGCGCAAATCTTTTAATATATATATATATATTCTTTCAGAGCGAATGTTTTTATCTCAAATCTTTGCTTCTTGAGGGGAGGGGAACAACATATTTTCAGATGGGGGTTCCACGGCCAAATACAGATAATTCTGGGGGTCCTTGACATGAAAAAAGTTGAACACCACTGACATAGAAACATTAGGTTTTTCAGAAAACTGTGAGGATTTAGAAGCATTTTTTTTTTAAATCTGCCTCAGGTCTAAATGGGTTAAAAACAAGTCATTTGTCCTGTCACTCGACACAGCTGATCAACACAGCTATAAATTAGCATCCATTCCAGCCCAGAAATGAGGACATTTAGACGGTGCGTGCGTGCGTGCGTGCGTGCGTGCAGTGCGTGCATGCAGTGCGTGCGTGCAGTGCGTGCGTGCATTGTGTGCATTGCGTGCGTGCGTGCGTGCTCTTCGCCCCGGGGGCCTTCGTCACAGTGCATGCTGGGTAAATTCTTCTCCAGGTATGATCTCCCATGGCAACAGCCCGACGATGCTTTTTGGTAACATTTTTATTTTAATTAATCACTTAATTAATGAATAATAATAAAAAACAATCTGTTCTTTTTTCACCTAAACATCATCATTGATGTTCATTGTTTAGTCTTCCAATGCCATTGGTCATGATATTTGCATATAAATAGCCCCCACAGAGGCAGAAATTCACACAACTTAAAAATCTCTAGACATTTTTGTTATGAAAATTAACATATGACCTTTGACCTTTAACCCTGATAAAAGTAATTAAAATGCCTGTAATATATATTTTGTGATCATTAGAATGTTTTATTCATTATTGTGAAAGATATCCCGTGCATTAAATTTGCATAAAACCTGTTTTTTGCGTGCGTGCGTGTGTGCGTGTGTGTGCACGTGCGTGTTTTTTTTTTACCTGCGCAGATGCTGATTGGTCGACAGACTGCGTGTGAGAGCGGGACTCTGGCGCGGTGGCGTCCCCTCCGTGACGGACCACCGCCACACACAGCTTCTTATTGGGCGGAGCAGGAAGCTCCGCCCCCGTAGAGTCGCCCACGGGGGTCCCCACTCTCTTATTGGCCGTGGTCCGGTGTGGGTGTGGCCTCGGGTCCGGCTGGTCCCTGGCAAGGTTGGTGGAAAGTACCCATTAGTACCCATTAGTACCCATTAGTACCCATCAGTACCCATTAGTACCCATCAGTACCCATTAGTACCCATTATTAGTACCCATTTAGAGCTGAGGCCGATTCTAAAAAAGAAATGTCTTCTAAATCCTAAAGTTATCTGAAAACCCTATGTTTCTACGTCAGTGGTGCTCAACCTTTTTCATGTCAAGGACCCCCAGGATTATCTGTATTTGGCCGCGGACCCCCGTCTGAAAATATGTTGTTCCAAGGACGAGGGGAGAATATATATTCATGAGATTTGCGCCACATTTTCACAATTAGCCCTTCATTTAATCCCACCCCAAAAAGCGATTGTCCAATGCCAATCCAAATAGTTTAGCAACGGTCGCTATGCAGGTCAAGCTTTCTTCGCTGCTAACGTGCCTATTGGACAAGGTTGGGTTGGGGAGGGACTTATAGTGAAGGGCTAATTGTTCTAAAATAGCAGATCTACAAGCTCGTAGAGCGCCACTCGGTGCCACGCTAAGAGCTTTTAGATCTGCTATTTTCCAATAGCTAAAGTATAACATAATGCTTAAAGAAGCATTCAGTGATTTGGGTGATTTGGAAAAAACCCCGGTCCGCCCCGGTAGCAAGATGTGCACATGCACATGCTCTACAGTGGGGGGGGACACGACAGGCCAACAGCACGCACAAAGGCCCACCTCTGCTCAATCATGATTGGCGGAAGGCCCCTTTCATCCTGATTGGATGAAGACTTGGCCACCTAGCCAAAAACGAAACCTAAGGTTTTTTGACCCCAGGGGTTAACTGGGGACAGTTGAGGAACTGTAGAGTGTGCTGACCATATTATGGTCAGCACACTCTATAGTAGGGAGGATTATCACAACAAAACAAAAAAAGAAGTGATATTTGAATTAAGTGAAATCACTGAATATACCTTTAAAACACCAAAAGGTATTATTATTATTATTTTGAAAAACATAAGATTTTTTTAAGATAGCAGGAAAATATCAGCCTTCCACATAAGGCAGTGGTTCTCAACTCTTTTCATATCAAGGTCCATTATTTATTCAGCATTTGAGCCACGGAACCACCATGTGATGACATTTAGCCTCTCAGACCTGAGAGAATATTTAGTTGTCGTTGGATAAGGTTTGTCCACAATTCCATACTGATGTTCAAATCAAATCAAATCAAATCAATTTTATTTGTATAGCACATTTAAAAACGACTCTCATCGTACCAAAGTGCTTCACAGGTCAAAGAAAAACAATACGATACAGTGCAATACAGTACATCAGTGAAACAATCAAATAATGTATGTTGGTACCATAGGAGAGATATGTTGATCAAGATCATTATTTTACATTCTCTAATTGTGTAGACTTCTTGTAAATTAAGTAATGCCGGTGTTTGACACTAGTTTAACTCTTGAGAGTGTAAAAATACAATGTGTTACTGGTAATATGCAATGTGGCCCTCTGGAGTGAGTGTGGAACTATAGAGCGTCACAGTTCCCAATGCATTTTTCCCATAGACATTTCAAAAAGTATTTATTTAAAGACCGTATAAGCGCCGTACAAAGCCAACTCGAGTTGTGACAAATCATGACAACAAATATTTTGGACCAAACAAATATTTACAAAGAATAAAAACAACAAAAAAAGTGTTGTAACCTACCGTTTTTTTCTTCTTTCTAATTCTTTGTTTGGCCCAAAACATTGTGTCATGATTTCTCACAACTCGAGTTGGCTTTGTACGAGGCTTAAAAGGTCTTTAAATAAATATTTTTTGAAATTCCTATGAGGAAAATGAACGGAGAATCATTTCCTGGGCCCTGGTAGGGTATAGTGGCCCTCTGGAGGGAGTGTAGATATAGTGGCCCTCTGGAGGGAGTGTGGAACTTTAGTGGCCCTCTGAAGTGATTGTGGAAATATAGTGGCCCTCTGGAGTGAGTGTGGAACTTTAGTGGCCCTCTGGAGTGAGTGTGGAAATATAGTGGCCCTCTGGAGTGAGTGTGGAAATATAGTGGCCCTCTGGAGTGAGTGTAGAAATATAGTGGCCCTCTGGAGTGAGTGTGGAACTTTAGTGGCCCTCTGGAGTGAGTGTGGAAATATAGTGGCCCTCTGGAGTGAGTGTAGAAATATAGTGGCCCTCTGGAGTGAGTGTGGAACTTTAGTGGCCCTCTGGAGTGAGTGTGGAACTTTAGTGGCCCTCTGGAGTGAGTGTGGAAATATAGTGGCCCTCTGGAGTGAGTGTAGAAATATAGTGGCCCTCTGGAGTGAGTGTGGAAATATAGTGGCCCTCTGGAGTGAGTGTGGTAATATAGTGGCCCTCTGGAGTGAGTGTAGAAATATAGTGGCCCTCTGGAGTGAGTGTGGAGAACTATAGTGGCCCTCTGGAGTGAGTGTGGAAATATAGTGGCCCTCTGGAGTGAGTGTGGAAATATAGTGGCCCTCTGGAGTGAGTGTAGAAATATAGAGGCCCTCTGGAGTGAGTGTGGAACTATAGAGGCCCTCTGGAGTGAGTGTAGAAATATAGTGGCCCTCTGGAGTGAGTGTATAACTATAGTGGCCCTCTGGAGTGAGTGTAGAAATATAGAGGCCCTCTGGAGTGAGTGTGGAACTATAGTGGCCCTCTGGAGTGAGTGTGGAACTATAGTTCTCCTCTGGAGTGAGTGTGGAAATATAGTGGCCCCCTGGAGTGAGTGTGGAACTATAGTGGCCCTCTGGAGTGAGTGTGGAACTATAGTGGCCCTCTGGAGTGAGTGTGGAACTATAGTGGCCCTCTGGAGTGAGTGTGGAACTATAGTGGCCCTCTGGAGTGAGTGTGGAAATATAGTGGCCCTCTGGAGTGAGTGTGGAAATATAGTGGCCCTCTGGAGTGAGTGTGGAAATATAGTTCTCCTCTGGAGTGAGTGTGGAAATATAGTGGCCCCCTGGAGTGAGTGTGGAACTATAGTGGCCCTCTGGAGTGAGTGTGGAACTATAGTGGCCCTCTGGAGTGAGTGTGGAACTATAGTGGCCCTCTGGAGTGAGTGTGGAAATATAGTGGCCCTCTGGAGTGAGTGTGGAACTATAGTGGCCCTCTGGAGTGAGTGTGGAACTATAGTGGCCCTCTGGAGTGAGTGTGGAAATATAGTGGCCCTCTGGAGTGAGTGTGGAACTATAGTGGCCCTCTGGAGTGAGTGTGGAACTATAGTGGCCCTCTGGAGTGAGTGTGGAACTATAGTGGCCCTCTGGAGTGAGTGTGGAAATATAGTGGCCCTCTGGAGTGAGTGTGGAACTATAGTGGCCCTCTGGAGTGAGTGTGGAACTATAGTGGCCCTCTGGAGTGAGTGTGGAACTATAGTGGCCCTCTGGAGTGAGTGTGGAACTATAGTGGCCCTCTGGAGTGAGTGTGGAACTATAGTGGCCCTCTGGAGTGAGTGTGGAACTATAGTGGCCCTCTGGAGTGAGTGTGGAACTATAGTGGCCCTCTGGAGTGAGTGTGGAACTATAGTGGCCCTCTGGAGTGAGTGTGGAACTATAGTGGCCCTCTGGAGTGAGTGTGGAACTATAGTGGCCCTCTGGAGTGAGTGTGGAACTATAGTGGCCCTCTGGAGTGAGTGTGGAACTATAGTGGCCCTCTGGAGTGAGTGTGGAACTATAGTGGCCCTCTGGAGTGAGTGTGGAACTATAGTGGCCCTCTGGAGTGAGTGTGGAAATATAGTGGCCCTCTGGAGTGAGTGTGGAAATATAGTGGCCCTCTGGAGTGAGTGTGGAAATATAGTTCTCCTCTGGAGTGAGTGTGGAAATATAGTGGCCCCCTGGAGTGAGTGTGGAACTATAGTGGCCCTCTGGAGTGAGTGTGGAACTATAGTGGCCCTCTGGAGTGAGTGTGGAACTATAGTGGCCCTCTGGAGTGAGTGTGGAAATATAGTGGCCCTCTGGAGTGAGTGTGGAACTATAGTGGCCCTCTGGAGTGAGTGTGGAACTATAGTGGCCCTCTGGAGTGAGTGTGGAAATATAGTGGCCCTCTGGAGTGAGTGTGGAACTATAGTGGCCCTCTGGAGTGAGTGTGGAACTATAGTGGCCCTCTGGAGTGAGTGTGGAAATATAGTGGCCCTCTGGAGTGAGTGTGGAACTATAGTGGCCCTCTGGAGTGAGTGTGGAACTATAGTGGCCCTCTGGAGTGAGTGTGGAACTATAGTGGCCCTCTGGAGTGAGTGTGGAACTATAGTGGCCCTCTGGAGTGAGTGTGGAACTATAGTGGCCCTCTGGAGTGAGTGTGGAACTATAGTGGCCCTCTGGAGTGAGTGTGGAACTATAGTGGCCCTCTGGAGTGAGTGTGGAACTATAGTGGCCCTCTGGAGTGAGTGTGGAACTATAGTGGCCCTCTGGAGTGAGTGTGGAACTATAGTGGCCCTCTGGAGTGAGTGTGGAACTATAGTGGCCCTCTGGAGTGAGTGTGGAACTATAGTGGCCCTCTGGAGTGAGTGTGGAACTATAGTGGCCCTCTGGAGTGAGTGTGGAACTATAGTGGCCCTCTGGAGTGAGTGTGGAACTATAGTGGCCCTCTGGAGTGAGTGTGGAACTATAGTGGCCCTCTGGAGTGAGTGTGGAACTATAGTGGCCCTCTGGAGTGAGTGTGGAACTATAGTGGCCCTCTGGAGTGAGTGTGGAACTATAGTGGCCCTCTGGAGTGAGTGTGGAACTATAGTGGCCCTCTGGAGTGAGTGTGGAACTATAGAGCGTCGCAGTCCCGCCTCCTACCCTGGACCAGGAAATGAAACCCAATGCATTATTCTCATAGACATTTCTTAAAGTATTTATTTAAAGACGGTTACGCCGCGGACAAAGCCAACTCGAGTCGTGACAACTCATGACAACACAAACAATATTTTGGACCAAACAAATAATTAGAAAGAAGAAAAAAACGGCAGGTTACAACACTTTTTTTGTTGTTTTTCTTCTTTCTAATTATTTGTTTGGTCCAAAATATTGTTTGTGTTGTCATGAGTTGTCACGACTCGAGTTGGCTTTGTCCGCGGCGTAACCGTCTTTAAATAAATACTTTACGAAATGTCTATGAGAATAATGCATTGGATTTCATTTCCTGGTCCCGGGTAGGAGGCGGGACTGCGACGCTCTATAGTGGCCCTCTGGAGTGAGTGTGGAACTATAGTGGCCCTCTGGAGTGAGTGTGGAACTATAGTGGCCCTCTGGAGTGAGTGTGGAACTATAGTGGCCCTCTAGAGTGAGTGTGGAACTATAGAGCGTCGCAGTCCCGCCCCCTACCATGGCCCAGGAAATGAATCCCAATGCATTTTTCCCATAGACATTTCAAAAAGTATTTATTTAAAGACTCGAGTTGGCTTTGTCCGCGGCGTAAACGTCTTTAAATAAATACTTTCTGAAATGTCTATGAGGAAAATGAACGGAGAATAATTTCCTGGGCCATGGTAGGGGGCGGGACTGCGACGCTCTATAGTGGCCCCCTGGAGTGAGTGTAGAAATACACTCTCCATCGTCAAAGTTGCCCTCCCCTGAGGTAAAGCATATACATACTCTCTATCATCAAAGTTGCCCTCCCCTGAGGTAAAGCATATACATACTTGTTCCAGGGCTCTGTGATGGTGGTCCGCAGGTAAGGGACCACCAGCTGCACCACGTGCTGCGGCGTGCAGCCGTTGCTCATGCCGGTGACCTCCGAGGCGGGCGGGGGTCTCTGCTGCGCCCCCCCGACGCCAGCCACGCCGCTCAGCGTCGCTATGGAGACGGCGCCGATGCAGTGATTGGTGTAGGTCTTGGACAGCTTGGCGGCGCGCGACAGCATCTGCATCCTGGTGCCCAGGAGGTTCTTACCTATATATATATATGGAAAAGACAAGAGGGTCACATTTGGCCGTTTTCAACCTATCTTCGTATATGATTGGTCCTCCTCGCTAATGCTACTATTGCTATGGCGCCATTTATTTCTATAGTACTCTGTCTGTCTTTCTGTCTCAGAGGAGGGCTGTGGACACATAAAGCCCTAACCACACCAAAGGGTCACCATGCAACTCCTTGGGTCCAAACGGTTGCAAGCAGTTAACGCTAAAACCGTCTCGACCCTTTGGTGTGGTTTGGGCCATTGAATTCCATGCGTTGAATCACTAGGGTCAACGTGGGTCAACGTGCAACAAGACATACAGTATCACACCACAGGGACAACGCTAAAGCCTTCTTGACCCTTTGGTGTGGTTAGGGCTTTAGACACCCGCCTACCAGTGACATCATCATTGGACAGGTTTATTTAGTTTTTTAGTTTCTTGAGAGAGCGCCGCTCACTTCACACAAGTGCAATTTGTATTAACCCAAGAACCATTATAGCATGCAAACTTTCCAGCCCAGGAGTATAGTTTATATTAGCTTATAGTCCAGTAATAATGTAATTTGACCTCTAACTAATTGCAAAAAAACCAAACTCAACTGATTTTGCATCTTCAATATATCCTGAATAAATTTGGCCATAGCAACTTGCCAAAATGTGATGTCAGCACATTTCGGCAAGTTGCTATGGCCAAATGTAGCCCAATGAGTTTGTTTATGCGAAATTAATGCTTGGAATGGATTCAGCATCATGAAAACCCCCTAGTTTGATATGTCACATGCTACTTAAAGCATAAGGAAATTTAGAAAATATTGCCTTATAATAGGATGTCAATGGTGGCCATACTGTACAGGCCATTTTCAACACTTTCCCCTCAGACAATTCCAGGGAACTTTTTTCTGTTATTCAGGATATATTGAAGATACAAAATCAGCTGAGTTCGTTTTTTTTGCAATTAGTTAGAGGTTGATCCTGTATTTTCCATAGATTTCCTGTACTATTGGGCTTCCCCATCGATGATGTCACTGGTAGGCAGCAGGTTTCTGAACAGTCCACACATAGCCCTCCTCTGAGACACAGATGGAGTGGACCAAAATGGCACCATATGGGCATTAGTGAGGACTAATTATAATGAAGATATCATATAATATTATAATGAGCAATTAGTGAGGACCAATTATATGAAGATATAATATTATATTATAATGAGCAATAATAGTGAGGACCAATTATATGAAGATAGGTTGAAAATGGGTGAAGTGTTCCTTGAACCACTTCAACCCTTCAACGGGCGACTGTGGCTCAGGAGGTAGAACAGGTCGTCCAATGATCCGTGGGTCGGCGGTTCGAATCCCAGCTCCTCCTGTCTACATGTCGAAGTGTCCTTGAGCAAGACACTGAACCCCAAATTGCTGGTTGGTACCTTGCATGGCTTCCGCCGCAATCGGTGTATGAACGTATGTGTGAATGGGTGAATGTAAAGCGCCTTGGATAAAGGCGCTATATAAATGCACCATTTACCATTTCAACCACTTCAACCCTTAATGAACAGGACTCTTTTTTCCATCAACACCAGTCTCTTCACCAAAAACAGCCGATCTACACTATGGCTACTATCTGTTTTCGCCCAGAATAGGAATGCTGGGGTTACTAGTACTAGTACTCGGGGTGCTACAGTAAAGAACGATAAATAAAGAGGTGTCTCTTTAGAATATCAACTTTTTACTGTCTTCATTCAACATGTACAGAAGCGTCAAACTCAGCATGACAACAAGCTTTCTTCCTCCTCTCCTCTCTCTCTCTTGTCCTCCTGCTCTCTCTCTCACTCCCCCCTATCTAAAGCTACATGCAAACCTGGACAGTTTGAGCAGCGCGATTAGGACATACAAAGTCAATGCAAAGACAAGACGTCGCGCAAACGGTGCGACGCGAACGAAGCGAACGGTCGCCTGGTATCTTCGCCGCCCAGCTGGAAAAATCCAACTGAAGCGACTGTGATCTGCTGTTTTGTACTCTTTGCAAATAAATCTGGACTCCGGAAACCTTCATTCATCTGCCTGTCTGCTGTCGACTTCATTCTCCGTATTTTTGCCTAAGTATTTAAGTCAAGTCTTTATGTCTGTGTATGCGCTATAGAGGAGAAAAGCACAGTCTTCCCTCTCTTGGTAGTTCATTTACTTCACGACCTTCACACATTGATTAAAATGCCTTTTTGCCCACTCCTGTCTCAGTTCTGTCTTTGCCTATGGGGTCCCTGGCACGTATTCATTTGGCTACTTTACACCGGTTGAGCGTAGCAGACTGTATGCCTGCAAACAAAACAAGCCCACAAATTGATATTTGAGTCAACAGACAGGGCAGTATTATGCGTGTCTTAAGTACCAGGTCTTATGACTTAACTTAAGACCTGGAGGCGTGGTCAATGCCATTTGGCTATTCTGAGTGGCCAAATGGCATTGATCACGCCTCCAGGTCTTAAGTTAAGTCATAAGACCTGGTACTTAAGACACGCATAATACTTACCACAGTGTATTATTGACATCCAAGCGGTCTATCTGTGCCCTATCATCCCCGGGCAACAAGGCTACAGTGGTCGGCCTGCCAACGTGAAGCGATCGAAGCGAATATAAAGAATGTCCAGGTTTGAATGCACCTTTACATTCACTCTCACTCCCACCAAGAAATGGCTGCATTTGGACCATGAGAACCATGACAAAAAAACGATGAATGCAAAGGCAAAACATTAACCGCAGCAACTACTGCCTTTTTGCCTTTGCTGTTTTACATACTGTATAATGACGGAGTGGGCTGGCCTTCCTTCCTTCTTCCCTTTGCCTTCCCAGGCAAAATAAACACTGTTATCTGTTTACTTTTTAAAGCAATTTATGGAACTCTACCGTTGTATATTAAAGCTCTGCTGGATTGGAATCCTGTAACATATAGGACACGCTCCAGTCACTGGCTTAGACTAAAGGTTCCACATGTAAACACAGAGGTGGGGAAAACAGCCTTTTGTTTTAGTGCCCCAACCACGTGGAATGACCTACAGCTTCAATTTAAGATCTGTTCTCCCAATTTAAATCAGACTTACCCCTGAGTGTCTGCAACTGTTTTTAACCCATTTAGACCTGAGGACGATTCTACAAATGTCTTACAATTTAGCAGACGCTCTTAATCCAGAGCGTCTTCTAAATCCTGACAGTTTTCTGAAAAACCCTATGTTTCTGTGTCAGTGTGAGTCATTGCATGCCCATCTGACAATATGTTGTTCCAGGGACCCCCCCCCTTACACGATTTCCTTTTTTATATATATACTGTATATTTGTTTGTCTCTAAGGGCTGTATTTTGCGTGTCTTAAGTACCAGGTCTTATTACTTAACTTAAGACCTGGAGGCATGGTCAATGCTCTTTGGCCACTCAGAATAGCCAAATGGCATTGATCACACCTCCAAGTCTTAAGTTAAGTAATAAGACCTGGTACTTAAGACACGCAAAATACAGCCCTCTATGTTCTGATGAATTGAAAAGGGTGGACCCTGTTGTAAACAAGTGTGATGCTTTATCAGTGTGTCGTCCACAGTAACAGTCTTTGCATTGAGTTGTGCTTCCAAGTTAAATGTACCCATTCTGCAAACTGTTAATAAATATTTCAATCAATCAATCAGTCAATCAATCAATCAATCAATCAACTGTGGCCTCTGTATCACGCTACATATCATATCATGGCTTCTGTATCACGTTGCGTATCACATCATCAAAAGGTTGTAGGCAATACCAGCCCTAATTATGACCTATAACGCATGCTAACAGTTTTCTGAAAAACCTATGTTTCTATGTCAGTGGTGCTCAAACCTTTTCATGTCGAGGACCCCCATAATTATCTGTATTTGGCTGCGGACCCCCATCTGAAAATATGTTGTTCCAGGGACCCCACCAGAAGCAAAGATTTGAGTTAAAAACGTTCTCTGTGAAATAATATATATTCAAAGATTTGCACACATTTTCACGACAGTCTGTGTCTCATAGGAGGCCTGTGGACAGTTCAGAAACCGTGACAGTGACATCATTGTTAGAGAATGATGGCTTCCATTATCGCAACTTTTCAGGAATAGAAAGCCTGCAGTTTCTATTGACGATATTGAGACCGCGGTCATCTTTCCAGCAAGGTGCTAACTAGGTGCAACTTCCCATTGACAGCCCATTCATCCAAACAGAAAAGTCCTATCTAAACGATGTCAAACTCACCAACATTGTTGTACGAGAAAGCTTGAATTATCCTCTTTCAATCTGTAATGTTTTTGTTTCATAAAAATCCACCGTAGACATGTTGAAATGAACAACAGGGTCGTGGATGGAGACAGGGGCTTAGGTCAGAGTTCAGATGATTAGGGACCTATCTAACCGGACAAACACGATATAATGACATGGAACAACCTAGGGGTCCTTGAGGGAGTCCCAGGGGGTCCCCAGCTAAATGATAATTAGGAACCGAATGGACTCTTATGGGTCTGTAACTGAGAGAGTGTACAAATGGATCCATTTGTACACTCTCAAAGTTAAATTAACATTGATTTTTCAATATACATTGGGGGTCCCAGAGATAGAAATGCCATTAAATCGGGGTACCGAGTGCCGCGCTACGAGCTTGTAGATCTGCTATTTTTGAAAAAATCATGAAAATGAGGCTCAAATCTTACTTTAACAGCGAACGTTTTTAACTCAAATATTTGCTTCTGGGGCGGTCCCTGGAACAACATATTTTCAGATGGGGGTCAACGGCCAATTACAGTACAGTTTCTGGGGGTCCTTGACATGACACACTTTGAGAACCACTGACATCGTCATGATTTAGAAGACAATTTGTAGAATCTGGTGTCAGGTCTAAATGGGTTAACCCATTTTGGGCGGGAACCCCTTTTGGTGTTTATAGCATTATGTTTATTGAAAAATAGCTGATTTTATTGAAAAATAGCAGATCTACAAGCGCATAGCGCGGCACCGAGTGCTGGAACAACATATTTTCAGATGGGGGTCGGCAGCCAACTACATATTTTTGAGGGTCCTTGACATGAAATATTGAGAACCACCGACATAGAAATATTTTCAGGATTTAGAAGATATTTGTAAAATCGTCCTCGGGTCTAAATTGGTTAAGACCCCGTTCAAAATGTGACCAAATTTCAAATGTCAATCAAAATGTCCTCCCCGTAAAACACTCACCGATGGCCTTGTTCTCGTACCAGGTGGCGTCGCTGGCGCGGCAGTGGTCTCGCGGCCGCTGGAAGAAGGCGGCGCACAGCGGGTTGCGCTTGGCCACGTACGTGACGAAGCTGGCGTACGGGCAGGACGCCGTGCGCGTCTCGTACATGCGCGGCAGCGTGTCCTCGTCGGCGTCCTGCGTCGGCCGCTTCTTCCCCCACGAGGACGAGGCCGAGCGAGACTTGTGGTACGGGCCCAGGGCTTTGAAGTACACAAACCTACAAGTAGAGTACAGTAGAGACTTGTGGTACGGACCCAGGGCTTTGAAGTACACAAACCTAGAAGTATAGACGAGTACAGTAGAGTACAGTAGAGACTTGTGGTACGGACCCAGGGCTTTGAAGTACACAAACCTACAACCTTATCATATTCATGGGCTTTTGGCACTCAGAGTGCCAAAAACCATAACATTATAACTGTCATTTATTTTAATATCATAAAATCAATGTCAACTTAACTCTGAGAGTGTACAAATTGACCATAACAGGTCTATTTGGTTCCATTTGTACTCTCTCAGAGTTAACTTGACATTGATTTTACGATATAAAAATAACTAAGTTATAATAAATTGAGGTTCCAGTGGCATTACATTTGGCTCAGTAGCCTATATATGCATGTCAAACTGGGCATCCTTCACATTAAAATGATGAGAATCGTTGGACCACTGGTTGAGAAAAACGGTTCTATTCTATCTATTCTAAGCTTAATTAATTCATGGAAAAAATAAAGAAAAACTATTTTTCGCACGCACAGACTCGGCCCCCAGCCTCGTACCCTAGTAGGCAAAATATGGCCCTTGTCAGGAAAATTAATTGGGGAACCCTAAGGCGTACAGAGTACAGAGCAGTGTTGATTTCGTCGACTAAAACTAAGACGCAAACATGTTCGTCGACTACCTTTTTTCACTGATCAAAACTAAACGGAAAACTGAATGAAAACTAAGCTATGATGACTAAAACTAAGACTAAATCTATTGACAATTTCATCAACAAATACAAACTAGACTAAAATGTTAGGAAGGGACTAGTGGACAAGAGATCCAGTATAAGTCATTTTACACTTGGTTGCATGCTGGAAATAGCTGATCTACAAGTTCACAACTTGTTGTGCCAGACCCAGCCAGACCCACCTCCGTCCGTCCTCGTCCACCGCCAGCCCGAACGAGTCCTGCTCCAGCTCGCGCTGGTTCTCGCGGCCGCGCGTGCAGAAGTACATGCACGTCTCGAACCACACCTTGTTGAGCAGGCCGAACGCCGTGTCCGTCCCCAGCACGGGCGACAAGTACAGCCGCCGCAGGTCCGAGCGGGTGATGGCCTGTATAGGTCGAGAGGAGACACGATGATCTTTATTTAGCACCATTTAGACCTCATTCACACTATTGAGACAGCTGTCTTGTCCGTGTCTTGCATTTCCAATGGAAGTCACATGGTTTGATCAAACATTTTTGAGTGGTGCAACCACTCCAAGGAACAGCAATGTCCGTGTTAACCTATGTGTGTGACTATGTGTTAACCTATGTGTGTGACAATCTATGTAAAGCGCCTTGGATAAAGGCGCTTTTTTTTTAATATATATATAAATGCACCATTTACCATTTACCATTTTAACCTATGTTTGTGTGTGACTCATGTGTGACTCATGAGTACCAGTAGGGGCGCTGTCGTGCCAGAAACAGAGAGAGAGAGAGAGAGAGAGAGAGAGGGGGGGGGGGGTGGAAGGGGGGGAGTTGCACCACTCAGTTCACACGGGTGTGATTTTGTTTGATGGCTGTGTTCTGCCCCCCTCCCCCCATCAAACAAAAATGGTTGGTCAAACCATGTGACGTCCATTGGAAATGCATTGGGGTGGCCATTAAACACGGACAAGACACAAGACACGGACAAGACAGCTGTCTCAATAGTGTGAATGAGGCCTTGAGGACGCATCTGGTGTCACCTTTGAACTGCAGTTTAACCATTATTTTAAACTTTTTCTTCTGAAAAAAAGATCGCAGTGGTTCCCAAAGTGGGGTCCGGGGACCCCCAGGGGTCCTTGAGGGAGTTCCAGGGGGCCCCCAGCTAAATGATAGTTTGGAACCAAATGGACCCTTATGGGTCTGTAACTCTGAGAGTGTACAAATGGAACCATTTGTACAGTTAAATTAACAGTGATTTTACAATATACATTGGGGGTCCCAGAGATAGAAATGCCATTAAATGGGGGGTCCGTAGACTAATGCATGTCAAACTGGGGGGTCCTTGAGATTTAACGGGATGAGAATCACTGCTAGAGCCATAAACAATCTTCTCTTATGGGGGTCCCTGGCATATCGTTGCTGTCCGGAAGAAACCTCATAACTCAATTTTTGAGGTTTTTGATTTTATTCCATAAATCAGTGCTATTGAACACCCTTTACGTCTGTGTGTTGTTTCGGAAATATTGAACCAATGGAAAGTAGTACAAAACGCATTGGACAAAACCTCTTAACTCCACTGGACCCTCAAACTGTCTGCTAAAGCAGCTAACTCCACCACCTCTCTCCTTCTCATGCAAGTAATTGACAATATCTAAAGTCACAACATCAACTTTGACGAGGCAGTATTACATCGTTTAAAAAATATAAGGTTTTATTAATTTCCTTAAAAACGTATATTTTTCCATTTCCTGAAAAATGAACATTTTGGAGTTATGAGGTTATGAGATAGCAGAGATATCTTTTATTTTTTTTTAATCTTTTTTTTATCCCACAATTTTGCAACCCATTTTTCACCCAGTGTCAATTATCTAATGTAATCCTGGGCGCCACACTTCCTCTGACAACCTGGGCAGCAGACAGACCTCATGCCTCCTTCTATGCATGAGGAGTCCAAGCTGCTTCTTTTCACCTGACAGGGGGGAGTTTCCCCGGCCGGACATAGCGCGTGGAAGGACCACGTTATTCCAACCAGTTCCTTTCCCCTCCATCGGCCGCTCCGGCCGGCCAGGGGGAGGCAGTTTAGAGACCAGGATTACTGCATGTTTTTGTGAGGGTACCTACCCTAGGGGACACGGAAAGAACATGCAAACTCCACACAGAAGGGCCCTTTCGCCAACCCCGCCTCGGGTATGGGCACTGATGACACGGAGGAGAGAGCACGCCGCCAGCGCCCACAGCGTCCCCAGCGGGATTCAAACCCAGGACCTTCTAGCTGTGAGGCGACAGCACTACCAACTGTGCCACCGTGCCCCCCCCCCCCCCCCCCCCCGCCCCCCCACTGGTCAGTGTTGATTTCGTCGACTAAAACTAAGACGAAAAATGTTCGTCGGCTACCTTTTTTCACTGACGAAAACTAAATGGAAACTAAATGAAAACTAAGACTGAATATACTGACAATTTCGTCAACAAATAAAAACTAGACTAAAAACTAGACTAAAATGTTATGAAGGGACTAGTATACTGACTAAATATACTGACAATTTCGTCAACAAATAAAAACTAGACTAAAAACTAGACTAAAATGTTATGAAGGGACTAGTATACTGACTAAATATACTGACAATTTCGTCAACAAATAAAAACTAGACTAAAAACTAGACTAAAATGTTATGAAGGGACTAGTATACTGACTAAATATACTGACAATTTCGTCAACAAATAAAAACTAGACTAAAATGTTATGAAGGGACTAGTGGACAAGAGATCCAGTATAAATCATTTTACACTTAGTTGCATGCTGAAAAAAGCCGATCGCGCTGCGACGCGTCGTGAGCTTGTAGATCGGCTAGTGTACGACGACAGCCATTACGACGACATCAAGGCCCGCCAAAACACATTTTGTACAATGTGCAACTGTAGATTTAGTCGACTAAAATGTATTGTACTTTGTCGGGCTGGTGTCCCCATGCAGCCAAAAGAAACGTTTGAGAAACCCCCTGGGTCGTATGTCGTCTGACCTGCTTCTGGACCACCGGGCCGGCGCCCTGCGCCTCCAGCTGCCGTATGACGGCCGCCAGCGCCACGTTGGCGCCGCGCAGCTCGGGGTCCTTGGTGAGGTCCAGCGCGCGGCAGTACGGAGGCTCGTTGAGGTAGCGGTTCAGAGAGCTGCGGATGCTGATCAGCGACGACTTGCTGTACAGCTGGCCACTCTTGGAGCGCGCCTAGACAGACAGGCAGGCAGAGAGACAGGCAGGCAGAGAGACAGACAGACAGACAGACAGACAGACAGACAGACAGACAGACAGACAGACAGACAGACAGACAGACAGACAGACAGACAGACAGACAGGCAGGCAGGCAGGCAGGCAGAGAGACAGGCAGAGAGACAGGCAGGCAGAGAGACAGGCAGGCAGAGACAGGCAGGCAGGCAGACAGACAGGCAGGCAGAGACAGGCAGGCAGACAGACAGTCAGGCAGGCAGAGAGACAGACAGGCAGGCAGAGACAGGCAGGTAGGCAGACAGACAGACAGACAGACAGACAGACAGACAGGCAGGCAGGCAGGCAGGC
Source organism: Electrona antarctica (assembly GCF_951216825.1). NCBI lineage: Eukaryota > Metazoa > Chordata > Actinopteri > Myctophiformes > Myctophidae > Electrona > Electrona antarctica. The sequence goes on along the minus strand of NC_136812.1, from coordinate 56,401,172 downwards.
AGGCAGGCAGGCAGGCAGGCAGGCAGGCAGGCAGGCAGGCAGGCAGGCAGGCAGGCAGACAAACAGACAGACAGACAGACAGACAGACAGACAGTGGTCAAAAAGTGTTGAAGAGAAGAAAGAAGTGTTGAAGTATAGAACCGCCGGCTGCCAAGCGTGTGAGATTTATAAATGTTGGGGCATAAATAATATATTAGCAGCTTTTAATCCGGAATTGATCGATATCACCATGGGCCACATACTGTACTGTACACTGTGCAAAACACAAATAAAATGAACAAACTATACAAAAAAAAACACACTTTCAAAAGGGCACGTTGCTGTCCAGAGGGCAAAAGGGCAGGTGCCTCTAGTAGTGACTCTAGCACCACCTAGGAGGGCTTTAAGCAACTAGTCGACTATTCCACTAGTCGACTAGTAAATCCACTAGTCGACCTTGCTGGTACTAGTTGACTAGTTGATATGAAGACTCGTTTTTGTAGGCCTCAAGATCATCTAGAATGCTAGATTATAGTCACCAATGTACACAGTTTTAAAATGTACAAATATAATACAAAACAAATCTTTCTTTTTTTCTTTTTACACAATAGGTAGTTTAAACAACTAGTCGACTAGTAAACTAGGCAACTAGCCAACTAGTAAAAATCACTAGAAGTGAAAGCCCTGTGCACGCCCATAGCTGCTATAGGTTATGCTCCGTGCATATATATATAATAATAATAGTATAGTATATAAGTATAATATCTACCTCTGCGTAGAAGGAGCGCAGCGCATCACACAGAGCCTCCTTGTCCAGGCTCTCGAAGGCGGGGCTGTGCGCCGGGCGGTGCTCCGACAGGTACTCCCGGAAGATCCGCACGGCGTAGCGCGTGGCCAGGCGCGTGTTCTCGCTCAGCCGGCTCCGCTGTAACGGATCCTCCCCCTCCTGGGCAGTGTTAATTTTTTCACAATATCTTGATTTAGTCTTAGGCCTGACTCACACGTGCACAACAGATTGATGTATAGCTGATGCATGAGACTTGTTTACTGATGCAAGCTCACAATTCATTTCCAATGGGAGTCACATGGTTTGACACAACATTTGTGTTGGCTTTCGGCTGTGTTTCGACTGCCCCCCTCCACCTCATACAACACAAATGTTGTGTCAAACCATGTGACTCCCATTGGAAATGCATTGCGAGCTTGCATCAGCTATACATCTCATACAACAAGCATACATCAATCTGTTGCGACCGTGTGAGTCAGGCCTTAGTCTTTTGAATAACACACCATTTAGTCTTAGGTGGTTTTTACACGAGAACGGTGTTCATAAGAAACGGAAAAATAAAGTATCGTTTGCTGGGGTCCGTTTAGACGAGAATGGTGTTTTCAGGAGGTGAAAACGCAACAAAGTGAAACCACCTCCCAGAGTGGAAATCTTTGAGAACGCCGTTTTATCCCTTAAACAGGCAAAACGGTGAATCCGCAAAACTTATGACATCATGGCTCACGTTGGCTCGCAGCGCATATATTATTACATTGATGCAGAGCCATATAATTATGATATAATGGAGTTCCTGAACAAGAACAAGCCTCCCTCCTCGCCTACAAAGCGCTGCTCATCAGCGATGGTGAATGTAAAACCATGATGTAAATAAAATGCCTTAATTGTGATAGGTGGCAGCCGCGGCAGCAACGTTTATGTAGCCTAATGTATTATAAAATATATAACCATCCCGTGGCGCGCTCTGCCTGAATGCTCTGGGCTGTCTGTCAGCCTGTCTGTCACCTCGATCATGCGTTATAGAAAGCAGACAGCGAGCGACGGCCACAACCACGTTGTGTTCTGATTTGTTATAGATTTGTAATGTTCTATTATTTTCTATACTAACTATTCTCCAACACATTTCCCAATGGAAATGGAGAAATATACGGTATTGTTTGCTGTCGTGTCTCTTTAGTTTCTAGAGAGACTAAATGGTCACAGATCAATATTATTAAAATTATTTTTTTTAACATCCAATATTCAGCTATAATGTAACATTAATGTTGAATAGCAAAACCCCGATAGGGTTGCGTGAAGGGGGAGCTGGCTCTTCTTCTTGTATGTAACGTGGGTGACTGGTCTATTTGGCAGCCCGTTACCACCACCTAGCGATATTATAGCATTTTCATAAAGTGTGCGTTCTCGTGTAAAGGGTCAATAAAAAATGAGAACGCAACGGGACTTTGCCGTTTTATCTGGAGACCATCGTCGTCTGAAAGGGGCCTTAGTCCTATTTAGTCTTCTGAAAAACCTTAGTCGACTTAGTCTATAGTCTTAGTCTTAGTCTTAATGCAATGTTAATTTTGTCAGAAAATATTTAGTCTTAGTCCTAGTCTTTTGAATACCACACCATTTAGTTTTAGTCCTATTTAGTCTTCTGAAAAACCTTAGTCGACAAAATACACTGAAAAAACACTGCTCCTGGGAACACATGGTATATTTGACAGTGGTGGAAAGTAACTAAATACATTTACTCAAGTACTGCACTTAAGTACAATTTTGAGGAATTTGTACTTTCCAATTTCCAATACTTTCACTACTACTTCACTATACACTTTCGATCCAAATATTCTACTTTTACCCCACAACATTTATTTGAAATCTTTAGTTACTAGTTACTTTGGAGATTGTAATTTCGATTACAAAACGTCCATTAACCACTCCAGCCCTATATACATATATATATATTATACTATATATATTTTGGCCATTTGAAAATAAATATATACTTTATCACGTAGGCTACGTGATTGGCGGGCGGCCAGACTAAAGCGTATCTACGTGATCTACGTTTCTGGCGGGCTTCGTGTTAAAATGGTTCAGAACCTCTGCTAGAGCCGTAAAAATCTTCTCGTATGGGGGTCGGCCCCTGGCATATCATCTCAAACGGGGGTACCCGTGCTAATTAGTGTTAATGTGGTGGTCCTTGACGTGAACAAGTTTGGGAACCACTGTTCTAAACAAGGACCACTTCGCCACTTTTCAATCTTCATTTTTTTTCCTACTACTCAGTCTGTGTCCCGTCCACCGTGACATCATCGATGGGGAATCCATAAGCTCATAGAAACGGCAGGCTTTCAATTCCTAAAAGAAAGTTGCAATGCAATAATGGAAGTTGTCGTTCTCATGATAATACAAATCTAAATATATATATTTTTTAAAATAATAATGATTTTATAATAGAAAACATAATAAATAATAATAATTAATTATAATTATAATTATAATTATAATTATAATTATAATTATAATTATAATTATAATTATAATTAATAATAATTATAATTATAATTATAATAAATCTGCCTAACAATGATGTCACTGGTGTCACCCAGTATGAGACACAGAGAGAGTATTTAGGACAAATTATATGAACATAGGTTGAAAAGTGGCGAAGTGGTCCTTTAAATGTTCTGCTCATGAATTGAAAATGGAGGACCACAATTGAAACAAGCCATTATGTCCCAAACCGCCCCCTAAGGTCTTCCACTGCTGGCCTGCTCGCTTTGCCTAAAAAAATGGCAACTAAAAAATACGGGGAAGCAGCTTTTTGCTTCTACGGGCCGACGGCGTGGAACAAACTCCCACTGTACCTTCGACAGGCAGCCTCTGTGGACATTTTTAAAGCACAGCTCAAGACCCACTTCTACACCCTTGCTTTTAATTGATTTGTTTTTTAATTTCTTTTGTTATTCATGTCCTCACTGTATTGCAGTACTGCTCTTGTTTTTTAATGTTTATGCTTTGCTTTTTCTCTCTTCATTGCTCTGTAAAGCACGTTGAGCTGCATTTCATGTCATGAAAGGTGCTATACAAATAAAGTTTTATTATTATTATTATTATTATTATTATTATGTGCTTTTCTGGGTATATTTCCATTCAATCTTAGCAGACCTTGTATTGAACTGTACTTAGCCTATATACTCCACAAGCTGTAACAAAAAAAAAATCATTTTCAATCAACCAATCAATCAATCAATCAATCAATCAATCAATCAATCAATCAATCAATCAATCAATCACCTGCTGCTCCGCTCCCGCCTCTTCCGCGGGTCCGAGGGAGCGGGGCTCCTCCCCTTCCTCCTCCTCCTCCTCCCTGCTCCGCATCATAACGACCGGCGGAGTTTCCTCGGACTCCCCCCAGTCCTCCTCCTCCTCCTCCTCCTCCTCCACCTCCTCCAGCTCCACGTTTATGGTCCCCCTCTCCTCCTCGTCCTCCTCCTCCTCCTCCTCCCCCTCCTCACAGTACGGGGGGGAACTGGAAGGCTTCCGCATGTTAATAATAACGACCGGCGGAGTTTCGTCCTCCTCAAACTCCCACTTCTTCACGTCTCCTCCCCCCTCCTCCTCCTCCTCCTCCCCAGTGATTTGCACCTCCTGTATCTCCTCCTCCTCCTCCTCGTCCTCCGGTGGTGTGTGTCCTGTGTTCAGGGTGGTCGTGGTGTGTTGGTCGCCGCCGCCGCCGCTGCTGCTGCCAGGCATCATTCTCGCCATATTGCAGCTGTGTAGCTGTTTTTTTTTCTTTTTTTGGGGGTGGGGGGGAGCGCTTCAGTCCGGTACCTCGGGCGCAGCGGCGCGCATGCGCTATATATTGGACCGCAGCGCGAGCTGCGAGCTTTTTTATTTTTGTACCCCCCCCCCCCCCGTGCGTGCGTGTGCGTGTAGTGAGTGACCTTCAAGCGAAACGCACGCACGCGCCCGTTAAGGTGCAGAGAACACACACACGCAGACACAAAAAAAAGGCTGCAGTATTGGACTGCATATTATATTGGACCAGCAGAGTGTGACGCGCGCGCACGCACCCCAGAGACAGACTCTCTCTCTCTCTCTCCTCTGTCTATCTCTCTCTCGCACGCGCACGCACACACACGCACAGTCGCACACACAAGTGCAGTGCAGAACTGCAAATGCATGAAAGCTTTATCTGAGATGGCAGTGTGTGGGTGGGGGGGGGGGGTATAATTAATGAAGGCATGCACCATAATCACATATAGACTGGTAAAAGTGTGTTTGTTGTGAAGATCTCAGCCTGCATATTAATCACAGCATGACATGATGTTTCACATTGATATACACAATGAACTCTGTTCAAACTCTGTTTGTATTTCCTGTCTGTCTGTCTGTCTGTCTGTCTGTCTGTCTGTCTGTCTGTCTGTCTGTCTGTCTGTCTGTCTGTCTGTCCGCATCCCTGTCCGCATCCCTGTCTGTCTGTCTGTCTGTCTGTCCATCCCTGTCTGTCTGTCCATCCATCCCTGTCCGTCCGTCCGTCCGTCCGTCCGTCCGTCCGTCCGGCCGTCCGTCCGTCCGTCCGTCCACCTACAGGTACATTTGGTTACTCTTGTACACTTACAGTTACAAATGTCTAGATTTCAGTGCACCGCACACATGTACACAGTTTCCCCTATATAGCCTGCAGTGCAGCAGTGAGGCTGCATTGATGGCGGGTTCTATGTGATAACATACAGTCCGTGCGTGCGTGCGTGCGTGCGTGCGTGCGTGTGTGCGTGATCCACTTATACAGTATGAGTCTTAATATAGTATGTATCTCATCATTGCTTTAGGGGGACGCTGGTTCCCATGGGGGGGGGGGTGACCTTGAAATAGAGTCAAATACTGTCTGCCCCCCCTCTCCCCAAGCACATACGCACACACACACACACACACACACACGCACTGTTTAGCAGTTTTGTGTACATCCACAATAGCTTTCGGACGTACAGTTTCACACCAATGTGTATAGACCTGTACTGTAACTGTACAAAGCTATATGTAATACTCAAGGACCCATTATATAGCAGAGAGAGAGAGAGAGAGAGAGAGAGAGAGAGAGAGAGATGAAGCAGGGACTATTCGTACAAAATTTTGTTGCAGATACATTGTTTTCATAGATAGTTAGACAGGAAAGAGGGAGAGAGAGAGAGCGAGAGAAGGGGAGAGAGACATGCAGCAAAGGTCGTCATGAGCGGGACTCGAACGTGCGACACGCTGTCAGGCCAGAGCCGCCTATAGCCTATGTGGCATGCACCTGGACCACTAGGCCAGCGCCATGCAAGGCTGCTTTTAACCTCTTAAACCCCAGGGGGGTCGAGGAGGGAACATAAAAAATATCGGAGTTGGAACCTAAGACCTTGACCAGCCCCATTTACCCGCTGAGAGCTGTTCATGAGGTGGAAAGCCTCTGCCCCCGCCAGCAGGGGATTGGGGCTCAAGAGGTAAACCCTCCGTACAGGTTTTACTTCAGTCTGTATAGCTTTACAATAGAAATTAAAACTAGACTAAAATGTTAGGAAGGGACTAGTTGACAAGAGATCCAGTATAAGTCATTTTACAATTAGTTGCATGCTGAAAATATCGCAGCGCGACACGTTGTGAGCTTGTAGATCAGCTATTTTCAGCAAGTGAAAAAACAGTCATTAAGACGGCATCAAGGCCCGCCAAAATACATTTTGTTCGACTAAATCAACTGTAGATTTAGTCGACTAAAATCTTGTGATATTTAGTCGACTAAAACTAGACTAACACTCCAAACATTCCAGGTGACTAAAATGTGACTAAAACAAAATGAAAACTATTCAAGAGACTATATGACTAAAACTAAAAATCAAAATGTGCTGCCAAAAACAACACTGCCCCCTGGTCGGTCGCCGTCTCTCCGGCCGTCCTCTGTCTCTCCAGATGTCACCACCCTCTCCGTGGTCGTCGCCCAGCCTGTCCCTCATGGTTGTCAACTGGTATAGAGCGTTGCAGTCCCGCCCCCTACCATGGCCCAGGAAATGAATCCCAATGCATTTTTCCCATAGACATTTCAAAAAGTATTTATTTAAAGTTACGCCGCGGACAAAGCCAACTCGAGTCGTGACAACTCATGACAACACAAACAATATTTTGGACCAAACAATAATTACAAAGAAGAAAAACAACAAAAAAAGTGTTGTAACCTGCCGTTTTTTTCTTCTTTCTAATTATTTGTTCGGCCCAAAAAATTGTGTTTGTTGTCATGATTTGTCACGACTCGAGTTGGCTTTGTCCGCGGCGTAAACGTCTTTAAATAAATACTTTCTGAAATGTCTATGAGGAAAATGAACGGAGAATCATTTCCTGGGCCATGGTAGGGGGCGGGACTGCGACGCTCTATACTGCCAGGTTTTCAGTAAATCAAACGTGCACTGATGCATGAACTTGGACACGTCATCAGCGTTGTGCAAACCTGGGATCGTTGGGTGTTTCCAATGGGTCGGGACCCGACTATAGGCTCAGAGAGAGGCTCAGCGAGAGAGAGAGAAGGGGAGAGAGACATGCAGCATGTGGATTTTCGGTGGTGAGGTGACCACCGGAGCTGAAATAACGTTGAGCGGTGGTGAGTAAAAACAGAGAGAAGGGCTGGGGCGGTGGCGGTGGTTTGCTCTTCACCGCGGCTCATGGCGTCATGTTGTAGTTCGGTGGTCACCTCACCACCGAAAATCCAGACTATGAATGAGCCTTAAGGCTGATCAGACCCCGGCCTGTGTCCAAGTGGCATGCTACAGCCCCCCACTGTCTCTGTCCTGTGTCCAAGTGGCATGCTACAGCCCCCCACTGTCTCTGTCCTGTGTCCAAGTGGCATGCTACACTACAGCCCCCACTGTCTCTCTCCTGTGTCCAAGTGGCATGCTACACTACAACCCCCACTGTCTCTGTCCTGTGTCCTAGTGGCATGCTACACTACAGCCCCCACTGTCTCTGTCCTGTGTCCAAGTGGCATGCTACACTACAGCCCCCACTGTCTCTGTCCTGTGTCCAAGTGGCATGCTACACTACAGCCCCCACTGTCTCTGTCCTGTGTCCAAGTGGCATGCTACACTACAGCCCCCACCGTCTCTGTCCTGTGTCCAAGTGGCATGCTACACTACAGCCCCCACCGTCTCTGTCCTGTGTCCAAGTAGCATGCTACACTACAGCCCCCACCGTCTCTGTCCTGTGTCCAAGTGGCATGCTACACTACAGCCCCCCACTGTCTCTGTCCTGTGTCCAAGTGGCATGCTACACTACAGCCCCCACTGTCTCTGTCCTGTGTCCAAGTGGCATGCTACACTACAGCCCCCACTGTCTCTGTCCTGTGTCCAAGTGGCATGCTACACTACAGCCCCCACTGTCTCTGCCCTGTGTCCAAGTGGCATGCTACAGCCCCCACTGTCTCTCTCCTGTGTCCAAGTGGCATGCTACAGCCCCCACTGTCTCTCTCCTGTGTCCAAGTGGCATGCTACACTATAGGCTACAGTCCCAACTGTCTCTGTCCTGTGTCCAAGTGGCATGCTACAGACAGACAGACAGACAGACAGACAGACAGACAGACAGACAGACAGACCGCCATTGATCCTGTGTGGAAATTCAGTTGTCATATAAACTAAGCCAGGTTAATATAAATAAAAGTAATGTAATGTAATAAGGATAACATTAAGAATAAAACTAGGTACTCTGACCTTAGCCACCTCATCTGTATTTGGACTCCTGTGAGTTCTAGTGCAATGTTTAAACTATAGGCATACATATAATCATTAATTCAAGTTTTATTCATTCTAAGAATTACACTGAGACTCATTTTCAGTGTCGTCGAGTAATACAACAATCACAATACATTAGAAGATCAGGAAAAGGAAAACAAAAGGTGTACATGTGAATTACATAGGTTTACAAATAAAAAGCTCAAGCTAAAACAAGCTAAAACAAATTTCAAAATAATCTAAAAACAGTTACATATTGTGGGGGTCTGTATGCTCACCAAGGTTTTATAACGATGCAAGGGTACCAATGTGGTCAATTTGAATGTATTGTGTAGGTCGTTCCATAGGGGTCCATGTCACTCACTCTCAGCCGGCTCTATACTCTCTGCTGAATGAATGAATATTTTATTTTCGTGTCCGGACAGTTTCTTGACCCATCCCACATGGGATTATCAGACACAGCAATTTAAAACAAAAACAAAAAACAAAACAAGAACATTCAGGTGTGTAGCCAGCCAGCAACTCATTCAGATTACAGACAGTATAGTAGTAAACCCACACAGACCTGTACATGACATATATACTGTAATAGTAATATATGTAAATATATGTTATATGTAATAATAATAATAATAATAATCTGTAAAACAAGTTTAGTTATTTAGTTATACGTCACCCTTCTTCGCCTCCTATCCCATGCCCTATAAAGATACTCTGAGAAAGCGAAAACATGGTGAAAAAGAAACTCAACTCAAGACCCTCAAACTGCTAAATTTACACCTTTACTGTCTCAAACAAATTCAGACTTTCAATCTTCCTCTAACCCTGTAAGGGGCAAATTAATGTTGTTAAAAGGTCCGTCCTGCCTAAAAGTTCTTATCTACCCAAAGCCATGTTCCAATCGCTAAAGAAACTGATCACAACATTTATCTGGGCAGGGGAGCATCCTAGAATCAGTAGAAATTCACTACAGGAAAGTGAGGCAGACGGAGGCTTCGCTCTCCCAAATTTCATGCATTATTACTGGGCTGCAAATATTAAAAAAATCACACCTGTGTTAAGTGAGTAGGGTCCCGGAAGTTCCAGACCCACAAGAACGATTCCAGGGTGCCGGCCCGGTTCCGGCAAGCCGCTCCGCGTCCGAAACGGTTAAGAAATGACAGAGTTACTGTGTGGGGGTCCCCGGGGAGTACCCGGGGGGGTCCCCGGAACATCCAGACCCCAAGGAACGCGCCCAGGGGGGTGGGACGGTTCCGGCGAGCCACCCCGCGTCCGCAACGGTTGAGAAATGACAGAGTTACCGTGTGGGGGTCCCTCTACTGTACCCTCTACTGTAACTACTGTACTGTACTGTACTGTACTGTACTGTACTGTACTGTACTGTACTGTACTGTACTGTACTGTACTGTACTGTACTGTACTGTGCAAGCGTCGTACAAAGCCAACTCGAGTTGTGACAAATCATGAGAACAAACACAATTGTTTTGGGCCGAACAAATAATTAGAAAAAAACGGCAGGTTACAACACCTTTTTCTTGTTGTTTTTCTTTGAAATGATTTGTTCGGCCCAAAATATTGTGTTTGTTGTCATGATTTGTCACAAAAATGGTTTAAAAAAATGGGTTAAAACACCAAAAGGGGTTCCCGTACATTTAAATCAAAGCCAACTAGAGGTTGGCTTTGATTTAAATGGTGTTTTGGTGTTTTAAGCATTGGGAATTATTTCCTGGGCCTGGCGTCGTCATAAAAGGGGGCTTGACTGCGACGCTCTATACCTCCTGGCATCCGATTGATGATAACTCTCAGTTCACAAAAAACAGGTTGTTTTAGCCTCATTAAAAATCTGGTTTGAGTTTCAGCGACATTTTAAATTCAGTTCTGCTACGGCGCTACCACTTTAGGTACTATTACTAATAATCACAGATTCCCCACTCCTCTGTTTTAGACTCTACCATTGTTTCCAAGATCTCTACCATGACAATATATTTTCTAGCTTCACATTTAGGCTACCAGAAAATACCGGAAAATAAATAAAATAACAGGTGTGAACTTGGAAGGGCCAAGTTCACACCTGTTATTTTATTTATTTTCCGGTGCGACACTACGTATCTATCCACACAATTCCCTTCTTTTCCCATCGTTGCCAACAATTCAACCATGGGAAGAACTACTAAAACGTAACCCAAATCAGAGCTCACTCATCTCCAAGATTTATCTTGGCATTACTTCCCTTAACAGTAATACAAATGCAACTAAGAATAGAGCGGCCTAGGAGAGTGAAATGAATACTACCTTCTCGGATAATTGGTGGGGTCAAGCAATAGAAAGGGTAAATTCTTCCACTTTGCGTGCACGATTGAGTCTTATACAGTTTAACCCAGTGGTTCCCAAAGTGGGGTCCGGGGACCCCCAGGGGTACTTGAGGGAGTTCCAGGGGGGACCCAGCTAAATGATAATTTGCATGCAATAATGCATGTCAAACTGGGGGTCCTTGAAATTAAACGGGTTGAGAATCACTGCTAGAGCCATACAAATCTTCTCTTATGGGGGGTCCCTGACTCCCTGGCATGGCTTTTCAAATGGGGGTCTGCGGGCTAATTAGTGTCAATTTGGGGGTCCTTGACATGAAAAAGTTTGGGAACCACTGGTTTAACCCATTTAGACCTGAGGATTCTACAAATGGCTTCTAAATCCTGAGAAATTTGTTGTATGTCAGTCGACCCCTAAAAAATAAATGTAATTGGCCGCCGACCCCATCTGAAAATATGTTGTTCCAGAAGCAAAAGATTTGAGTTAAAAACCTTCACTCTCCAGGGCTACACTACAGTCGGTAGTGCTGTCGCCTCACAGCTAGAAGGTCCTGGATTCGATTCCCACTGGGGACACTGTGGGCGCTGGGGGCGTGTTCCCTCCTCCGCGTCATCAGTGCCCATACCCGAGGGTAACATGTCATTGGTTCGACCTCCCGTTAGATCGACCATTACTAACCCTATCTCTAACTCTAACCTAAACATAACCGCAAGCACGGGAGCAACGCATCCCTCACCAACCTTAATCCGGTCGAACTAACGGGAGGTCGAACCTTAGGGCAGCCCCCTACCCGAGGTGGGGTTGGTGAAAGGGCCTTTCTGTGTGGAGTTTGCATGTTCTCCCCGTGTCCCCTAGGGTAGGTACCCTACCCTCAAAACATGCAGTAATCCTGGTCTCTAAAACTACCTCCCCCTGGCCAGCGCCCAGGATTACATTAGACAATTGGCACTGGGTGAAAAAAACTGGGTTGCAAAATCGTGGGATAAAAATTATTAGGCAAAAAAAAAAAACTTCACTCTGAATGAGTATAGGCTATGTGCCATTCTACCGAATTGGTTTTTCAGAGTTGGAAATTCTGTGAAATTCATATGCTATTTCAGAAAAACTTTGACCATATTCATGTTGCACCAGATCTAAGGGACACATATTTAATGAAGGTACAGTAAATTATCATATTGTATTTTCATATTTTTTTGTCACTACCGAAACATAGAATAACATAGAACCTTAGAATAAAGATGCTTATTTTTAATCTATTCATCTTTGTTCCATTCCCCCCTGTAGGCTACAGACCATTTTTTTAAATGTATGTAGGCCTACGTGGTTTCCACAATTAAATTAATTAAAATTAATATTTTAACAGATTTATTTATAAAATTAAAATTAATCAAAATCTAAATGCTAGATTTCTTTGTAAAATGTATAAAGTTGATTATATGGATTTCAGCATCAATGATAGTTGACATTACACATACACCTAACCAATCATGATCTGAAAATATTGGTTGATAACTCACAATTTTTTATTTTTGATAAAAGAACCAGTGTTTCGGTAGTGACTGTATTGTTACAGTAGTGACCACAGCATTTTCCTTACAATGTGGTGCCATAGTCACTTAACTTATTTTAATACCACACACTGATTTTCAGACTTTGGAAGACATTCATTTCAGACTACTCACCATTTGACCATGATGAACATGAAGTCTATGTCACTTCTTGGTAAAGAGTGTGGGGGTGTGGCTAAAACTAGGCTCCATCTATGGACTAAAACACTTTGTGTTTCGGTAGTGACATGAAAACATGGGACGGCTTTTTTTATATAAAGTTCATGAATGTATAGAAAATTCACAAAATCAATCTAAATATTTCAACTTCCCTTTAAGATAAACCTGTGTTGCAACAATATGATTGATTTAAAATCAAAAATAAATTGACAAAGACCATTTAGATATTGTTTTCATGAATTTAAATTTAGCAGTTAGAGGTTGGGACAGCCGCCCAATAGAAAGTAACATATATATTTTGATATATTACATTTTGTTTTATCTCAATAAATGTATTGTGATTAAATAGATCATAAGATGATATTTGTACACATGTAAGGTTTGACTACTTATTTGTTTTTAAAATATATTTTTTTCATATGTTTAATTCCAAATTGGCGAAATTGTCAAATATGCATAGTAAGAAAGAGGCAATCGAAAGCTCACAACGCCTTGCTCTGCGAGGCGTTGTGAGCTTGCAGATCGCAAAGTCACATCTGCTTATAGATCGGCTATTTTCACAATATTTATCTAGCAGGGGGCGGACTTGTAAAGATTTGGCTTTTGGTGACTATAGTTTCTGAATTTTGGCGTGGTGTTAGGTATGGGTATAAGGTTTTCAAAAAGCTGTGCAAATGCTTTGGGCGCGCCCCCTATTGGTCTGTTTGCACAGACTCAAATATTGGATACATATAGGTATGGTTGAAAACCAAAATAATTGCTAAAAGAGATTTTTCAATGGATTCTGTTACTATTGGCTGTGCTAAATACTAAACATACTAACATACTAAAATTTTACGAACAACCAGAAAGGCATCATTTTCAACAATTATGCACTTCGTGACTACTTTTAGAATTTTGGCATGGTGTTAGGTATGGGCATATTGCAAACTAATTTGGCTCGCCCCCTAGTGGTCGGTTTGCAATTAAACCACTATTAGATATGTTAGTACATGGTTGGAACCCAAATAATTGATAGAATAGATTTTTCAATGGATTCTGTTACCATTGGGTGTGCTAAATAACATACTAAAATTTTACGGAAAACAAACAACTTGAAAGGCATCGTTTTCAAGATGGCGTCCACGATGGCTGCAGGGAGCTTAAAATGTCTGTTTCATTCCAAAGTTGCAAACCGACCACTAGGGGGCGAGCCAAATTAGTTTGCGATGGTGTTTGAAAACCTTATGACCTATACAGCATGCCAAAATTCAAAGAGCAGTTACCAAGTGCATAATTGTTAATCACAGTTTATACAGTTTATATGCATTTTAGCTCCCGGCAGCGTCACATAAAAAAAACATTATTATGCACTTGGTAACTGCTTTTTGAATTTTGGCATGCTGTTTGTATGGTCATAAGGTTTTCAAAAACCATTGCAAACTATTTTTGCTCGCCCCCTAGTGGTCGGTTTGCAATGAGACCATTTAAAGCTCCCGGCAGTTCCAGCCTTAGAGTATATATGAATAGAGACGGCACCCGGAGGAAACCCTGAGACGAAATGGACATAGTGGCCGAATTTGGTATTGCAGCGCTGGGCCCAAACACATGAACGCACTTGTCCGTTGACTATCATTGTGCACGTTCATGATGACACGTGAACGCTGTTTCATACGTGAATGCCGCTGTTTCATATGTGAACGCATGCAATGATAGTCAACGGCAGCGCGTTCATGTGTTTGGGCCCAATACATCCCAGAATGCACTCTGTTCCTAACCGGAAGGAGGAGTGAAATTGCCTCATGCGCTTTAGAGCAACTTAATGCAAGTGGATGGGAGGAGAAATCCGGTGCCGTTTCTATTCATATATACTCTAAGGTTCCATCGTGGACGCCATCTTGAAAACAATGCCTTTCAAGTTGTTCTTTTTGTTGGAATGTGATCTATATTGTAAACATGATCTTATTCTGAAGAGACCAATCCTTAACAGGACGTGACTAACAGGAAGTGACTATTAACGTGTGTATATAAACCTGTCAATACTGCCTTCAGTTGTGTTGACACTGAAGGAGTGGATGTTAGCTGTTGCCTACTCGTGTGTGTTTATTTCCTCCACATTATCCGACCAGTCTCCATGACTCTAGATTCTTCCTATCGCTGTAATGCCAGCTCTTCTAACCCACCCAGCAGGGAGAATATTGGAAACCATGGAGCAGGTTATGTTTGTTTAATGGAGACGGAAGCCATTTCCAGGTATGGCAGACAAGGTTTTTCGCCTACCTGAAGCTACGAGGACTGAAGAGCACCATATTGAATGCGCCTGACGACGGCGACAATATGGACGCCGAGAGAAATGAGGAGGCATACGCTGAACTGATTCGGGTGCTCGACGAGAAAAGTTTGTCTTTGATTGTGCGCGATGCAGCAGACGATGGGAGGAAGGCGTTGAAGATTCTGAACAATCACTATGCTGGTAAGGGAAAGCCAAGGGTGATTAGTTTGTACACAGAGCTTACGTCGCTCCAGAAAGCTGCTAATGAGACAATTACTGACTATATTATACGAGCCGAAACCGCTATCACAGCATTGAGGAATGTGGAAGAGACTATAAGTGACGGCTTGTTGACAACTATGATTCTGAAGGGGCTGCCAGATTCATACAAGCCATTTTCTATCCACATTACACAAAGTGATGACAAGATGACCTTCGCTGAGTTTAAGACCAAGCTGAGGAGTTACGAGAGCACTGATGAATTCAGTGGTAAGTGCAACTCCGTCGTCGGAGACAGCGTGATGAAAGGCAAAGACATGAAACTGTCGTCCTGTTGTTACAACTGCAGCCAGAAGGGACATAAAGCTATCGAGTGTACTGAGACTGCTGTTGGTCGGAGGGAGCAGAGACGGTGGTGCAGTTTTTGTAAAAGTTCCACGCACTACGAGATCAACTGCAGGCTGAAAAGACGGAGAGACAACGTCAACGTGAAACAGCATGCCATGGATAAAGAGGAGCACACGTCTGTTTTCAAGGTTTTCCAAGTGGACGGCGCCGGGGGACCGAAGCAGAGACTCTGTCAGGGCATTGCTCTGAGCAGAGGGCTGATGGTCGACACCGGGGCTACGTCCCACATTGTGACCGACGTGAAGAAGTTCCGAAACTTCGACGAGAGTTTCGAGCCACAAAAGCATGTTCTAGAGTTGGCTGATGGAGTGAGGACCTCTGGCATAGCGCTGAAGAGAGGTGCTGCAGTAGTTTGCCTGAGAGATAACAAGGGTCGAGAGGTGGAAACGATGCTGAAGGGGGCGCTCTACGTTCCATCCTTTCCCCAAGACATTTTCTCAGTCAAAGCAGCTACAGCAAATGGAGCCACAGTCATATTCAAAGAGGGACAGAACAAGCTCATCCATAAAAACGGTACGACATTCAACATTAAGGTACATGACAGATTGTTTTATTTAAACACTGTAGAGGGAAATTCTGATGTTGATGAATGTCAAGGGTGTTATGATATCAAAACGTGGCATGAAATTCTAGGCCATTGCAACTACGAAGATGTGTTGGAATTGCAGAATGTAACTAAAGGTATGGAAATTAAAGGCGAAGTTGATATTTCCAAATTGTCATGTGAAGTGTGCACAGAAGGTACATTTGCTCAGAGCCGAAACAGAGAGCCAGAACAAAGGGCTAAAGCTGCACTAGAATTTGTACACACTGAATTATTTGGACTAGGCATGCCACGGTATGATATTTTACAGTACGGTACGGTGCCGGTATTGATAACCTATACCTCGGTATTCCACGGTATTTATATATAATAAAAAAATAAAAAAAGATTGCCCCCCCCACCTATGTATAGTGACTACCCCTACCTCCTTATAAGCCCTTCTTTGTTCCCCAACCTGTAGGCCTACATATTATTTTGTATTTTTACCTTTTATGATAATTTCAATTTTGTTATTTGTCATGTGACTTGTCATGATTATGAATTGATTACCCAGGACCTGAATGGAAACAAGACTGCAAGGACTTTTTTCAGTGATCCCTTTGGACATGTGTTTGACTGTACCCTATACTGATTACATTTCTGCCAATAAAGTATACAATAATCAATAGCTATTCCCCACTGTATTTCACTGTACTATGGCTCCCCCTAATGGCCGTTTTGTACCCTGCACGCTGCAGCAGAGCTAGTGCGTAATCTCAACTGCGCATGATCACAACTCTGTGTGCCGTGTTGACAGTTCACAACTTCACACATAGTAGGCTACATATGGAAATATGGAATATACAATTGGATCTGGGTGTCTTTCAGCAACACTAACTCAAAGGTAGGAAGCAACTTTTCAATCTACTGCAGCTGTGTGGTGAAAATAAATGTTTTGCCTTAGTCTGCAAGTGGAGTTGCACTGCATATGCGCAGCATGCGCCGCCCACCGACGCTGTATTAAAATACCGTCAGCTCGGAAATCTCACGGTATCAACACCGTGGCTTTTCCTGTCGCGGTATTACCGACATTCGGTATACCGTGGCATGCCTAATTTGGACCGATCTATCCAATGGCTAAAGATGGATTCAAATACATTTTAGCATTTACTGATGTTTTCTCAGGAGCAATTTTTGTTTATTTCTTGAAATGTAAGAGTGACATAGTCAAAGCTACAGATAAATACATTGCTGATGTTTCACCTTATGGGAAAATTAAGTGTATTCGATCAGATAATGGTACCGAGTATGCTTCTGGCCTATTTCAAGCATTGCTAAGCAAAAATGCCATCAGACATGAGACCTCAGCTCAGAAGGGGGCAGCTGAGAGAAATTTGAGATCACTGATTGAAATGGCCAGATGCATGCTGATTGAAAGCAATTTACCAAAGGAATTGTGGACATATTCAGTAATGACTGCTGCTGTCATTCGAAACAGGTGTATCAACAAGTGTGTAGGGCAGACGCCATACTATATGCTGACAGGAAAGAAACCAAACCTTTCGAGAATGAGAACATTTGGGTCACCATGCTATGCATACAAGCAGGACAAGAAAGGGTTGGATTCACGATGTGAAGAAGGTATTATTGTGGGCTATGACAGAAACGGCCCAGCCTATTTGGTGTTTTGTCCTGACACAGGGAAAGTACTTGTAGCTAAACACAGATTGGTAAAGTTCATTCAAAGATGTGTCACTGAGAGTCAGACTCAAACAGAGCAAGAAATGGAGGAGGATGATTTCAGTATGAGAAGGGCTGTAAACCATCTACCTAAAGTTAAGAAACCCAATGTAACTCCAGAAGAGACACAAGAACAAAATGCAGAGTCAGAAATGAGTAATCTGGTTGAACAAGATGCAGAATCCGAGGCAGGTGACAATAGCCAAATCAGCGAGACACAGGAACAAGAAACAGGTGAGATGGGTGATTTGGCTGGTGTTCAGGCAGGTGACAGGGGCCAGAATACAATTTATCCACAAAGAGAAAGGAGACCGCCTCAATATTTAAAGGATTACGAGTGTCAAGCTAAATCTGATTACCAGGAAAATGTAACCTTTGATTATTGTTATGGAGTTAGGAGAGAAAATGATAAATTTACCCTGACTATACTGCCAGAGGGCAAGAATGCAGTGGGGGGTAAAAACAAAAACAGGGTGGTGATGCATGATTGTCACAACACAGTAAAACAAAAGAAAAGAAGGAAAAAGATGTGTTCATTTGTGTTTGGGTGATATCTGGTATCTGTGATTCATGTGATTTATTTATTGCTATTTATAGAGTATTATTATTGCAACCAGTAATGTGATGTGATGACGGATGTAAAAGAGATGCTTACATTTTGCACATATTTATTGAGATTTTGATTGGTATTGAAATGGATTTTTATTTTTTAACAAAGTGATCATCGTGTGAAATGTTGATGAGATGCAACGTTTAATATGCAAGTTTAAGATTATATTTTATTGTTTACCAATATATGCTCAAGTGGGGGTGTTGGAATGTGATCTATATTGTAAACATGATCTTATTCTGAAGTGACCAATCCTTAACAGGAAGTGACTAACAGGAAGTGACTATTAACGTGTGTATATAAACCTGTCAATAAATGACTGCCTTCAGTTGTGTTGACACTGAAGGAGTGGATGTTAGCTGTTGCCTACTCGTGTGTGTTTATTTCCTCCACATTATCCGACCAGTCTCCATGACTCTAGATTCTTCCTATCGCTGTAATGCCAGCTCTTCTAACACTTTTTCTGTACAATTTTAGTATGTTATTTAGCACACCCAGTGGTAACAGAATCCATTGAAAAAACTCTTCTATCAATTATTTGGGGTTCCAACCATATACTTACATATCTAATAGTTGTTAAATTGCAAACCGACCACTAGGGGGCAAGCCAAATTAGTTTGCAATGTTTTTTGAAAACCTTATGCCCATACCTAACACCATGCCAAAATTCAAAAAGTAGTTACGAAGTGCATAATTGTTGTGATTTTTTACATTTACATTTTAAATCCCAGTTTATAGGCATTTTAGCTCATGTGTGGACACCATCTTGAAAACGATGCCTTTCTGGTTGTTTGTTGTTTCTAAAATGTTAGTATGTTAGCACACCCAATAGTAATAGAATCCATTTTATCAATTATTTTGGTTTTCAACCATACCTATACGTATCCAATATTTGAGTCTGTGCAAACAGACCACTAGGGGGCGCACCCAAAGCGTTTGCACAGCTTTTAGAAAACCTTATTACCCATACCTAACACCACGCCAAAATTCAGAAAGTCACCAAAAGCCGCCCCCCTGCTATCTGTGGAAGTGGAACGGAGTCAAACTAAAAACCTACAATTCCACGTGCTAACTACACACTACAGTCTAATAATCTCTCATTCAGTGACAGTTACACATCTCCTCCACCAGGGGGCGAAATGCATTAAAGCCACAGTGCCTGGGTCCATTATTGCGCATGCGTCAAACAAACACATTGATCCGGAATTTCCGTGTCGTTTTTTTCCACAACATAGAAACGTTAGTTGGTGGTGGTGTGAACAGTACAGTCTACACCAGGGTTCCCCAATAGGCGGCCCGCGGGCCATTTTTTTTTCTTTTTGAGGGGGTCCCTGTTGCGAAGGCTTTCGCTTAGAGTTCCATAAATGGAATAACCCATAGTCCCATATATGGAGACAACAGCGATATCCAGCGCTGACATCAGATTAATGTAGAAACTCCAAAGATGGATATACACAGTGGTGACATCATCATCGTAACACTAGACTTGCACAGCATAAAAGGCGGCTTCCATGGCTTCTAAACCTGTGATTCCAAGCAACGCACGCGGTATCTCCAACAGGTCAACATATACGAATCAAGGTATCTGGCTTTACAACCCATATACCTTGAATGGCTTGTATTACCTTGGGTACGAGTCTTCTAGATGAGACAGAATAACTGGCTAATGGCTAAGCAACTTGTAGAGCATTGAAGTAGAGGTTTCACATCCCGGTTAAGTTCGTATCGAACACCACTGTAGCGGGTCCTAACGAAATAATCAGCACTGGTTCGAGCTATTTTACAGTCCAGATATAAATGGCATTAAATGGGGGTCAGTAGCCTATGCATGTCAAACTGGGCATCCTTTTCAAATGGGGTCTTGCCCTGGGCAAGACCTCGACCTCGTGAGTGCGGACTCGGCCCCCAGCCTGGTACCCTAGTCAAAATATGGCCCTTGAGGAAAATTAATTGGGGAACCCTGGTCTACACCAATGTGTCATATAGGCTACCTTAAAGGACCACTTCACCACTTATCTTCATATAATAGGTCCTCACTAATAATCATGATAAAATGGAGGACAGGTCTCTGAACTGCCCACAGCCCTCCTATGAGACAGACTGAGTAGGGAAAAAATTGTGCCATTTTATCATGATTATTACTGAGGACCTATTATATGAAGATAGGTTGAAAAGTGGTCCTTTAATACCATGCCCAATTCATGTTTATAAGAGTTATAGGCCAAAATGTAAAGTGGCCTGTTATAGCACCACTGTGAGGCAAATATTTGCAATTACTTTATGTAATCTGTACCATGTGTGGTATAGCCCTCAAGCTCCCAGAGAGAAAAATGTTTGGAAGGGAGATGTCCCCTATTCGCATTAAAGTCAATGTGTAATTTTAATCAATTCATAATAATATGAAGTATAAAACCGTTTCAAACGTTCAGGGTTGCTCCAGTAAGAAAGAATAATAATAAGAAAGAATAAATAAGTTCATTGCTCTTGGGGCAACAACACTAATAAACTTCTCCAAGGGACACAATCAAGCTGATGTTCCATTATGAAAAACACATTTTAAGTACATAACTTATTTTTCAAGTCAATTTTAATTATTTATCTACCTGGGTATTTGCGTTTGAGCTGGAGTAGTGTGGCTCTCTCCCTTGCCTCAGTGCGTGCTCTCCGAAGCAGTGCAGCCCTGACATCCTGGGCAAGCTTTCCCAGTGTTGACTGGAACACCTCATCGGACTGACCCCATCTCTTTCTTATATTGTGTTGTCTCTCAATTGCCTGAAGACAACTTTCAACCCCAAACACAAGAAACAGTTTGTGTTAAATCGTCATTGTACAATAGCACACACATGTTAGATTTGAAATGTTATACCATGGCTTGCTTACTTACTGCATTTCATCTGCATTTGATGACTCCTCAGTACGCAATCTGCATAGGAAAATGTTTGTTAAAACTGATAAAGGTTTTGTCATATCATGGGTATAACATGTTTAAATGCTATTCTGCATAATGTTAAATGTTGAGATCTAATTGCTGTGAATGGAATTTCCACTAGTAAAGGCTACAATGTGAAGTTTTGGCGGTTTCTGTGGCAGGCGCACAGATGTGCCAATACATAGACACATTTTAAGTACATAACTTATTTTTCAAGTCAATTTGAATTATTTATCTACCTGGGTATTTGCGTTTGAGCTGGAGTAGTCTCTCTCTCTCTCTCTCTCTCTTTATAGTACTTTATACCTCATAAGTATGAGGTATAAAGTGCAGCAGCCTTGTGTTCACAGCCTTGTGTACACAGGTAAAAGAAAGCAGGTAAAAGAGTAACGTTTGAGGCAGACTAACATCAGTCACTTTTCCATTCACTGTAGTAGAAGGAGGTGCGGGGAAACCGCAGATAATATCTAATATTATGTCATCTCCGCCTACAGGAAATACGTTGCCTGCGACCATGAGACCCGTTTCTGAATCGGTCTATAGACAGCTATGTGTGTCCCTGGGTCTGTCTGTCCAAGCACGAAAATAGCGTTATAGCGTTTGTTCACCACCAAGTGTCACTGTTGCACAGCCTAACACACAGACACACACAGGCCAGGGAGGAGGGCTTGTACAGTACAGTACAGTACAGTACAGTACAGTACAGTACAGTACAGTACAGTACAGTACAGTACAGTACAGTACAGTACAGTACAGTACAGTACCACTCACTTCAGACAGGTCTGATTTTTAGCTTACCTTTTGGTTTTGTCTTCAAAAGAGAAAGTTGAGTGACTTCAGTCTCCCTTTCCATCCATCTCAGAACATCTTGCTCTGAAATCCAAAGTTAAAGAAACATAACTAACAGTTGGTCAGAATAACAGACCGTTCAAAATAGTTACCAGAGACCACAAATGCGGTACCTGTTGCCTCTTTCAGGACAGTAGACATCTCTTTCTCTGCACCACTCAGGACTTTCTGTGCTTTATCCCATCTCCGATGGAGCTGCACGTCTACAATCAGAAATTGTCAGCTTTATTTGTGAGCAATAGGGCACATACCACATGACCATGTAATGCCAGGCTTTGGTATGTGGACAGGGCCGGTCCTGAGCAATCTGGCGCCCCAAGCAGGATTTGTCGCGGCGCCCCCCCCCCCCCCCCCCCCCCCCCCTCAAAAAATAAAAAAATAAAAAAAGTTTTTTTTTTTTTTTTTTTCTGTCCCAAAAAATGAGGAGACACTGTGGAGGCACTGGGGGGACAGTGGGGACACTGTGGAGGCACTGGGGGTCCATTGGGGAGGCACTGTGGGGACACTGGGGAGGCTCTGTGGAGGCACTGGGGAGGCACTGGGGAGGCACTGGGGGGGCACTGGGGAGGCACTGGGGGGGCACTGGGGGGACACGGTGCAGACAGAGTTGGGACAGAGTAAAAAACAAAAACAAAAATATGTTTTTTTTTTTTTTTTGGCGCCCCTCCCCCATGGCGCTCGAAGCCGTTGCTTCGTCGGCCTGTAGGAAGAACCGGGCCTGTATGTGGATGAAACATCATGTACAACATGAGGTTTGATGGCATGTATGTACATACATGCCATTCAAAAACAGTCCTTGTGAGCAAAATTGGAAGCTGCAACACTTGCATCACTCTTTGAAGAAATACAGACATTGGGCAAACCTAGATCAGCTGCTTTCCTCCTCTGTGATAGATTGTTTGTACAAGTACAATCTATCACATCCTCCTATAATGAAGAAGGGCGTCAGTTAGGAGGTCAAGAGACGGTGTGAAGGCGTCATTTCCTTAGTGACTCGTGAAAATCTTCTGAGATAGGACCATAACCGCTCCATTCCTTCACCATCTGTCAGCCCAAATCCCTGTAGTATTCCCTTGTGCTGAACATGATCTGTCAACACCACACATTCTAACAGTTAATTTACTTCTCAATATACAGTCAATTACAACTGTTTTTCACTACTGTATGTGTTGAAGTGAATTAAATATAAATGGTGCATGTGTGTACTTGGTGTATGAGATTAATAAAATCCCAACTATAAAGTACAATGACCAACCTGACACTGGAGTTTGTGTCCATAAACATGGAATGCCGGAACAGCGAATGACACATCTGGTGGTACTCCATCTCCTTTTGTCTGATACAACACAATATTAGAAATTGTAAGAACATGCTTAGAAGACAACACTTACTTACGCAATACATTTTTAAGAAAGTACTCACATCCATATGCCTTGAAAGTACACATGCTATGTCATATATGACATGTAGTTTGATGTTTTCCCCCTGGCATATCTTGTCAGCAGCTCGTCAATTACACACATTGGATATGCTAGGCTATTGAAAACAAAAATGTTTTGTTATTCAAATGAGTTCCACATTGGCATAACATTTTAAATGAAAAGCATCCAAAATATTGTGAGCTCATCAAAAAAACAAACTCACCGTTCTCCCTGGCTCATGTTCAAAAACACAAGGGGCATTTCATGTTTACAACATGCACTGAAAACTCCCGTAATGTCAAGCTTCTCATGCTGCTATTTGGAACGGATCTGATTTCCGGCCGTAAAGTCGCTACAATCCTGAGTAGATATAGGAGAATGTGCTTAACGACATTAACTGAACGAATAATGACACCTCACAGCTAACACTGTGCAAAATAGTTACAACTTTACTGACCTCACTTGGCTTGGAGCCACCAGGATGGGAGAGCACAAATTGTTCCACATCTTAGTCCTTCAAAAACATGCAGTTGCCATGCAATGGCTCGGCTGTAATGGAGACATTGTACTATAGAGAACTCTTTCAATAATAGTACAGCAGATACAAAAATGCATTTCATGCCAACTCGTAACCTGCTCAGCTGGTACCTGCAGTGCACTATTTCCAAAGTCCAAAGTTGCCGTCCATGGAGACAATTATCTCTCAGTCAGTCTGAAAAATAAACAACAATGATTCAATATCAGGTTCTGATGTATCGTCCTCTTAAATAAACCATCATATGAGATAGTGATGTGTAAATTGTAAAGGAGCGATCAATGTCAATACTGTACAAAATTAACATAATTTTATGCTGCCTGAATATGCAGACTTGTAATTAATTGAAACAACTAGCTCTTACCTTTGGACATGCTGGGCATATTGTGTCATTGTGGTATCCATAATCCATAATATTTGTTAGCAGAGCTGCCATTACAGCAGTAAGGAAGGGTCTAGATAGCCTGGAGCTAGTCGGGCTAAACAAACATAACGGAGGAACATAAATGAGGACTCAGGAGGCTAATACATTCAGCTCGTGACCGTGATAACACGAGTGTCTTTACTAGCGTCATTATATACTGTACACATTGGGTAACAAGCATATCCGATACTTACGGTGTGGCACTTCAGTATAAGAGTTCATTGTTTACACATAATACAAGCAATAAAGATCACATGTTAACAATATTCATAATAACTATGGCTATGTCAAATGTTCAACTAGGCTACATGTTGGTCACTGTGTTTATTTGACTATAGGAGATTTTGGGTGGAGACACATAGGGCAGTATTATGCGTGTCTTAAGTACCAGGTATTATTACTTAACTTAAGACCTGGAGGCGTGGTCAATGCTGTTTGGCCACTCAGAATAGCCACTTGTATCCAAATCCATTTGGAAAAAAAAGCTCAATGCTCAGGTCAAATAGGCCTATTGATATGCGATTAAAATGTGATTAATTGACATTAATTAATCACAAAGCCTCAAATTAATTGGATGTTTTTAATGAAGTCCCAACCCTATTCTTTATAGATCTAGCTTATCAAATACAAAAATCTAAAAACGGTTAAATGTGTCAGATCGCACCGTATCGAATCGCATCAAATTCCACGAAATTCCACAAAATCGAAATCGCATCGATTTGGACTGAATCGAATCCAATCATCTGTATATAAAATGTATCGTCTCCGAATCGCATCGTAGCCCATGCGTATCGATACGTATCGAATCGTCTTGTAAGGGAGAGATGCACACCCCTAGCACTTACCTAGTGACTGCACCTTTCAACTGAACAGAGTATGGTAGATGTCTATAGTTTGATTTGATTACATGATGGTATAATGTAAGGTTGCTGATAGCCAACAGTTCTTTCTACTGGTGATTTCCACAGAGCACCACAGGGAGAGGTCTGCTGTATCTAGAGAGATGACCTCCACAACATCAACGTTGTCAGAGGAACAGCGAGAGATGGACCAGGGACGTGGACTGCTTTATGCAGCGATGCAACCTGTAGTGAAGCTGTACAAGATAGGTATGTACTGTTTCATTTAAATACGATAATTCTCACCCCAGAATATGCTCACCCTTGGTCAAATCCTGCAAACTCTGAATGGTAGGCACCAGGTACTCCTAAACGTAACCTCATTAAAGTCCTTATTCTATTCCTTCATTGCAGGCCAGAGTGCAGAGTCCAGCCTGAAGGTGAAGAGGGTTTGGAGTGTTAAACAGGAACCTGAAAACCACCTGGACATCAGTACGTTTAATGCTCTCTTTCTCTCTCTCTTCCTTTTTCCTTTTATTAAGTCAAATTTGGCTAATAGGCACGTCCAAACAGGAATATGCTCCGATTATGTGTTGTTAAATTAGAATGTTTGCAGTTGGCCCTAGGTTGGCACCTAGGTTGCTAAGCCTGACAGCGTGTTGCGGGTTCGACTCCCAATCCCGGCGGCTTTGCTGCGTGTCACTCCCCAATCATAATGAAATGGCCTAGGCTACTTTCTATCAATTTAATTTGGGGGTCCTTGAAATTAAAATTGCTGAGAATCAATGGGTTAATTCACAAAATACAATAACATGGCACATAAGCATTTTTGAAACAGAGCATGGTTTATAAAAGCCTATATTTTGCGCTTAAGTAATATTTTGAATAACATATAAATGTAGGTTTTAAGGCTAGAATGGCATTGTAGATAAGTGGACTATAGTGAGAGACGAGATTGTCTCTCCTCCATTGCGGGACTGCAGGACTCTGAATGATCAGCTTCAGTCAGTGTTTTGGTTCGTACTGGAGTTGTGCATTATCTCCGCTGTGCACAGCAGCACAGGAGAACTGTCTTTATATCCATGGTCGTTTTCAGTTGCTTTCCATGTGCGACACAAAAGTACCATGTGTTTGTTTTGGTAATAGCCTACTGCAGGCGCAGCCATGCTGATTCGCGTAATCGCGCTGGACAAAACTAAACCAGCCGGACCAACGTTAATGGCTTAATGCACGTAGGACCCGCATTTTCAAACTGTCCACAAGTTGCGACGGACCCGACGGTACTATAAAACATGTGTGATTCTTGCAGCGCGCTGATAGCTACACACTGGTAGTGTGCGTGTGTGCATGCGTGCGGACACTGCGGAGGAGGGAGGAGGAAGACTGGAGGAGGCGACAAGGCGTGTGTGTGTGACTGTGTAGCCTAATGGGGCTTTGCTAGGCAGACAAAGTAACGCAACAGTTACAGAATCAAACCACTTGGCAACCCAACTAAAATACACAAGCTATCTCTGGTGTTGTTCAATCATGACTGTGTCATAGGGACTGTGTGCTACACAGTGACAGATTTGTTATGTGCTGGACGTTACTGAGCCGTGCGCACGGGCGCACATTAGGGGGAACACTGTACTTGTGGTAAAGGCTTTAGTTTCAGTGGTGGATTAAAATCACACACGCGGACTCATACAGGGGAAAAGCCATTTAGTTGCAAAGTTTGTGGTAAAGGCTTTAGTCAAATGTGTACTCTAAAATCACACATGCTGACCCATACAGGGGAAAAGTCATTTATTTGCTACGTTTGTGCTAAAGGCTTTAGTGAAATGTGTGCTATAAAATCACACATGAGAACTCATACAGGGGAAAAGCCATTTAGTTGCAAAGTTTGTGCTAAAGGCTTTAGTCGAATGTTTACACTAAAATTACACATGAGGACTCATACAGGGGAAAAGCCATTTAGTTGCAAAGTTTGTGGTAAAGGCTTTAGTCGTATGTGTCATCTAAAATCACACGAGGACTCATACAGCTGAATGAATGAATGAATGAATGCATTTTTATTTTCGTGTCTTGTCGTTAAGACCCATCCCTTATGGGATTATAAGACACCAACAACATAAATAAACAATATCACGTTTACTTCCCACATAGAAGTTACACCAAGTATTTGTAAAAAACAGAAATAAGCAAAAACATAAAAATAAAAATAAAATACATCACATATAAGTTTTCTTTGTCCGTATGTCCCAAGCTTTCTCTATATATTCTGCTAATGCAAATATCTTCTGTTCGAAAATCCATCTCAGTCGCTCTGCATCACTTAACCACATCAGATCTATATTTTTACATCTGTTAAATAACTTTTGACGTAGCTCATGATACAACGGGCAATAGAAAAGAAAATGGAACTCATTCTCAATATCATTTACATCACAATAGGTGCAAATACGTTCTTCTTCTGTAACTCCTCTATACCTCCCAGTCTCAAGGTGCAAGGGCAAGATCCCAGAACGAAAGTTGGGCACATAGGAATCTTTGTCTTTTGGATAATGGGGCACAAACGTACTTTTCACTAGCGTAACAGCTTTTTATCGTAAGAAATGTTCTCAGCTTTGGTTTGTACAATATGTCCTGTGACCATTTGTTCTGAAATAAACTATAAAGTGTGTCTTTAACCATGGAGATGTTTACAACACTGTTATTTAGAAAACTGTCATGTAACCCAGTTCTTACAAGAGTAAGAGTCCTCTATTGCACTTGCCCATGCACCTTTTACTGATACATCCCAGTTGAAAATCTTCCTAGCAACTCTGTTCCTGTTCTCTGGCAGTCTGATTAGTCGGTTCCATAAGGCCATCATGCTGCCTCTCCACCTTATCTCACACGGCTCCCATCCCATGTCTCCTGTTATTGCCAATACAGGCGCAAATTTATGCACTCCTAGAAAGTACCGTATGGCTCTATTCTGAACCATTTGTCCCTTCATATTCATGTTTGAGCCCCATATTCCCACCATATAATCCATGACAGGGCAGACACACGTGTGAAACAGTTTGGAGTAGGCAGCATATCCCAAATCACCCAGCTGTTTAGTTTTGGCTATTATGCCAGCTAGGGCCCTACCTGCAGATCCTGCCAATACCGATGTACCATATTCATAAAGTAAATGTTCATCCAAGTTAAGACCCAAATATTTGTAATTTTCAACATACTGTAATTTGTGTTCTCCTAGCTGGAACTGAAAATCACTCCTCTTTGTTCTGATTTGTCTGAAATGCATGATCTGGGTTTTACTATGATTAACTGTCAGTTTCCACTTTTTACACCACTTTTCTGTACACATCAGCATTGTCTGCAATTCATTTTCATTTTCTGCTACTAGAATGATGTCATCTGCGTACATCAAGATATCTAGTTTATTACTGCCATCATAGTTTAAACCCAATTCCAGTTTGATTTCCTTTGCTAGATCATTAACCCTTAGAAGGGGAAAGACGCCAATTGGCGTCATCATCAGCATTCCGGACGAGAGCAATGACGCCAATTGGCGTCTTTCTCGTTTCTTATTAATCTAAACATATTAATATGCTCCGGAGCGCTGTATAAATTCCTGAGCTTATATTCCAACTACATTACCCAGAATTCCCGTGTCACGTGACACACGTGTATGCTTTCCTATTGGAAACTGACGCCCAGCCCCCAGTGAACAGGGGGGTTGGTTGACTCCTCCGAGGTGGGCACTGGAGGAAGAGTTTTTCAGCCAGGTTTGCAGTCGCCGCAAAAAAAACAATCTGAAAAATGATCCATCCGTGTCCAGTGGCATTCTCCAGTCCCAGACCGTTGGCCGGGCTGCAACATCCACCCTCGCGGATTACACGTGTGCAATGTTTTTTCTTCTCCCCACCGGAGTTACCACCAAGGCTGAAGCCTTCGCTAAAAGGTAATTTTATTGTATTCGAAAATGCCCTAATATGACATGTCTAGTAAGACGATCCCTATATTTGGCCCGAGCCGACCTAGTGCTGATATCAGATAGATGTGGTAGAACCATATATGGATAGATCTAACTGGTTTAGTCATCGTGACAGGCATAGTCGGAGAATATATAACAAGGGTCGGTACTATAGGTGATCGACGTAGCTAACAAAAACATCTGATCAAATGAATGTATTGTACTGTGTCTTTGTGGGCCGAATCGTGGCATCGTGGCATACAATGATTATAGATGTTTGTATAATTAGTATCACGATAAAATAATATGGCGACGTTAGAATGACACCACCAATGAGTGATCGCGGGTAATGTAGCTGCCCAGCGTATATCCAGCACCATCGCGTCACCACATTCCACTGGCTGTTGGCTAGTAGTAGTTGCTAACAAACACTGCACAAATGGTACTGGCTATTGGCCGGGCCACAAGCCCGGGCAATAGCCAGTACCAATGTTGCTGGATGATTGCGACGCAATGGTGCTGGATATACCCTGGGCAGCTAGCTACATTACCAGCGATCACTCATTGGTGTTTCATTCAACGTCGCCATATTATTTTATCGTGATACTACTTATACAAGCATCTATTTGTATTTGTCATGCCACGACTCGGCCCACAAAGACACTGCACAATAAAATCATTTGATCGCCAGCAGCCGGGTAAAACGCCATGTAATAGTAGCGTGCACTGACTACAGCTAAAATGTTTATTTCTTTTTATATATTTAGAACTGGGATCAGATGAGGAGGAGGAGGAGGATGAAGAGTCAAGACTGCGATGGCGTTCTCCGACACTGAACCGGATTCATTCATTCATTCATTTCAGGGGGGGGCAGTTTTTGGGTGTTTTTTTTATTTAGCCTACTCAGCTAGAAGCTGCTGCTAGAAGTTGCTCACAAAACGGCCTGGCCAATCAGCAGCAGCTAGAAGCTAGAAGCTGCTGCTAGAAGTTGCTCACAAGAAGGATGCTGCCCCGCCCGTGCTCCGTCAGTGGCTTCGTGATATAATGTCCTGTCTCGAGTTGGAGATGTTAAGGTTTTCAATTGCCGGCTCTGAAAAAAAGTTTTACAAGACCTGGGGCCCATTTATGACATTCTACCACAACACACAAACTGCATAGTGTGCCGTGCCTATGCCTCGGCCAACACCAAACCACAACAGAAACAAAATCTGCTGTATGAAAAATCTGCTTTTTTATTTTATTATATTTTTATTTTTTGTAATTATGTATGCATGTATTTTGTGTATGTGTATATATATTTATTTTATTTCCTCCAGACTGTTCCGACTATCCTTGGGATTGTGGGTGGGGGGAGGGTGGGATAGGGGATTGAGTTTTATTTTTATATTTTATATGTCTAATACTTGCCCCTGGGCTACTGTCGAAAAACCTGAATAAAAAGATTTTGAAAAGAAAAGAAGTTGCTCACAAAACGGCCTGTCATGACTATTTTGTTCACTATTGTGAGTTTTATTGTATATGACTAAGCAAGTTTCAACTGTGATTTACTCTGTAACGGTAGATGGTAATAACTCAATTTCTTTTTTATAATACAGTATACATTCAAGTCTATATTTTGATACATATCATGGGCACCAAGTCATATCAAAACAATGTCCTTGGATGTGTTTTTTATCAAAACTGTGTTTCTTCATAACAGGTTTTTGAGATACATGCATGAATAGACAAGGTACTGGTAAGACTATGTAAACATGGTATATATCAAAATGTGCGTTAGAATGTCTAATTTTACCCCAAAAAAGAATTGAGTTTATATGATGTTCCAATACAGAGCTATGGGGACTTTTAGCTGGATAGGTCAGATTGATCATGACTGACCATGCTATTTATAGATGGCAAAATATCTACAGTGGTACATGTGAGAAACTTTTTATTTTATTTTAATTGAACTAGACAACTCACCCTTTAAAATTAGATATTGCATGGCTATGTACGCCCAGCAGAAAAAAAGTTATTTAGAAAATAAAACTTCAACCGGGCATAACTTTTTTTGTTGTCCTAGAAACACTACCCAGTGTAAATGCAGGCTCTTTTAAATGGCTTCCAACACAAAAACTAAACATTTTATCAACTCAGTTAATTTTTTTCCTGGAAGCAGACAAGTCAAGCTTTCTCTGAAGGTCTTTCGTTGTCACACATTCACAACAGAGAATTTTCAATAAATCATTCCAAAACGGGATTATGCCATAGAGAAGTCTACCTACTATATAGAAATCCTTGAAACTCTCAAACTCAAACTCTCAAAGAGTTAATGAATATTGCGAAAAGGGTAGGAGAGACAATCCCCCTGCTTGACACCAGATGGCGTTGGAAACCACCCTGAGCTGTATTCATTTACTCTGACACAAGCCTGAGGTTCTTTATACAGGGACTGTATTGTCCAATAAAACGTTCCATGGATACCCTCTTCCAGTAGACGATAAGATAGTAAATCACGATTGACAAAATCAAAAGCCTTCTGAAAATCGATATAACAAGCAAAGGAGGACTTGTTTTGCATTATTCTATTATTACTGTAGTAATGGAAAATACATGATCAATACAGGCTCTAGCCTTAGTTAGGTAAAGTTACCTTAAGTTGTGGCAAATCTGGGAAAAAATGCTTACCACTAGCTTTCTTCACAGATGTGTTCATAAAGGTGTCTATCACATAAAAAATGTTCCAACCCAACTCCCTTGGGAAACTTTGTGACAGCTGCTGAAAGTTGGGGTACCATACAATACATTATAAGGCAAAATGTTATAAATTTCATTATGCTTTTAAGTAGCATGTGACGTGTCAAACTAGGGTGTTTACATGATTCTGAATCCATTCCAAGCATTAGTTTTGCACGAAAAACACTCCTTGGGCTAAAAATGGCCATAGCCGTCATCACAAATGTGATGAAGTCAGCACATTTGGGCATATTTTGGCAAGTGGCTATGGCCAAACTAGGGAGTCTATGGCCAAACTAGGGGGTTTTCATGATTCTGAATCCATTCCAAGCATTAGTTTAGCACGAAAAACACTCCTTGGGCTTAAAAAGGCCATTTGGGGACATTATGGCACATTTGGGCAAGTTCTATGGCTGAATTTAGCCTAAACGAGTGTTTTTTGTGCAAAACGAATGCTTAGAACGGGTTCAGAATGTGAATTACATAGGTTTACAAATAACTAAGACAATTTTCAAAACGATCTAACAGTTACATATTGTGGGGGTCTGTATGCTCACCAAGGTTTTAAAACGACTTAAAAGGTACCAATGTGGTCAGTTTCAATGTCGTTTGCAGGTCATTCCATGTATTAGGGCCACAGAAGCCAAAAGCAAGTTCAGAGCTAACTTTTGGTACCTTGAATTTGGGGAAACTACTTGACCGGGTGTGGGTGTACTTCAGAAAAGATGAGATGTATTTAGGACAATCTCCAAGCATGGCTTTATACAAGAACAGGTGCCAATGCAGTTTTCCAACGTTGTTATATAAGATACAATGGTGAGTACCATAGCTATCACCCGTAATACATCTACTCGATGAGTGATAAGCAGACTCTAGGAATTTAAGAGTGGATGCTGCTGCATGTCTATAGATTATGTCTCCATAATACAAGACAGACAGGAACACATGGAAACTTTCTTTTTTTACCCCATGGTGTGAATGCAATGGTGTCTTAGCAAGTGACCTGAGTTATTTAAACTTAGGTCACACCGTTTAAAGTAGACATCTTTTTTATTGTCCTGTGAGAACTGTGGACACGAAGGTGGCTCTTCAGATGACTTGAACTGTTGAAACTCTTGTCACAATGTTTACATTGGAAAGGTTTTTCTCAAGTGTGGACACGAAGGTGTTTATTCAGATTACTTGAATCCCCGAAACTCTTATCACAATGTTTACATTGGAAAGGTTTTTCTCCAGTGTGGACACGAAGGTGTTTCTTCAGATGACTGGACTGGTTGAAACTCTTGTCACAATGTTTACATTGGAAAGGTTTTTCTCCAGTGTGGACATACTGGTGTGTCTTCAGGGAACATGATTGATTGAAACTCTTGTCACAATGTTTACATTGGAAAGGTTTTTCTCCAGTGTGGACACGAAGGTGTATCTTCAGATTACTTGAATTATTGAAGCTCTTGTCACAATGTTTACATTGGAAAGGTTTTTCTCCAGTGTGGACACGAAGGTGTATCTTCAGATTACTTGAAACGTTGAAACTCTTGTCACAATGTTTACATTGGAAAGGTTTTTCTCCAGTGTGGACATACTGGTGTGTCTTCAGGGAACGTGACTGAATGAAACTCTTGTCACAATGTTTACATTGGAAAGGTTTTTCTCCAGTGTGGACACGAAGGTGTCGCTTCAGGATAGATGATTCTCTGAAACCCTTGTCACAATGTTTACATTGGAAAGGTTTTTCTCCAGTGTGGACACGAAGGTGTATCTTCAGATTACTTGAAACGTTGAAACTCTTGTCACAATGTTTACATTGGAAAGGTTTTTCTCCAGTGTGGACATACTGGTGTGTCTTCAGGGAACGTGACTGAATGAAAATCTTGTCACAATGTTTACATTGGAAAGGTTTTTCTCCAGTGTGTACATACTGGTGTTTCTTCAGGGAACTTGATTCACTAAAACTCTTGTCACAATGTTTACATTGGAAAGGTTTTTCTCCAGTGTGGACACGAATGTGTTTCTTTAGGTTACCTGACTGACTGAAACTCTTGTCACAATGTTTACATTGGAATGGCTTTTCTCCAGTGTGGACACGAACATGTCGCTTTAGTTTACCTGACTTACTGAAACTCTTGTCACAATGTTCACAGTTAAAAGGTTTTTCTCCAGTGTGGACACGCTGGAGCTTCTTCAAGGAACCTGAGTCACTGAAACTCTTGTCACGCCGTTCGTCATCATCGTCTTCACTGGTCTCCTCCCAATCATCACTGTCTTCAGTGACTTCAGGGTCAGATTCAAGTTCAACTTCAATCTCAGAGCAGTGGGAAGATATGTGTTCTTCTTCTTCTTCATCATAATTTTCTTCTTCACCTTTCACTGCTAGTAATGTCAACGTTGACCCAACAGGTCTTTGAAGTAGTTCCTCCTGTTCCTCTTTAAGCTCCTCCTGTTCCTCTTTAATGTGTGGAGGCTCTGGTTCCTCCTGGAGCAGACTGGGGCTCCTCTCCTGTTCAGGAGAAACCTCCACTTTACACACAAGCAGGATGTCTAAGAGCAGAAACATAAAATGATGGTCAACACTGGATTCCTAAAATGTAAATCCATTCTTCTTCCATGTTCCATGTACAAAATTAGCTATTACCTACCAAGATAAGATTGACTAAACCGTTACTAACTACAGGTTATTACTGTTCTGAAAGATTTTAGCAAAATACATTGTTTCTTCAGGAACAATATTTTCTTTCACATGAAACTTACTGAGGTGTGGCTGGTCTTCAGCTTCATGTTTAATAGAAACGTCTTCAGCTTCCTGTTTAATAGAAACGTCTTCAGCTTCCTGTTTAATAGAAATGTCTTCCTGTTTAATAGAAACGTCTTCAGCTTCCTGTTTAATAGAAACGTCCCTGGCTGAGTCTGGAGAGTTCATCTTCACCTGGGAGTGATGCATCATGGGTATTGTAGTTCTTATGAGTCTGGAGAGTTCGTCTTCACCTGCAGTCTGGACTCCGGTCTGAAATCAAGTGAATAAGGAAGGACTTTAATAACTGGAGACCTATAGTCCGGCAGCCAAGGGTGGGGAGTGGGAAATGTGTTTTTATTGGCCTAAAATACTAAAAATACTTAAATTAATGAGTCCACTTGCTGACCGGCTGTCGGTATCGAGCAATGTATTTTATAAGGTCTTATATGTGACCATACCATTACATATATACGACAATATGTCAACATTTCATTATGCTTTAATGCTTAGGCCGCCAGCATTTGATAACTTGTGATATAATTCAGGAGCTCCATATTAAGGCCTCTACATAGTCCGTTTTGTTCCTTGCGTGGGGTAGTCAAACGGACACAAAAAAACGCAAGGTTATTTTAGACATACACAGTCCTTGCATTGCGTTGCTTGCGTCGGATTATAAATCACTGTAATGTGCAAGCATCTACTCGTCCACTAGACGGCAGCTGTGACACTATGAAGCTGTCCCAGCAAGCAACGCTGAATTTCCAGGAAGTGAATCTGGTCTTTTTTTCCCTGTGTCGTTGTTGTTGTTGCAACTTGCAAGGGCTGATGGCATGGTTCGTTGTCAAAACTACACCAGTATTTATGCCATCATAAACTGTGATGGAGAACTCCAGAGGAAGAAGATCAAGCAGAAGGACCAACAACAATCATTAAGACAGGTGACAACCTTTAGAGTATATTATTTATAACTATGCTCTATGGCAGGGGTCCTCAATAGGCGGACCGCGGTCCACGACCGGACCGCAGACCACCTCTCTGTGGACCCTGGTGAAGTTCTTTTTTTAAACTTGACAAAATAAAAGTGTTCTTTGTGCCGCAACACAATACCTCTCATTTGCTGTGAATTTTTGGAGGAGAATATTTGTGAAACATTTTATTTCCATACTCCCCTGCAGGATTGGTTGGTTGGAAGGGGATCTGATTTGTATATAAGCTTGCCTTGGTGTGACTGTACTAAACAGGCATAGAGCCCCGCTCTCCGCTGGCCACTGCATGGCCCGCGCCGCGCTCATGGGACCGGTCTTTTTCAAAAATTATTAGTGGACCTTCAGCATTTCTAGTTGAGGACCCCTCCTCTATGGTGACAGCAGATATGGCTAGTTAGCCATCTAGCTTTGGCTAGCCATCTTTATTATGGAGAAATACTCTGTTACAAGTAATCGTTCTTTTCACTTAAAATTCAAACTCCTCACTGTCTGTATGTTGTGCCTTTTTATTCTCTTCCAGGACGTCCCAACGGTCCCATGCAGACCATGATGTACCAAGCAAAGCTTCGCAGTTATCGTCATCGTAATATTTATTTCAATAAACAATTGTCATTGACTTGTCCATGCCTTTTTTAACTGTTGGTGGTTTCAAACGTTGCATGTACTGTATGTGTACTGTTATAATAATAATAATGTAGTGTAAACGTTATGTATTTAACAAAAGCCAATGCTCTTCATCATGTCTTATGACTGGAGATGACAATCATGACATCCTCTGACGGCGTCCTGAATTCTGATTCAACAGGTGGTAGGTCATTAATGGTGCAAGATGACATGCTTTTTATTGCCTTGATTTGGATGAAACGTATACATAATATATTGACGCTTGTTTGCAGTGTTGCCAGTTCTGCTTAATATAAGCAACTTTGGGCTAGTTTTCCTGTACATATAGCTTAATATCCATAGTTGCCCGTTGCTTTAGTTTGCTTTAGTTTTAGTTTGATTATTTCTGAAGTGTAGTTGCTTATTTCTGAAGTGTAGTTGCTTATTTGGACTTGCTTTCATTATTTTTGAAAATAGCTGATGTAATCGGGCTCAAGTGGTGAAACTGGTTATTTCTTTTGGGTTTGTTTTCATAGACCTGGTCGCTTGTTTCACTCACAGAATCTGGAAAGCTAGCTTGTCAACAAACCAAACAGCTTTAATAGTACATGTTGGTCGCGTCTGTAAACATCACATTGTCACCAAATGGAAGTATGTAGGAGACTATAAATTATACACAACTATCATAGCTTGTACAACGTTGTCCTGTTTAACTTTCATGTTGGCGTCCAGTGAAATAATGTGAGATAGCCATGCCTGTGCGTGTTTATTTTTACAACGGAGTGGCTTCCCTCTTGCTTCGGTGGTAGGAGCAGAGCAGGAAAACAATATATTGCTCTCTGCTGCCTCCAGGTGGGCAGGGTGTCCTCGATGCAAGGTACGCCATGCAAGCAATTTGGTTGCGTTGGCTTGGGATCAGATCTCAACCCGACGGAGCGAGACGCAAGACATAACCGACGCAACGCAAGGGAGGAATTTCTCTCACCCAGCGTTGCTTACGTCGATCACGTTTTACTCTGTCAAGCACTTTAGCCAGAGCCAATGCTAAAAGGTAAACAGACAGACGGAGCGTTCATATATGGAGTAAACGGTTGTCTACGAACATACGCGTAAATAGCACCAGTAGGTACCATTAGCCTAGCTACATTTATAAACGTAGATAGCACCAGTAGGTACCATTAGCCTAGCTACATTTATAAACGTAGATAGCAGCCTAATAATTAACTATGCATGCACCTCTTGGCCTCACTCCCTGAACCCACCTCACCTCCACCACCACCGCGCATTCTTAATCCCGAGGACTTGGACCGGGGGAGGAGAGTCTGAGTCAGGACGAGAATAATAATGTTACGGCTGAGGCTGAAGTGATTGAAAAAGAAGCAGGTAGGCGGCCTAATGTTAGTGAAGTTGTGACTTGTCGCTGATCATAATTAATAGAAGCTGTTGTGTAGCCTATACTGCATACGCAGTGCAATGTTGGTGTGTGCGTTACAGTGTTTGTTTTTGGCTGTTGCTGTGCCATGCTCTTGCCTCTTTGTCTGCGTGCGAAAGAGTAACTATTCCGTTTCCGTATTTATAGGCTATTTGATGATTATGCGTAAAGCCATGCTCAGTGGGAGTATGGTGCCTGGCTGACTGGATGAAGTCAGCAGGCAGTTGTTGTTGACCGTTGTTTTTTTCTCTGTGGGTATGAAGCTGTAGTATTAATGAGTACAAGTAGATGATTTGATTGTAGATAAGTGAGCGCTATGATATTATGGACTGAGCTGTGATTGTGCCGTACTGCGCAAAATGGAGCCGGCCGGCGGCCACTGGCCTATAAATTCATATCATGCCTGTTGGTGAAATATAAACATCTAAAATGGTTCAGTAATAATTCGTATAGGTTATTATTAACGAAAAACATCTAATACTATTTTAAATTGGTCTAGTGCAGCAACCATGCAGAGCTTTACCAATCAGATTAAATAGGCTAACTAAGCCTAAAACGTTTGACAAGCAATATTCAAAATACAACTAACTAACACAATGATATATTTCATTTTATATACATTTAGAACACTATTTGCACTGTTATTTAAACCGTAAAACTATATGTCCAAAAGTAATGGGACATGTCAACATTTTTGTGCGTGGTTTTGACATACAGTAATGACGTCATAGGGCCGTTGACCATCAGAGATGCCAGGGCCGATTTTCTTAGCCAGTCCGTGCCTGCTTCTATATAGTAACCAAAAACAGGAAATCATCATAAAAGGAGGTAAAAGGGGAAAAACATCTAGGGCTCCATCTTGCGCCACCCTTAACCCTTATCCCTAAACGTATTCGCCAGGAAGTTCAGGGATAAGGGATTAGGGGTGGCGCAAGATATACCCGCATAGTGAGGGGAAAAGGGGGCCAGTTTCGAATTGCAGCCGTCCGTAGGTGGCCTTAAAACAAGTTATAATATTATTACTGCTGCTAGTATTAACTACTGCTTGTTTATAACAAGTTACAATATTATTACTGCTGCTAGTATTAACTACTGCTTGTTTATAACAAGTTACAGTATTATTACTGCTGCTAGTATGAACTACTGCTTGTTTAAAACAAGTTACAATATTATTACTGCTACTAGTATTAACTACTGCATGTTTTTAACAAGTTACAATATTATTACTGCTGCTAGTATTAACTACTGCTTGTTTATAACAAGTTACAATATTATTACTGCTGCTAGTATTAACTACTGCTTGTTTATAACAAGTTACAATATTATTACTGCTGCTAGTATTAACTACTGCTTGTTTTTAACAAGTTACAATATTATTACTGCTGCTAGTATTAACTACTGCTTGTTTATAACAAGTTACAATATTATTACTGCTGCTAGTATTAACTACTGCTTGTTTAGGATAATTTATAACTAACAAGCATGAGATAAATACTCGTCGTGTTGTTCCATGTTAAAAGATGAGTCAATAATATAAAAGATAAATGTAGTAAAAACAAGGTGAATCAGTTAATCTTACCTGCTGTGTTTCAGGGTTGAGCTGCTTAACGACCACACTGTTTTCAAACCTTTTACAATTAGTATTATTATTATTATTAAAGTGTTTTCTAACCACACTGCTAACAGGCTAACAGCTAGCTGTGTGTGAAGTTGTGAACGCACATAGGGCTACTGTGCAAGGGCTGTGCGCATGCGCACTAGCCCTGCTGCTGCAGAGCCATATAAAGTGAGACAGAGTTACGACAACTCTGTTCACGTCACGGGGCTTCAGTCCAATGGCGGCTCTTCTACATCAAGGGGGCAGGCAGACTTTCCAACGTTGAAGCTCTGGGTCCTAGTGGTAGGAGGAGGGACTACAGGCGGACCCGTGGATTCATGACCGGGAAACCCCGTGCAGCTGGGCTTTAACATTGAGCGCTCGGTTGCCCTACGTCACTCAGGACCTCAAAGTTGAGGTCCGGGGAGGGACTTCCGGCAGTCTTCCGTGTGCTTCAAAACGCCACTGAGCAACTTCCACTGACATGAATAGCTGGGGGGGCGGAGCTTCGCGCCAGTTCAGTCTCTACTATATATATACTCTATGTTCTACATAGACTTCTATTGAAAAGGGACATCCGGGAGTTTACGGAATGCATTGGAGTCTATGGCCCAATCCCAATCCACTCCCTTGCTGACTCAATGAGCCCTCACTGACTTAGCTGCGCGTTCATGTGAAGTCTGCGAGGGCTTGAGGGATGTCCCATTTGAAATCGGTAAGTCAGTGAGGGCTCAGCCCCGCCCCTTTATGTGCCCTTTGCCAAAGTCAGCATCGATGCTGACTTTAGCTGACTTTGGCAAAGAAATTACCCACAGTTCATAGCGTTACCAGGGGAATGAGGGGGATCCTCCGAACGTCAATCATTTAAGTATGCAAATTAGTTATGTACCGCGGTTAGAATGTCAACAAACACAATAGTGCTTTCTCACTGTTCTCAAAGGGAGACGGAATGGAAGGATAGGCTATATATTTAATAACAATAATAATAATAAGGGAAACATGATGAGAAATGACTAATGAGCAAAGTAAAATAATATGGAAATGCAATTTATGATGAATATTATTATATATGAATATTACAACCCCTATCACACAGGAAAGTGTATTCATGAAACTAATAATAAAACGACATAAATAGACATGATAGACATGTCATGCATGTAGGCACTGGCTGTGAATAAGGACAGTTTTTATAAAGTGATGCAAAGTGTCATGAATGGCGGACTCATCTTCAAAGTGCTGTCCCATTCCTTTCACAACAATTTGGAGCCCTTGCAGCCTCTCACCCTCAAGCACTTATACAGCTGACGTCACTAAAGTCAATGAGGGTTCAGGGCTCAGGGCTTGAGGGAGGCAATTGGGATTGGGCCTATGCCGGGCTCGCGAGAACAGGGGCGTGCACGGTGCACGTACCATAAACGGTCACTAGGGGGAGCCATGGCACAGTGTAATACAGTGAGGAGCAGCTTTGGAACAGCTATAGAGCTGAAAACTCTCCCATAGAGATTTACTAACATATTTATATAAATTATTCTGAGCCTAGAATCAATCCATCCAGGATCCTGGTGATTCATGACCATAACACCTCTGATTCCGTGAGAAAACAAACAAACAACAAGATTGCATATGTAATTATATGATTTACTACATTTAATAAATGCTCTTTGAATGAATAGTTTATTTCGGTGCTTTACATTTACATGTTAAGTTTCATCATTTGCATTTAAGTATTCATTCAATAAATGCTCTTTGTTTAGCGTCTTTAATTTTCATTTATTCACAGAATAAGAGGTTTTATGGTCATGATTCACCAGGATCCTGGAAGGCTTGATTCTAGGCTTAAAATAATTGATATAAATATTTGAATACATTTAAGTATATTTTTTAAATAAATGTATAAATATTTTTGGGAAAATAATGAATGGTCGATTTTTTCAGTGGGTCCAGAAAACCACGCCCCATATGTTCTATACTGTGATGTCATCAAAGTCTATCTTCACTAAATCATTTTAAATATAAACTTAAAACCATTTGATGAATCACATCTAACGATTAAATGTCAGTCTCTTCCACACACACTACACATACACTTCTACTAATATGTATTTTTACTTTTTCATTTATACTGTGTATCCATTGTTGTATTATTTATATTTGATTTTTATGATTTATTTTGTTAAATTAGATTAACCTTATAAATCCCCACAGGGTTTTCTAAATCTCACCCTACAATATGTTGTTGTTCTAAATGTGTTGTTTTAAAATGTGCAAATAAAAAAATAAAAATAATCCTATCTTCATAGGAATTGTATTATAGCGAATACATTACACCAATATTCCCTTTATTCTTACTCCAGCTATTCCAGCTCTTTCCATTCCCTCCTTTCTTCTGTATACCTCCTGCAGTACAGAAGTATACAGATTTATTGATGAATTGAAAATGGAGGACCCTGATGTAAACAAGTCTTGGTTTACAACACTGATGATGTGTCCAAGTTAATTTTGTCTAATTAACTGAAGAACTCTGGGAGTTGTAGTACCAGTGACAAC
This sequence comes from Electrona antarctica, assembly GCF_951216825.1. NCBI lineage: Eukaryota > Metazoa > Chordata > Actinopteri > Myctophiformes > Myctophidae > Electrona > Electrona antarctica. The sequence goes on along the minus strand of NC_136812.1, from coordinate 56,359,322 downwards.
CAGGAACAGCCTGGGTGACGACCACCAAGAGGGTGGTGACATCTGGAGAGACAGAGGACTGCCGAAGAGGGTGGAGAGGGTTGGCAGCTCAAAACACTTCTTCTGTGAGGAGGAACCCAAAACGCTACAGACTGCAGTAACACCTGCAAGGAGGGTTTACAATTAGCCTCGGTGCAGCTTGAGAGGCTGGCTGTATAGCTGGAGTTGTACCGAAGCTGATGTCACTTGGACACAGGACAGAGACAGTGGAGGCTGTAGTGTAGCATGCCACTTGGACACAGGACAGACAGTGGGGGCTGTAGTGTAGCATGCCACTTGGACACAGGACGGAGACAGTGGGGGCTGTAGTGTAGCATGCCACTTGGACACAGGGCAGACAGTGGGGGCTGTAGTGTAGCATGCCACTTAGACACAGGGCAGACAGTGGGGGCTGTAGTGTAGCATGACACTAGGACACAGGACAGACAGTGGGGGCTGTAGCATGCCACTTGGACACAGGACAGACAGTGGGGGCTGTAGTGTAGCATGCCACTTGGACACAGGACAGAGACAGTGGTGACTGTAGTGTAGCATGCCACTTGGACACAGGACAGATAATATCAGTATGTTGCATATATACCAGAATATCAGTTTGTCACCTCCCTCTTCACATTCAATAGATCCCGTGATCTTTTGTGGCCAGGTGTAATTTCCTGGGGTCTAGTAGGACTATAGAAAACAATAATTAAGAAATCGCTGTACAATTTGGTAAAACAATTACATTTACCCACTTGTTCGAATGCCCCCGCCCCCTGCCAAAATAGCTCATCTTTTACTTTCTCTAATAACCTAAAACATGAACCTTGGTTGAAAAACAACCAAAGTTGTCCTTTAAGGTTTAACAAGATCGTGCACTTGGTGACAAGTTTTTGATTTTTGGTATGATGGTAGGTATGGTTATAAGGTTTTCAAAAACCATCGCAAACAAGTTGGGAGCGCCCCCTAGTGGCCTGTTTGCAATGAATCTAATAATAAATGGGTCAGTATATGGCTAAAAATCAAAATAATTGATAAAATAAATTTTCCAATGGATTCTATTAGTATTGGGTGTGCTAAATAACATACTAAAAAATTAGGAAAAAATAACTTCTGGAAAGGCATCATTTTCAAGATGGCGTCCACGATGGCTGCCAGGAGCTTAAAATGCCTATAAACTGGGATTTAATACATACAAAATCATAACAATTATACTCTTGGTGACACGTTTTTGATTTTTGGCATGATGTTAGGTATGGGTATAAGGTTTTCAAAAACCATCGCAAACAAGTCGGGCTCGCCCCCTAGTGGTCTGTTTGCAATGAATCTAATATCAAATGGGCCAGTATGGTTAAAAACCATAATAATTGATAAAAGAGATTTTTCAATGGATTCTATTAGTATTGGGTGTGCTTATTTTTTCCTAATTTTTTAGTATGTTATTTAGCACACCCAGTACTAATATAATCCTTTGGAAAATCTCTTTTATCAATTATTTTGATTTATAACCATATACTGACCCATTTAATATTAGATTCATTGCAAACGGACCACTAGGGGCGCTCCCAACTCGTTTGCGATGGTTTTTGAAAACCTTATAACCATACCTACCACCATACCAAAAATCAAAAACTTGTCACCAAGTGCACGATTTTAACGAATTCAGACCCAGCTAACAACAGAGTTCAGTCAAACACTGATTCCAAAAGGGAGAACACAAAAACAAAGTCCTGGCAGTCTTGTTTCCATTCAGGTCCTATGCAATCAATTCATAATAGCAGAACAACAAAAATCACACTTGTGTGAAGTAGGGTTGGGATTCGGAACCGGGTCCATTTCAGACCCGGTTCCGACATTGCGGATCCGGAGCCGGTTCCATCGTTTTTTTATTAACGGTTCCACAAACGGTTCTCATCAGTCGTCATTTAGCTCCGCTGTGTCTGCTTGCATGCAAGCAGAGCCTGGGGTGACGTCACCCCACCTACGTGAGTGAGTGAGGTCTGGGAGGATACGCCCACTGTTCTGTCTGTGCATTCAGCGACCGCCGCGGAGCGAGTGGGACAGTATGTCGAAGAGATCTCCAAAGTGTGGTTATATTAACAGAGAGGGAAATTACTGAGGCTGAGCACGCAAAGTACAATACATTTGATGCTATAGTTGCAAAGGTTGTTGCAACTTGTACCACGTCCACATTGAGAAACATCTCAAAATCAATATGCCTACACGAGTGCACATCGCGTTTGTGAGCCATGCGGAAAGCCGTGCCCGCTCTCCCCGCAGCTCCACCACAGCCGACGGGGGACGAGGATGATGCAAGGCTGGTTTACTTTCCCCAGGCTAGAAAACTAACGTCTACAGAGCTTTTCATTAGGCGTATTGTACAACTGTTGTCAATGGTGTTAATTTAGAACGCCAATGACTCGACGTCTTTCTGTCTGATATTTTATGAATCACGTTAACTATAGAGCCAAATCAATTTGTCTGCACGTATTTTTACAACTTATAAGCAACTCAACTGCTTTTGATTTGGCTCTAAATTAATCGCGTGACTGTTGAGAGCCCAGCCTTTAGGTGCATATACCTCCATAGATTGATTACTTTATAAACAGTTTGCAGAAAAAAGCACAGGAACGTAGCCTGACAGTTCAATACAAGGTCTGCTAAGAGGATTTTATAATCCAAGAAAGCACTATGGCTTGTTTCCATTAGGGTAAGGGGTACTTCATATAAGACAACATTAGTCACCAAAACAATATCATTATTGCAATGTACAAATTGCAATATACAGTACAAATTGCAACAATTATATTGTTGTGGTGGCTAGCTGCTGCTGGAGGTGGTGGTGAAGTTTAAATAATAGTGCCACCTCATAATTGTAAAGTGCATTTTCAATAATTGAATTAATTAATTTGTGTTTATTATGTACTTGGTTAGGTTAGTTATAATATAAGCATAATCTATGTCAGAAAAAAAGGGGAAAAAATAATATTAGGATCCGTTAAGGGAACCGTTAGGAACCGGAACCGTTAAGAGGGATCCGGGAAGGATCCGGAACCGTTAAAATCCTAACGAATCCCAACCCTAGTGTGAAGTGAGGGGCACTCTTATCACATCAAACATCACATTCCATGCTCAGCCAATCAAATCATCACAAATGTCATTCCGGTCAATCACTTTAAGCGTCTTCACTTTTCTGCCCTTACAATTTTATCCTCAATATGTACATCAGCCAATCAAATCATCGCTATGGGGGCGTGGTCACCTGTTTAAAGGAGAAGTGATCATTGTCTCCACCAGGCCGAAGGCATGGGGAGAGAGTATGTTTTGCACTCCGTCCGTCCGTCCGTGTGTGTGTGTGTCCGTCCGTCCGTCCGTCCTTCCGTCTGTGAACAGCTAATCTCCGGCACCGTTAACCCGGTCGATGCCAAATTTTGCACTCTCACTCCCTGGATGCCAACGATGAACCTCTGCCCCAAAATTTCCAGAACGGCCTGTTATAGCGCCACCAGGAGGCCGCTTTGTGCAAAACAAGTTTTTGGACAGTACACCTACAGATTTGGTCCAAACATCACGCAAATTGGTACACAGTCTCTCTAGAGCCATTCAACGAAACGGGTCTTTCAGATTTCTCAGACTCCATCCTGATTGGCTAAGATTGGCTTCCAAAGTTCGCAGGAGTGCTCAGTTTCAAACAAAATGCTGCAAATCATGAACACATCGTGTGATTTCCGTGAAATTGTGCACACACATTCCCACTAGGCAGAGGAAGAAATGCCAAATGAACATTTTCAACTCAGCCTCATGGTGGCGCTATAACTGGCCGAAAAGTGTTTTTACATCTAACTGCACGGATCTGTGGATAACTTTGTATGTCAACTCCCTAGAGGCCAAGGAAAAACCTTTGCCTGGAATTTTTCACATCTGCTCTTTATAGCGCCACCAGGAGGCCGACATATGTAAAACACATTTTCTAATATTACTCCTTCAGATTTTATCCAAATGTCACGCAAATCGGTACACATGCTCTTCATAGTCATGTGATCAAGATGGGTTTGTTTGATTTCTCATAATCCACCCTCATTGGCTACGATTGGCTTCTAAACTTTTCAGGAGTAGCCCGCTTTGTACCCGTTTTGTACAAATCGCCACAACTACTCAACGCAGCATCCGATTGTGGTGAAACTGTTCATGCATATTCCCACCAGGCTTTGGAAGAAATGCCACTTGACAGTTTTCAAATCAGCCTCATGGTGGCACTACAACAGGCCAAGCCGCGTCACACACACACACACACACACTGACACACGTTTATATTGCTCCTAAACATTTTGCCAAACATCACACACACACTCCTATCCTCCTGGTGGAGACCTGTGCCCAGAAGGGCACTTTTTCTAGTTTCCTCTCCATTGGGCCTGCTGAAAGGTGGACTTTCAGGCCTGTTTAAAAAGATGTAAGTGATCTGCATTTTTTGAGGGAAGGGGTCAGGGCATTCCACGCCTGGGTGGCCGTGCTGTAGAAGGAGAATTTACCCATATTTATTTTGAAATATAGGAGCAGTATAAAAATCCATAATATTGTCCTTGTCTATCGACCTCCCTACGAACATACAGCTGTTTAATTTGATCCTCCCAATGAGCTCATTTTTCATTCATTCAAGTTTTGTTTATTCTCGAAATTACACTGAGTAATCAAACTAATTTTCAGTGTCGTCGAGTAATACAATATCATATAGAAAATATAGCAGCAAGCAGCAATAAAGCGGGACCAAGATAGAATAAGAACAATGCGCAATTAGAACAACACGCACAAATGAGACTGACGAGCTGAGTTGTCGGTGCCGGGATTTGAACTCACAACCTTGTGGACCGAAGGCGGGAGCTTTACTGACTGAGCTAAAGCTGGGGAACACTAGACTGTAAGAGGGGGGGAAGAAGAAAAATGGAGGGGGAAGAAGGGGGGAGAAAGAAAAGAGAAGAAAGAAGAGAAAAGGAGAGAAAACTTGAGAAAATGGAAGGGAATGGATGCAATTCTAACTCAGCTTCATGTACAATCCTGCTGCAAGCGATAATGTATCCGAATATTTTCAAAAAGCACTGAAATGTTAAAACTAGCGTTTCTAGGAAGGGGAAGTACGGATCCCAGTGTCACCAGTTCAAGCCCCGCTTTAAGCAAACTGTATGAGTAGACTTTACAGCAAACGTTCAGTGTCCCCGGTTCAAGCCCCGCTTTAAACAAAACTGTATTGAGTAGACTTATGACAGCAGTGAATGGCAAACGTTTAGCATTGGATTCAGAGTGATTTCACGTAACTGCTACAGTCAACCAAATTATTTTTCTCTGCAGGGAGTCAAGTATGCGTTTACTGAACGTCATCATTCATCAGCATGCTCACATATAGTTATATATCTGCTGTCTTTGCATAAACACCTTGGTTCCTGCTTTAAGGAACTGACAAGCCCTTCCAGCACATAATGTTTGATCATTTCTTCAGTTTTTTTAAGTCCCATTTTGTAAAACCCAAGTTTAAAGCATACAATTCTGTATTGTGTAGGCCATTCTGTAGCTCATTATTAAATGTGACAATTGTTATTGAGTCATAACAAATCTTTCAAATATCACTTAATCAAATTAAAGTAGCCTACCACCATTATGACTTACACTAAAATACAGTAGCATACACATACCCTATCCCATCCTATTCACACAGGAGGCAAATCAATTCTAATTACTATATAAAATATATGAACCATGTTAGGTTATTATTAATACAAGTAAACATTATATGGACAGGGTTTGAGCCACTGCAATTTCCTGACATTTGGACATCACCCTCTAGTCTAGTCCTAGAGTATCCTAGGAGGAGGTGAAGACATGGTGGAAGACCATCTAGGTCATTTGTTGTCTATTCTGACACCTGCCACACAGCCTCTTTGGACACAGTTTTCAACAGCTTCAGTTAAATTGTTCATTTGTTTAATGGACAGTGTGACAATGAATTTAGACAGACAGCAGCGCAGGGATGTGACCCTGATTCTAGCTATGTAGAATGTACCAACTACCACTGCTTGTTTTCTGACATCATCCGTACTTCATGTCAATACAGAAAATATTAAAATAGGGAGGAGTAACCTGTGTTGCAATTAAATAATGAACCGCAATACTATAAAATCCTAACTAAGAGTATACAAATGGAACCAAATTGATCTGCCCTATCTTCTACAGAGCATAGGAGCAATACAAAAATAAATCAGGTACAGTAAACATATCTGCAATGCATATTGTCTAAAATCATCAATCACTCATTTGATTTCTAACTGTTGTAGCATTTGGCCTATATACAGCATCAAACAAATTTTTACCCATTATAAAATGTTGCCTAGTTTGCCATTATCTAGGTGAATGGCCCATGCACCTGTCATTAATGGCTATGAGTCATTGAAAATATTGATTGGGGTCAGGGGACCCCCAGGGGTCCTTAAGTCAGTTCCAAGTGGTCCCCAACATACATATACAAATTATATATACATCAGAGCTATGTGAAAATAACCGATCTACAAGCTCACAGTGTTGGGTGAACTATTACAGTCAGGGTGGAACAAAAAAAACGTGTTAGACAAAATCTGCTATGTGAAAATAGCCAATCTACAAGCTTCTAGATTTGATTATTATAGGCTATTTGTCTAGCATGGACAATCTGTTAGAGATAGCACACAACTTATAGCCTATTATAAAATCCCAGGTTGATATAATACACAATCCTCTGTGATTACCAACTCAACAGAACATCTCACATTAAAAACGTTTGGATTGTCATGTTTGAAAGTGTTCTATTCATGCAACACTGAGCCTGTAAGCTGTGTGATGCTAACGCGCTAACGCCGTTAGCATGGTCTGCCTTGGTCAAATAAAAAACGGGCAATCTAGACACACAAGGTTACATGAGTTTATAATGTTACATCAAGTGTTTCTGTGGTAAACAACTCACGTTACTTGTGGTCTGCGCACACTGTACTGTTGCTATGGTAACATAAACACAAATGCTGCTAACTATGGTCACCACCACTGTTAGCATGTGTGCTATCAGGCAAAAGCTCAGATAGATATAAAACTCCTGGCCAAAATGTCATACAAAACACAACACCTAAAATCGGAATGTTATTGTGACCTATTGAGCACAAACAGACCATCATGATTTTCTTGCTGGACCTATAATTAATTTATTTGCATTAAATTTCCACTCGCCCATATAAATAAAAAGAAAGATGGCTGCCGTCAAGGCATTCCAGCTTCATTCCATTGGCCAGTTAATGAAGCCGGGATCTTCCCCAGCTTCCGTCATTGGTCAGATAATGAAGCCTGGAGAGCCGTGAATGGTCAATTAATGAAGCCTCCTCCTGCGATTCGTCAGTTAATGAAGCTCAAAGCCCCGTGAATGGTCAATTAATGAAGCCTCCTTACAGTCTTTCAGGGGCTGGGTAGAGCTAGAGCTACACAGAGACAATCAGTGACTACATTGTAAACTGTAAAACCATTCAGTGATTTGGTAACAAGAAGGTGTGTCCTCATTTTGGGCATGTCTTTCCATTACTACAGTGTGTTTTCACGCACAGTTAAAGTGTGTGTGTGTGTGTGTGTGTGTGTGTGTGTGTGTGCGCGCGTGGCATGCGTGTGGCATGCGTGATTGCGTGGCTGCGTGTGTGTGTGTGTGTGTGCGTGCGTGCGTGCGTGCGTGCGTGCGTGCGTGCGTGCGTTAGGCAGACAATCGTTCATAACCATGGATTTGGATTGAAGATCATCTCTTTAGTTTTTGTGGTGTTTAACATAAGGTGGCTATTATCACACCAGTCTTTAAAGTTATTGATCTCACTGATATAGCCCACAGGGTGTTCAACAATATGTACAAATAAGACTGACAAGCTGAGTTGTCAGTAGCTGGATTTGAACACACAACCTGGCGGTCCAAGGGCAAGAGCTCGACTGACTGAGCTACACGGAGACAATCAGTTACTCCATTGTTAACAGGAAAATCATTCAGTGTTAGTTCAGCATAAGTACTCAAACTTTAGTGTGTGTGTGTGTTTGTGTGCGTGCGCGCGCAATTTTCATTGGCTCATAAAAACTTCATTTTTTCACTTAGAAAAAATGTGCTACGATTATTTGTCCGTATAGGTCCAAAGTTCACGTGTAGAAGTTTTCGTGCATTTTGAGCTAAGATTCTGGGAGGAGTTACATTTGAACTGTTTTTCATATAATTCAAAATGGCGGGTGATCTAAAGGTCAGAGGTCAAAAGTCAGAACATGAAAGTTGTTCGGCATGAGGAGACACATATGTGTATCAAAGTGTCATTGCCAACGGTCAAACGGTTCATGAGATATGCACGTTCAAAGTTTGCAAGTTTTGCATCAATTGAGTGCTAATAGCGCCACCATTTGGCCAATCGTGATGGGCTTCGCATACTAAAGTGACATAAGCATATGTGTGTATTAGAGGCAGAAGAATAATTTTCACAAACCAGCAATTTTCATTGGTTCATAAAAACTTCATTTTTTCACTTAGAAAAAATGTGCTACGATTATTTGTCCGTATAGGTCCAAAGTTCACGTGTAGAAGTTTTCGTGCATTTTGAGCAAAGATTCTGGGAGGAGTTACATTTGAACTGTTTTACATATAATTCAAAATGGCGGGTGATCTAAAGGTCAGAGGTCAAAAGTCAGAACACGAAAGTTGTTCGGCATGAGGAGGCACATATGTGTATCAAAGTGTCATTGCCAACAGTCAAACGGTTCATGAGATATGCATGTTCAAAGTTTTGCATCAATTGAGTGCTATAGCGCCACCATTTGGCCAATCATGATGGGCTTCGCATAGTCACCGTTTGGCATGGTCCTCTATCATGTTGACAAGTTTTGCGAAAACTGACTGCACGGTTCAGTCAGAACAGCTATTTTTGGCGGAAGGAGAAGGAGAAGAAGTACTGATCATATAATTCAAAATGGAGGGTGATCTAAAGGTCAGAGGTCAAAAGTCAGAACACGAAAGTTGTTCAGCATGAGGAGACGCATATGGGTATCAAAGTGTCATTGCCAACGGTCAAACGGTTCATGAGCTATGCACGTTCAAAGTTAGCATTTTCAATTGAGCGCTATAGCGCCACCATTTGGCCTATCGTCTTGGGCTTCGCATATTCACCGTTTGGCATGGCCCTCTAACAGATTACCGCGTTTCGCGAAAACCGACAGCAACATTCAGTCAGAACAGCTATTTTTGGCGGAAGGAGAAGAAGGAGAAGAAGAAGGAGAAGAAAAATAAACACAAAAACAATAAGTGACCAAAGTCACTGCGTGACTTCTTGGTCCCTAAAAACATCACAATACATCAGAAGATCAGGACAAAATGTGAATTACATAGGTTTACAAATAACTAAGAACATTTTCAAAATGATCTAACAGTTACATATCGTGGGGGTCTGTACGCTCACCAAGGTTTTCTAAAACGACTTAAGGGTACCAATGTGGTCAGTTTCAATGTCGTTTGCAGGTCATTCCATGTATTAGGGCCACAGAAGCCAAAAGCAAGTTCAGAGCTAACTTTTGGTACCTTGAATTTGGGGAAACTACTTGAATCAGAATCAGAATCAGAATCAGAAGACTTTATTGCCATGACATGTAAACATGTTAGGAATTTGGTTTGGTGGACAGCAGAGTGCAGTTACAACATTAGGACAAGTGCAAAACAGGACAAGACAGTGCAAAGAATAGTGAATAAAATAAAGTGCAGAGAGTTCAAGTGATCAGTTCAGAGCACAAGTCAGTCCATTCCACTCTGAGTGGGGGTGGAGTGAGGATAAAGGGGGGGTCAGGGGGGGACACCAGCAGCGTTGAGGAGCCGGATAACCGTGGGGAAAAAGCTGTTTGAATATCGGGCCTTCATAGTCTTTAGGGACCGCAACCTCCTGCCTGAGGGAAGCGGGGCAAAAAGACTGTGGCCTGGGTGTGCAGGGTCAGCCATGATCTTCCTGGCCCTCCTCGAAGCCCTACTCCTAAACAGGGCCTCAAGGGGGGGCAAAGGGCAGCCAATCACCCTCTCTGCTGATCGTATGACCCGCTGCAGCTTGGCCTTGTCCTTGGCCGCTGCAGCGGGAAACCAAACAGTGATGGCGAGGGTGATGATGGACTCTATGATGGCAGTATAGAAGTTAACCAGCAAGGTCCTTGGGAGGTGGAATTTCCTCAGCTGTCTCAGAAAAAACAGTCTCTTCTGGGCCTTTTTTGTGAGGGTGTCGATGTTGGGCCCCCACTTCAGGTCCCGAGAGACTGTCACCCCGAGGAAGCGGCATGACTCCACTGTGGCGACTGGAGTGCCTCCCAATATGATGGGAGGGGGAGGGGCCGGGGTCCTCCTGAAGTCCACGATCAGCTCCACCGTCTTGAGAGCATTTAGCTCTAGGTTGTTTCCGGTGCACCAGGTCAGCAGCAAGTCGATCTCGCTTCTGTAGGCAGACTCATCCTCCCTGGAGATGAGCCCTACCAGGGTGGTGTCGTCTGCAAACTTAAGAAGTTTGACCGACTGGTGGCTGGAGGTGCAGCAGTTGGTGTAGAGGGAAAACAGAAGGGGAGACAGGACACAGCCCTGGGGGGAGCCGGTGCTGATGGTCCTCAGCTCGGAGATGGACTTCCCGATCTTCACCCGCTGAGTCCTGTTGGACAGGAAGTCTGTGATCCACCTGCAGGTGTAGTCAGGCACCTGCAGCGCAGAGAGGCCACTCTCCAGTGTGGGTGTACTTCAGAAAAGATGAGATGTATTTAGGACAATCTCCAAGCATGGCTTTATACAAGAACAGGTGCCAATGCAGTTTTCCAACGTTGTTATATAAGATACAATGGTGAGTACCATAGCTATCACCCGTAAAACATCTACTCGATGAGTGATAAGCAGACTCTAGGAATTTAAGAGTGGATGCTGCTGCATGTCTATAGATTATGTCTCCATAATACAAGACAGACAGGAACACATGGAAACTTTCTTTTTTTTACCCCATGGTGTGAATGCAATGGTGTCTTAGCAAGTGACCTGAGTTATTTAAACTTTTTTATTGTCCTGTGAGAACTGTGGACACGAAGGTGGCACGAAGGTGGCTCTTCAGATGACTTGAATCCTTGAAACTCTTGTCACAATGTTTACATTGGAAAGGTTTTTCTCCAGTGTGGACACGAAGGTGTTTACTCAGATTACTTGAATCCTTGAAACTCTTGTCACAATGTTTACATTGGAAAGGTTTTTCTCCAGTGTGGACACGAAGGTGTTTCTTCAGATTACTTGAAACGTTGAAACTCTTGTCACAATGTTTACATTGGAAAGGTTTTTCTCCAGTGTGGACATACTGGTGTGTCTTCAGGGAACGTGACTGACTGAAACTCTTGTCACAATGTTTACATTGGAAAGGTTTTTCTCCAGTGTGGACACGAAGGTGTCGCTTCAGGAGAGATGAGTCTCTGAAACTCTTGTCACAATGTTTACATTGGAAAGGTTTTTCTCCAGTGTGGACATACTGGTGTTTCTTCAGGGAACTTGATTCACTAAAACTCTTGTCACAATGTTTACATTGGAAAGGTTTTTCTCCAGTGTGGACACGAATGTGTTGCTTTAGGTTACCTGACTTACTGAAACTCTTGTCACAATGTTCACAGTTAAAAGGTTTTTCTCCAGTGTGGACACGCTGGTGTTTCTTCAGGGAACCTGAGTCACTGAAAGTCTTGTCACGCCGTTCGTCATCATCGTCTTCACTGGTCTCCTCCCAATCATCACTGTCTTCAGTGACTTCAGGGTCAGATTCAAGTTCAACTTCAATCTCAGAGCAGTGGGAAGATATGTGTTCTTCTTCTTTATCATCATAATTGTCTTCTTCACCTTTCACTGCTAGTAATGTCAACGTTAACAGGTTCCTCTGGTCTTTGAAGTAGTTCCTCCTGTTCTTCTTTAAGCTCCTCCTGTTCATCTTTAATGTGTGGAGGCTCTGGTTCCTCCTGGAGCAGACTGGAGCTCCTCTCCTGTTCAGGAGAAACCTCCACTTTACACACAACCATGTGCAGGATGTCTAGGAGCAGAAACACAACATGATGGTCAACACTGGATTCCTAAAATGTAAATTCATTCTTCTTCCATGTTCCATGTACAAAATGAGCTATTACCTACCAAGATAAGATTGACTAAACCGTTACTAACTACAGGTTATTACTGTTCTGAAAGATTTTAGCAAAATACATTGTTTCTTCAGGAACAATATTTTCTTTCACATGAAACTTACTGAGGTGTGGCTGGTCTTCAGCTTCCTGTTTAATAGAAACGTCTTCAGCTTTCTGTTTAATAGAAACGTCTTCTGCTTCATGTTTAATAGAAACGTCTTCAGCCTCCTGTTTAATAGAAACGTCCCTGGCTGAGTCTGGAGAGTTCATCTTCACCTGGGAGTGATGCATCATGGGTATTGTAGTTATGAGTCTGGAGAGTTCATCTTCACCTGCAGTCTGGACGTCGGTCTGAAATCAAGTGAATAAGGAAGGACTTTAATAACTGGAGACCTATAGTCCGGCACCCGGGGGTGGGGAGTGGGAAATGTGTTTTTATTGGCCTAAATATTGCCTATATACTTAAAAATACTTAAATTAATGAGTCCACTTGCTGACCGGCTGTCGGTATTGAGCAATGTATTTTATAAGGTCTTATATGTGACCATACCATTACATATATACGGCAAGATGTCAACATTGCATTATGCTTTAACGCTTAGGCCGCCAGCATTTGATAACTTGTGATATAATTCACGCCAGCATTTTTCCCTGTTTAACTCTTATTTTGAAGAGCAAAAAACCCAGACCGGAAGTTATCTTATGTTAGGGTGTGTGATGATGCATCATCATTCCATGTTTACCATGGGTGCTGCTAAAACATAATGGAGGCGCATCACAGCATCTGGGCCGTGGAATAAACCTTGTTTGGACCAAAAATGCCATCTGGGACAAGGAATAGGAGATACAGGCGAATGAAAGAAACAGAATCAAACCCCGGCCCTACCCTAACAACTTTGAAAATCATGTTATAATGGACACAAACAGACACAAAAACGGACACAAAAAAAGCAAGGTTATTTTAGACATACACAGTCCTTGCGTTGCTTGCGTCGGATTATAAATCACTGTAATGTGCAAGCATCTACTCTTCCACTAGATGGCAGCTGTGACACTATGAAGCTGTCCCAGAAAGCAACGCTGCATTTTCCCCGTGTCGTTGTTGTTGTTGCAACTTGCAAGGGCATGGTTCGTTGTCAAAACTACACCAGTATTTATGCCATCATAAACTGTGATGGAGAACTCCCGAGGAAGAAGATCAAGCAGAAGGACCAACAACAATCATTAAGACAGGTGACAACCTTTAGAGTATATTATTTATAACTATGCTCTATGGTGACAGCAGATATGGCTAGTTAGCCATCTAGCTTTGGCTAGCCATCTTTATTATGGAGAAATACTCTGTTACAAGTAATCATTCTTTTCACTTACAATTCAAACTCCTCACTGTCTGTATGTTTTGCCTTTTTATTCTCTTCCAGGACGTCCCAACGGTCCCATGCAGACCATGATGTACCAAGCAAAGCTTCGCAGTTATCGTCATCGTAATATTTATTTCAATAAATAATTGTCATTGACTTGTCCATGCCTTTTTTAACTGTCGGTGGTTTCAAACGTTGCATGTACTGTATGTGTACTGTTATACTGTTATAATAATAATAATAATGTAGTGTAAACGTTATGTATTTAACAAATGCCAATGCTCTTCATCATGTCTTATGACTGGAGATGACAATCATGACACCCTCTGAGGGCGTCCTGAGCGTCGGGACTTGTTTGGGGCGTGAGGGGTTTTGAAAGTGTATTTGTTTGTTGATGAAGTTCGTTTGCCTGTTTATTTCTTGTCGTTTATAGGGAGAGAGACAGGGACAGACGCACTGTGCCAAGTGCACTGGTTCAACTGAACACCGTTGTTTATGACAATCTCATTTCTCTATATTAAACATACAAACTATAACCCTACGATCCCGCTTAATTTTTCCTTAGTTAATGATTTGCCTTAATGCACAAAGGGCGATTGTTACATGGTTACTTCTTTTGGGTTTGTTTTCATAGACCTGGTCGCTTGTTTCACTCACAGAATCTGGCAAGCTAGCTTGTCAACAAACCAAACAGCTTTAATAGTACATGTTGGTCGCGTCTGTAAACATCACATTGTCACCAAATGGAAGTATGTAGGCGACTATACATTATACACAACTATCATAGCTTGTACAACATTGTCCTGTTTAACTTTCATGTTGGCGTCCAGTGGAATAATGTGAGATAGCCATGCCTGTGGGGCGACTGTGGCTCAAGAGGTAGAGCAGGTCGTCCAATGATCCATGGGTCGGCGGTTCGAATCCCGGCTCCTTTTGTCTACATGTCGAAGTGTCCTTGGGCAAGACACTGAACCCCAAATTGCTCCCGATGTGCTGGTTGGTACTTTGCATGGCTTCCGCCGCAATCGGTGTATGAATGTGTGTGTGAATGGGTGAATGTAATGCACAATCTATGTAAAGCGCCTTGGATAAAGGCGCTATATAAATGCACCATTTACCATTTACCTGTGTTCGTGTTTATTTTTACAACGGAGTGGCTTCCCTCTTGCTTCGGTGGTAGGAGCAAAGCAGGAAAACAAAATATTGCTCTCTGCTGCCTCCAGGTGGGCAGGGTGTCCTCGATGCAAGGTACGCAACGCAAGCAATTTGGTTGCGTTGGCTTGGGATCAGATCTCAACCCGACGGAGTGAGACGCAAGACGTAACCGACGCAACGCAAGGGAGGAATTTATCTCACCCAGCGTTGCTTACGTCGATTACGTTCGACTCTGTCAAGCACTTTAGCCGGAGCAATGCTAAAAGGTAAACAGACAGACGGAGCGTTCATATATATGGAGTAAACGGTTGTCTACGAACATACGCGTAAATAGCACCAGTAGGTACCATTAGCCTAGCTACATTTATAAACGAAGATAGCACCAGTAGGTACCATTAGCCTAGCTACATTTATAAACGTAGATAGCAGCGAAATAATTAACTATGCATGCACCTCTTGGTACCACAGCACCTCAAAAGGCCCTTAAAACAAGGCTCCAGACGTCCAAAAACAAACTGGTCAGGCTGCTACTTGGCCTCACTCCTCGAACCCACCTCACCCCTGCCCATTTTCATAGGCTGCCGCTGGAATGGCTTAGGTTGACGACAGAGTACAGCATTTTGCAATGGGCCTGGCCTACAAGATTCACTAACTTCACTACCACCTTAAGATACCCATGTATCTGTCGAAATACTTCCTTAATTTAAATGAAGTCCACAATCTCAACAACAGCAATTAAGAATTTGCCCCCCCAACAAGTTATACTATTATTGCTACTACTAGTAGCTGCTACTACTGCTTATTTAGGATCACATTTATAACAGACTGATTGATTTAAGCGAAAATGGAAGCTATAGTTATCACGATAATACAAATATAAACATTTTTGTAAAAACCTAAACTTGTTTAAATAATGATCTGCCTAATGATGATGTCACTGGAGGAAGGTTTCTGAACTGCCCACAGCCCTACTATGAGGCACAGACTGAGTAGAAACAAATTGTGCCATTTTTATCATGATTATTAGTGAGGACCTATTATATGAAGATAGGTTGAAAAGTGGTCCTTTAACAGTTTGCAGAATTACAGTACATTTCAAGTACAACTCAATACAAAAACAGAAAGCATTACTTGTTTACAATCGGATCCACCCTTTTCAATTCATCAGAACATGTAGAGACGTACAGAGATACACTTCTATATAGTAACCAAAAACAGGAAATCATCATAAAAGGAGGTAAAAGGGGAAAACATCTAGGGCTCCATCTTGCGCCACCCTTAACCCTTATCCCTAAATGTATTCGCCATTTTTTACTATTTTGAAAAACATTTTAAATAGTTCAACTAGCCGATCTACATTGAGACATCTTGTAGATCGGCTATTTGAACTATTTTAAAAGGTTTTTTTTTATATTAAAAAATAAAAAAATTGTTAAGTTCAGGGATAAGAGATAAGGGGTGGTGCAAGATATACCCCATAGTGAGGGGAAAAGGGGGCCAGTTTCGAATTGCAGCCGTCCGTCGAAGAAGCATGGCTTCATCAGTACTAAACACCATGGCTCCTTTGAGAACCATCAGGGTCAAAACCCGCTCGGAGCCATGGATGAATTCGGACATACTGACTGCAATGAAAGCCAGAGACAAAAAATGCTCTGAACTTCTTAAATGCAAGTCAAAGCTAGCCAAACGCTTCGACAGTGATCTCCAAACCCAACTGGGCATCCTAAAAACCCAACGTAACAAGCTAAGAAACAGTGTAACTGCCATGACCAAGTCAGCCAAAAGTAACTTTATCAATGATAAAGCCGAGGAAAACAAAAACAATCCTCGGGAGCTCTGGAAGCTACTAAACAACCAACTAGGCTGTGGTCAGAAACTAAAAACCAGGTTTACAAACATAAACATCAAATCGAATAACACCCTCATCACTGACTAGCTTGATGTAGCCAACTACTTAAACATCTTCTTTACAAACATCGCAACAACGCTGGTTAACAAACTGCCCTCCCACTCTGGGCGTTTTGGTGTAGAGCACATCAAAGCCTTCTACAAAAACCTAGGTGTTTGTAAAGATGATTTTAAAATGTGTAATGGCAGTTTTAGAATGTCAATTATAACTATTAAATATATAAGTAGTACCTTGTCTTCCATTCAGTCAAATAGGATGGACTATCACAAATACGCATTCGGACTGACCGACAGCTGTCACCTGACAGCTGAATTAGTTTCCAAGCCAGGCAGAAGGTGTTACTATTGCCAAATAGATCTCATCTTTCCATCCTACTGTAAAACACCATGTCAGCAAATATACATTGGGATAACTATTCCTGTCAGAGCAAAAAGGAGACTACCAATACAGCTGTCAAATCTGACAGCTGGAGTCCCATGCTCACGAAGACCAGTGTCAACAAAGGTGTGCTAGTGGTGTGCTCTCTCATCTTAGCTTGGATGAGAATAGCATGTTGTTTCCTGCTTGCCTCCAACTATCTCCCATTTAGAGCAGTCTTCCTGTCAATCTAACAGCTGACTTGACTCCTCCATACTGTCAGCAAAGGTATACTTATTTGTGTGTCACCCTTATCTTTAGCGCAGATCCTTATATGAACATTTTGTATAGCATCTCTGTTATCCCATTTAGAGTAGGTTCCTGTCTGTCAGCAAACACCATGAACAACACCATGAACGGAGATGCTGTAACACCACCTGTTATTATCTGTCCATGTCCTGTTGTATTTGAATAAAACACCTGTCACTGACTGTCAATTTGGGGGTGTGTGGTTGGGAAATAAAAGGGGGTTGGATGTCATTGATGAGGGGAGCGGTGGGAGAGTGCTGTTGGACTGTTAAACCATTCTGCTGTACTGAGATGATGGGAACGATGAATAAAGAACGAATTGACGATATGCCGGACTCCTTGTGAAGTTGCCTTCGCCTCTGCTGATCACCAATGATGGGACCTCATAATTTCCTTAACAAATGACGCTATGTGAGCAGGGTATTTGGATCAGCGTTGGCCAGACGGGTCATTAACAAAGGACGCAGTGACGCAGAAAAAAAAAACCCGACGATTTTAAAGATGGGGGCAAGGCAGAGCCGAAAGAAACTTCGACAAGAAATGAGCGACGCACAGCAAAGGGAGGCGATTCTTCAACTCCAACTGGAGGACCAGAAAAAGCTAATCGACCAGGCAGTATCACGTGTGACACTCCTGGAACAAGAACTTCAAACTGCGGCGTTACTACTACACGCCAACACAACCAACCACCCGGACCAAGCCAACTACGCCGAAACAACCATTCCTGTCAACGATGAAGATGATAGCTACTACAACGACCAAGGAAGGGACACACAACTCCATGTGTCCCTACCAAACAACAACTATTATGCCGACCGCAACCACAACAGAGACCAGCCAGAACCAGACTTTCAAATGACCAAACACAGAGGAAAAGAAATGACCAATCAACTGAGCGGCTTCCAGCTAGACCACATCAGCAAGCCTACCCCAAGACCAAGACAACACCCACCGGCGTGGGAAGCCTGGCGTAACCAGCCTGGCAACCCAGGACCATACCACAGCCGACCAGTGAGAGGACAAGTACAAACCCGAGCCAGGGTTGATGCTGTACTCCAGGAAAGGAAGGACAGAAGAAGACGGCAACTAGACCACGCACGCCACATGGGAGAGGATGAAGCCAGCGCAGCCAACACCATTCCTGTCAACGACTTGTGCTATTACTGCGGCCAGACAGGTCATATGAAACGTTGGTGTCCACTGAACCATGCGGCTGTATTACGGCGCACAGCAACGACGGGCCAGCAAATCAATTTTGGCTAAAGAAAACAAACTACGACAGGGTAAATACAATTGAAAATAACTAGATCTTTAGTTTGTAATTGGTAAATACAATTGAGAATAACTAGATCTTTAGTTTGTAATTTACCCTATGTGATTTAATCTATTTAGTCTTACATGTGCAAGTAGTGAACTACAAGAGTTTTGATAAACTACTAAAAATCTAATCTAAATTTTAATCTAACTAGACTCCAATCTAAAATTTGTAAAAGTATAGGCAAGAACAACAATGTTAGAAAATCCTAAAATAGGATGATAAGATATTGGAATTCATTTCCACGCACATATACTGTACTAAAAGGACTCCTCATTGAACACCCCGTGCCCAAAATGGCAAGAGGGGGAGGGGTCATTGGTACAGCCTATGTGTGGGTTAGTTAAAAGGAATACATTTATAGTTTTGCAAATAAATTAACATGGATCTAAGTAATTATTCAAATCGTGAGTGTTTCAAGGTGTTAAAATCAATAGTGTGAAATCAATCATTTATGAGGGTTTAACAAGGTTAAACGTCTAATATTATTTTATCTCCTGTCAATTCTGGTATTTACTAGGTAGCACTAGGCCTTTAGTATAGAAAAGAGAGAGAAAGGATTTATTTTCGGGGTGAGATCTGCAAAAAATCGAATCTAGTGAGCTTACGAAAGTTAAATAGTTCCTTTCTCTTCAAGGTTGAACGTCCTTTATCAGTATAGTAATACATGATATAAAGCAGTTTCGGGTTGAACGTCCCTTATCAGAAAGTCACTGGTATAAATATGAAATATTCTTTAGTTGAACGCTAACTTAAGTAATATAATACAGAAAATGTTGAACGAATGGAGATAATATTTAGACAGAGAAAACCTCACCTTGTTCACATTAGCAGTTTAATTTGAATTAATTCGATATTGGAAAAAACAAATGTCTGATTTACAGCTTCCTTTCTCTCTCTTTCTCTGTCCAGCTGGCAGAATGGGGGGGGGGAGGAAAGGTATTTGTGTGTTTGTGGGTAACTAAGTTAAAAGTAGCAGAGAGCCTAAACTACAGGATTTGGTCACGGTCAGTTTATTTATTTATTTATTTTCGGGTGTGAAAACAGCCTGAGAGGTGAACTAAACGTGGCCATATTCAATTATTTTATTGTTGTTAAGTGTTTACATTCTATCCTAACAGAATCCATTTTAATTCTTTCCATTTGAATGTAAATCCTACCCTAATTGTAAGTTTAATCATTTCAGTTAATTTTGTTCTTACTAAACTATTATAGGTACGTGTAGTGTGGAATTACACTTTACCAACAAATAGTATTGGAAACGGAGCAAAGAATAACTACCTTTTCGAAAATTAGCAGATCTACAAGATCTTCTAGATGTGTGTTTTTTTCTTGATTCTAGATGTGCCTATCTTCCTAAATTTAACTAGATGTGTTCACTATCTCCTAATTTAACTATAGATGTGTTTTCTGAGTCTAGATGTGTCCAGTAATTTTTAAAATTTCTTAATAGCGAAACCTTCTTTATCTGACCACTGTCATCAAACATGAATCTAGCCATACAGTTTTAATCATCAATATTTGTCATTCTAAAAATCTCCTGGGCCATGTAAATTAATAAGGTATCAATTTTCATATATAAAGCGGTGGATTGTAATGGCAGTTTTAGAATGTCAATTATAACTATTAAATATATAAGTAGTACCTTGTCTTCCATTCAGTCAAATAGGATGGACTATCACAAATACGCATTCGGACTGACCGACAGCTGTCACCTGACAGCTGAATTAGTTTCCAAGCCAGGCAGAAGGTGTTACTATTGCCAAATAGATCTCATCTTTCCATCCTACTGTAAAACACCATGTCAGCAAATATACATTGGGATAACTATTCCTGTCAGAGCAAAAAGGAGACTACCAATACAGCTGTCAAATCTGACAGCTGGAGTCCCATGCTCACGAAGACCAGTGTCAACAAAGGTGTGCTAGTGGTGTGCTCTCTCATCTTAGCTTGGATGAGAATAGCATGTTGTTTCCTGCTTGCCTCCAACTATCTCCCATTTAGAGCAGTCTTCCTGTCAATCTAACAGCTGACTTGACTCCTCCATACTGTCAGCAAAGGTATACTTATTTGTGTGTCACCCTTATCTTTAGCGCAGATCCTTATATGAACATTTTGTATAGCATCTCTGTTATCCCATTTAGAGTAGGTTCCTGTCTGTCAGCAAACACCATGAACAACACCATGAACGGAGATGCTGTAACACCACCTGTTATTATCTGTCCATGTCCTGTTGTATTTGAATAAAACACCTGTCACTGACTGTCAATTTGGGGGTGTGTGGTTGGGAAATAAAAGGGGGTTGGATGTCATTGATGAGGGGAGCGGTGGGAGAGTGCTGTTGGACTGTTAAACCATTCTGCTGTACTGAGATGATGGGAACGATGAATAAAGAACGAATTGACGATATGCCGGACTCCTTGTGAAGTTGCCTTCGCCTCTGCTGATCACCAATGATGGGACCTCATAATTTCCTTAACAAATGGCAATGGTAACAACCGAGGAGGTACTTAAAAAACTGAGTGCCCTCCAACCCCACAAGGCCACTGGCCATGACAATATTCCCTCCAAATTTCTCAGAGACTCAGCCATTTCCATAGCTCCAATGATCACCCACATAGTAAAACTGGCCAAAGTAACCCCCCTGCACAAGAAAGGGAGTAAATTAGAACCCGGCAACTACCGCCCTATTTCTATTCTAAGCTCCATCTCGAAAGTGATGGAAAGAATAGTCTATGAACAGGTTGAAAAGTATCTTGCCACTAATAAATTAATGTACGAGTTCCAATCTGGTTTCAGAACATCCCACTCCACTGACACATGACTCCTTTTTGAGCGACCACATCAAACACGAGGTGGATGCTGGCAAATACTGCGGCATGGTCATGCTGGACCTCCGAAAGGCTTTTGACACTGTGAACCACTCTATACTGGTTAACAAGCTTAAAGCTATTGGTTTTGATAGCACATCAACACAGTGAGCTGGATGCAATCCTACCTGGAGGGGAGAGAACAGATGGTGGAGGTGAACGGAACACTGTACCCCCCCCCCCCCCCCCCCTCCCAGTGAGCTGTGGCGTTCCACAAGGAAGCATACTAGGGAATACTGTTGTTCCTAATATATGTAAACGACATGACATCAGCTTGTGACTGCAACTTGTTCCTGTTCGCAGATGACTCAGCACTGCTGGTCTCGGACAGGAACAAACTGCAGGTTGAAAAGATCCTCAGCTCTGAACTCGGTAGAATCTGCACCTGGCTCGCTGATAACAAACTATCCTTACACCTGGGAAAAACTGAATCCATTCTCTTCGGTTCAAATAGTAATCTCAGCAAGGCAGGTGGCTTCTTGGTTAGAGTGGGTGACAATATTATCACACGAAAAGATGAAATTACCTACCTAGGTTCCATCCTGAAGGCTAATCTTTCCGGTGATAAAATGGCCACCAACGTAATCAAAAAAGTAAATCAAAGAACAAGATTCCTTTACAGGATCTCCTCACTGGTCAACAAAAACACCTTGAAGACCTTAACAGGAGCCCTTGTACAAGGTTTCTTTGACTATGCATGCACCTCTTGGTACCACAGCACCTCAAAGGCCCTCAAAACAAGGCTCCAGACCTCCCAAAACAAACTGGTCAGGCTCCTACTTGGCCTCACCCCCCGAACCCACCTCACCCCTGCCCACTTTGACAGGCTGGAATGGCTTAGGGTCGACGACAGAGTACAGCATCTTGCAATGGGTCTGGTCCACAAGATTCGATACACCACCAAGATACCCATGTACCTGTCTAGATACTTCCTTAATGTTAACAAAGTCCACACCCACAACACCAGAGGGAGTGCAACAAACCATGTACAACCCAGATTCGGCACAAACAAGGGACTAAATTATTTTCGCTCCTATGCCACCAAAATGTGGAACGCCCTACCAACAGTCATTAAGACATGTGAATCCCTTGACTCCTTCAAAACCGCTCTCAAAGGGCACCTACGGACGGCTGCATTTAGAAACTGGACCCCATAAAATCTGAATCCCCCCTCCCCTTTTCCCCTCACTGTATATGTTTATTTCCCCTTTTTACCTCCTTTATGATGAATTCATGATCTGTTATGTTCTTTGTTCTTTGACTATATAGAAGTGTCTATTTGTACGTCTCTAAATGTTTTGATTAATTGAACATGGTGGACCCTCTTGTAAACAAGTGTAATGCTTAATTGGGTCGTCCACTCACAGTTAACAGTCTTTGTATTGAGTTTGTGCTTGAAATCTACTGTAATTCTGCAAACTGTTAATAAATATTTCAATCAATCAATCAATCCGTAGGTGGCCTTAAAACAAGTTACAATATTATTACTGCTGCTAGTATTAACTACTGCTTGTTGATAACAAGTTACAATATTATTACTGCTGCTAGTATTAACTACTGCTTGTTTATAACAAGTTACAGTATTATTACTGCTGCTACTGCTAGTATTAACTACTGCTTGTTTAAAACAAGTTACAATAGTATTACTGCTGCTCGTGGCAGCGGTGGCCGAACGGATAGCGGCGCGGTCTTGATACCGGAAGGTTCCTGGTTCGAATCAGCCGTCCGACACGGTTAAAAATTACCACCGCTGAAATGCCCTTGAACAAGGCATCAACCACTACGATGAAATGTGTTCTATGAGCAGGGCCTGGCTGGAAACAAGTATCTGATGCTTAGCCCAGATACCCTGGGTAAATATAGATTTCATTTCATTTCATTTCAGTATTAACTACTGCTTGTTAACAAGTTACAATATTATTACTGCTGCTAGTATTAACTACTGCTTGTTTATAACAAGTTACAATATTATTACTGCTGCTAGTATTAACTACTGCTTGTTTTTAACAAGTTACAATATTATTACTGCTGCTAGTATTAACTACTGCTTGTTTAGGATAATTTATAACTAACAAGCATATGAGATAAATACTCGTCGTGTTGTTCCATGTTAAAAGATGAGTCAATAATATAAAAGATAAATGTAGTAAAAACAAGGTGAATCAGTTCATCTTACCTGCTGTGTTTCAGGGTTGAGCTGCTTAACGACCACACTGTTTTCAAACCTTTTACAATTAGTATTATTATTATTATTAAAGTGTTTTCTAACCACACTGCTAACAGGCTAACAGCTAGCTGTGTGTGAACGCACATAGGGCTACTGTGCAAGGGCTATCCCTGCTGCTGCAGAGCCATATAAAGTGAGACAGAGTTACGACAACTCTGTTCACGTCACGGGGCTTCAGTCCAATGGCGGCTCTTCTACATAGACTTCTATTGAAGTCTATGCCGGGCTCGCGAGAACAGGGGCGTGCACGGTGCATGTACCATAAACGGTCACTAGGGGGAGCCATGGTACAGTGTAATACAGTGAGGAGCAGCTTTGGTTTTTGATTGATTGATTTAAATATTTATTAACAGTTTGCAGAATGACAGTACATTTCAAGCACAAACTCAATACAAAGGCTGTTAACTGTGAGTGGACGACCCAATTAAGCATTACACTTGTTTACAAGAGGGTCCACCATGTTCAATTCATCAAAACATTTAGAGACATACAAATAGACACTTCTATATAGACAAAGAACAGAACAGGAATTCATCATAATGGAGGTAAAAAGGGAAAAGAAAGGGGGCGGTGGGGGGGGGGGGGGGATTCAGATTTTACGGGGGCCAGTTTCGAATTGCAGCCATCCGTAGGTGCCCTTTGAGGGCGGTTTTGAAGGACTCAAGGGATTCGCATGTCTTAATGACTGTTGGTAGGGCGTTCCACATTTTGGTGGCATAGGAGCGAAAATAAATTAGTCCCTTGTTTGTGCCGAATCTGGGTTGTACATGGTTCGTTGCACTCCCTCTGGTGTTGTGGGTGTGGACTTTGTTAACATTAAGGAAGTATCTAGACAGGTACATGGGTATCTTGGTGGTGTATCGAATCTTGTGGACCAGACCCATTGCAAGATGCTGTACTCTGTTGTCGACCCTAAGCCATTCCAGCCTGTCAAAATGGGCAGGGGTGAGGTGGGTTCGGGGGGTGAGGCTAAGTAGGAGCCTGACCAGTTTGTTTTGGGAAGTCTGGAGCCTAGTTTTAAGGGCCTTTGAGGTGCTGTGGTACCAGGAGGTGCATGCATAGTTAAATAAACCTTGTACGAGGGCTCCTGTTAAGGTCTTCAAGGTGTTTTTGTTGACCAGTGAGTAAAGGAATCTTGTTCTTTGGTTGACTTTTTATCACCGGAAAGATTAGCCTCCAGGATGGAACCTAGGTAGGTAATTTCATCTTTACGTGTGATAACATTGTCACCCACTCTAACCAAGAAGCCATTTGCCTTGCTGAGATTACTATTAGAGCCAAATAGAATGGATTCAGTTTTTCCCAGGTGTAAAGATAGCTTGTTATCAGCGAGCCAGGTGCAGATTCTACCGAGTTCAGAGCTGAGGGCCTTTTCAACCTGCAGTTTGTTCCTGTCCGAGACTAGCAGTGCCGAGTCCTCTGCGAACAGGAACAAGTTGCAGTCACAAGCTGAAGTCATGTCGTTAACATATACTAGGAACAGTAAAGGCCCTAGTATGCTTCCTTGAGGAACGCCACAGCTCACTGGGAGGGGGGGGGGGGGCAGTGTTCCATTCACCTCCACCATCTGTTCTCTCCCCTCCAGGTAGGATTGCATCCAGCTCACTGATGTGCTATCGAAACCAATTGCTTTAAGCTTGTTAACCAGTATGGAGTGGTTCACGGTCTCAAAAGCCTTTTGGAGGTCCAGCATGACCATGCCGCAGTATTTGCCAGCATCCACCTCATGTTTGATGTGGTCGCTCAAATAGAGAAGGCATGTGTCAGTGGAGTGGGATGTTCTGAAGCCAGATTGGAACTCGTACATTAATTTATTTGTGGCAAGATACTTTTCAACCTGTTCATAGACTATTTTTTCCATCACTTTCGAGATGGAGATTAGAATAGAAATAGGGCGGTAGTTGCCAGGGTCTAATTTACTCCCTTTCTTGTGCAAGGGGGTTACTTTGGCCAGTTTGAAATCTTGGGGGACCTGTCCCTGTTTGATGGAGAGGTTTACTATGTGTGTGTGATAATTGGAGCTATAGAGATGGCTGAGTCTCTGAGAAATTTGGAGGGAATATTGTCATGGCCAGTGGCCTTGTGGGGTTGGAGGGCACTCATTTTCTTAATTACCTCATCAGTTGTTACCATAACTAGTTTAAAATCATCTTTACAAACACCTAGGTTTCTGTAGAAGGTTTTAATGTGCTCTACACCAAAGAGCCCAGAGTGGGAGGGCAGTTTGTTAACCAGAGTTGTTGCTATGTTTGTAAAGAAGATGTTCAAGCAGTTGGCCACATCAAGCGGGTTGCCGTGGGGGAAGGGTGAGGGGTGCGTGGTGGGGGTCGTTGTGAGGTGGCGGGAGTGGGGCTGCGGGTGGGGGGAGGGGTCCCTCGTCCAGGTTTGTTGTAGGCTCTGGTGGTGATGATTGAGCCATGGTGTCGACTGGAAAAATAGCAGGGAAAGTATCCCGGTGTGGCCGATTAGGTCCGTCTCCAGCCGCGTTGTCCCCCGTGGTTGGATGTGGAGACTCTTTACGCCTGTAGATGGTGGTGTTGACCGTGTCTTGTGCCTCGACTGCCGCCGACGGTAGATCACTCCTCAGCCTCCTGCTGTTGCCTGGGACGTGCTCGGCTCTTGCAAATATAATATTCACAACCGGGACGTCAGCGTGTATATCCAGCATGGGTGTGCAGGTTGGCTGGGGAGGAAGGATGCCTGTGGTGTTGTTGTTGTTGGTCGTCGCCTGGCTAGTCGAGATCATTGGTGTTGCTGTGTCGACGGCAATTCCATTGTTCTCCACCGTTACCTGTCCACACCGGGTCGGTAAATCATCAGGTGTGGGCTCCGCTCAGTAGGATACAACAGCACAGCACTGACTACACATAGATGTGTGTGGGGAGGACGTAATTAGCATGCAGAATAAATTGGGGGTAAAGAGATGTATTGGCTACTGCAAATATTATTTTCAGATATATTTGCATGCGTACAATGTTTCATTTCAACAATGCTGTGCATTTCATTTCCGCAGGTAAAGTATAATGTAACATATTGAACAGGTCAAACCAATCAGACAAGTATTAATCTTAATGAATACACATACTAATGTATTCATCAAACCAATGCATTGGAGGAAAAATAAACATTATAAACAAATTAGTAACAATTTAGTCATTGCTATGTACTTCAGCCAATCAAATCATCGCTGTAGTGTCAGTCCTGAACTGACACCACTGGCTGGTTACTGAAAGCAAGATCTGTGATTTAGACGTGTATATAATAAAATTTAAAACTGCGTCCAAACGTTGACTTCGTTTTGAATTAAATGGTATTTATTTACCGTCACTTCAGCAGGTTAAACAACGACAAAATCAACAGCCTTTGTTCTCATGATACAGTCAACAAACTGTTGCCTCTTTCACTTCAGTAGCACCTGTGCCTTGTTTCCCACTTCCTCATATAGACAAGACAAGGCCAAGGCCTCACGTCAGTTATAGAAATGAAATGCATAGAAAATAAATGGATAGAAAATAAATGGCTCTTACAATCGCTATGGGATGATGATCAGCCAATCAAATCATCACGTTTGTGTTCACACAAAGACAAAGCCCAGTAGGAGGAGCTAGCGCCCCTCAACAAAAAATCTATATCATCAACAACAAAATATATCATTACAGGAAATAATAAAACATTATATGTACAGAGTGGGAGAAAGTTAGGAGGGGGCGTGGTTACCTGTTTAAAGGAGAAGTGATAATTTCCTCTTCATTGGGCCTGCTGAAAGGTGGACTTTCAAAGGCCTGTTTTAAAAGATGTAAGTGATCTGCATTTTTTTGAGGGCATTCCACGCCTGGGTGGCCGTGCTGTAGAAGGAGAATTTACCCATATTTGTTTTGAAATATAGGAGCAGTATAATAATCCATATTATCCTTGTCTATCGACCTCCCTACGAACATGCACCTGTTTAATTTGATCCTCCCAGTGAGCTCATGTTTCATTCATTCAAAATTTGATTATTCTCGAAATTACACTGAGTAATCAAACTCATTTTCAGTGTCGACGAGTAATACAATATCATATAGAAAAAAACATCACAATACATCAGAAGATCAGGAAAAGAAAAACAAAAGATATACATGTGAATTACATAGGTTTACAAACAAAAAGATAAGACAAATTTCAAAACTATCTAAAAACAGTTACATATTGTGGGGGTCTGTATGCTCACCAAGGTTTTAAAACGGGTACCAATGTGGTCAGTTGCAGGTCATTCCATGTATTAGGACCACAGAAGCCAAAAGCAAGTTCAGAGCTAACTTTTGGTACCTTGAATTTGGGGAAACTACTTGACCGGGTGCGGGTGTACTTCAGAAAAGATGGATTTAGGACAATCGCCAGCATGGCTTTATACAAGAACAGGTGCCAATGCAGTTTTCCAACATTGTTATATAAGATACAATGGTGAGTACCATAGCTATCACCCGTAATACATCTACTCGATGAGTGATAAGCAGACTCTAGGAATTTAAGAGTGGATGCTGCTGCATGTCTATAGATTATGTCTCCATAATCCAAGACAGACAGGAACACATGGAAACTTTCTTTTTTTTACCCCATGGTGTGAATGCAATGGTGTCTTAGCAAGTGACCCGAGTTATTTAAACATGGGTCACACTGTTTAGAGTGGACATCTTTTTTATTGTCCTGTGAGAACTGTGGACACGAAGGTGGCTCTTCAGATTACTTGAACTGTTGAAACTCTTGTCACAATGTTTACATTGGAAAGGTTTTTCTCCAGTGTGGACACGAAGGTGTATCTTCAGATGACTTGAACAAGTGAAACTCTTGTCACAATGTTTACATTGGAAAGGTTTTTCTCCAGTGTGGACACGAAGGTGTATCTTCAGATGACTTGAACTGTTGAAACTCTTGTCACAATGTTTACATTGGAAAGGTTTTTCTCCAGTGTGGACACGAAGGTGTTTATTCAGATGACTTGAACTAATGAAACTCTTGTCACAATGTTTACATTGGAAAGGTTTTTCTCCAGTGTGTAAACGAAGGTGTATCTTCAGATCACTTGAATTTTTGAAACTCTTGTCACAATGTTTACATTGGAAAGGTTTTTCTCCAGTGTGGACACTCTGGTGTGTTTTCAGGGAAGATGATGCAGTAAAACTCTTGTCACAATGTTTACATTGGAAAGGTTTTTCTCCAGTGTGGACATGCTGGTGTGTCTTCAGGAGAGATGACCGACTGAAACTCTTGTCACAATGTTTACATTGGAAAGGTTTTTCTCCAGTGTGCACACAAAGGTGTCGCTTCAGGAGAAATGAGTCAAAGACACTCTTGTCACAATGTTTACATTGGAAAGGTTTTTCTCCAGTGTGGACACGAAGGTGTGACCAAAGGGAACTTGAATGACTGAAACTTTTGTTACAATATTTACATTGGAAAGGTTTTTCTCCATTGTGGACACAAAGGTGTTCATTCAGATTACTTGAACGACTGAAACTCTTGTCACAATGTTTACATTGGAAAGGCTTTTCTCCAGTGTGGACACGAAGGTGTTGCTTTAGGTTACCTGACTGACTGAAACTCTTGTCACAATGTTCACAGTTAAAAGGTTTTTCTCCAGTGTGGACACGCTGGTGCTTCTTCAGGGAACCTGAGTCACTGAAAGTCTTGTCACGCCGTTCGTCATCATCGTCTTCACTGGTCTCCCAATCATCACTGTCTTCAGTGACTTCAGTGTCAGATTCAAGTTCAACTTCAATCTCAGAGCAGTGGGAAGATATGTGTTCTTCTTCTTCTTCATCGTCATTTTCTTCTTCACCTTTCACTGCTAGTAATGTCAACGTTGACCCAACAGGATCCTCTGGTCTTTGAAGTAGATCCTCCTGTTCCTCTTTAATATGTGGAGGCTCTGGTGCCCCCTGGAGCAGACTGGGGCTCCTCTCCTGTTCAGGAGAAACCTCCTCTTTACACACAACCATGTGCAGGATGTCTAGGAGCAGAAACATAACATGATGGTCAACACTGGATTCCTAAAATGTAAATCCATTCTTCTTCAATGTTCCATGTACAAAATGAGCTATTACCTACCAAGATAAGATTGACTAAACTGTTACTAACTACAGGTTATTACTGTTCTGAAAGATTTTAGCAAAATACATTGTTTCTTCAGGAACAATATTTTCTTTCACATAAAACTTACTGAGGTGTGGCTGGTCTTCAGCTTCCTGTTTAATAGAAACGTCTTCAGCTTCCTGTTTAATAGAAACGTCCCTGGCTGAGTCTGGAGAGTTCATCTTCACCTGGGAGTGATGCATCATGGGTATTGTAGTTATGAGTCTGGAGAGTTCATCTTCACCTGCAGTCTGGAGTGGACGTCGGTCTGAAATCAAGTGAATAAGGAAGGACTTTAATAACTGGAGACCTATAGTCCGGCACCCGGGGGTGGGGAGTGGGAAATGTGTTTTTATTGGCCTAAAATATTGCCTATATACTTAAAAATACTTAAATTAATGAGTACACTTGCTGACCGGCTGTCGGTATTGAGCAATTTATTTTATAAGGTTTTATATGTGACCATACCATTACCTATATAGGCTATGGCAATTATGGCATAATTATGCTTTAAGTAGCATGTGATGTGTCAAACTAGGGGGTTGTCATGATTCTGAATCCATTCCAAGCATTAGTTTTGCACAAAAAACACTCATTGGGCTAAAAACGGCCATAGCCGTCATCACAAATGTGATGCTCTTTCACTCATCACAGATGAGTGAAAGAGCACCACCCTTTGGTCAACAATAAAAGTACATTTACAAACTACGTTTGGACCTTTGACAAACTGAAGCTTGAAAAGGCCTTCAGCTCAGCTCTGAACTCGGTAGAATCTGCACCTGGCTCGCTGATAACAAACTATCATTACACCTGGGAAAAACTGAATTAGGACCATTCTCTTTGGATCAAATAGTAATCTCAGCAAGGCAGATGGCTTCTCGGTTGGGTGACAATATTATCACACAGAAAGATGAAATTACCTACCTAGTACCTAGGTTCCAATCTAAGGGAAAATCTTTCCTATGATAAAATGTAATGCAAAAATATAAAATATAAATTACACTTCTATATAGCAACCAAAAACAGAAAAACGTCATAAAAGGAGGTAAAAGGGGAAAAACATCTAGGGCTCCATCTTGCGCCACCCTTAACCCTTATCCCTAAACGTATTTGCCATTTTTTACTATTTTGAAAAACATTTTAAAATAGTTAAAATAGCCGATCTACATCGAGACATTGTGAGCTTGTAGATCAGCTATTTGAACTATTTTAAAAGGGTTTTTGTTATATATTAAAAAAATTAAAATTTGTTTAGGGATAAGGGATAAGGGGTGGCACAAGATATACCCCATAGTGAGGGGAAAAGGGGGGCAGTTTTGAATTGCAGCCGTCCGTAGGTGGCCTTAAAACAAGTTACAATACACCACGGCGCGTAAACAGCGCCTCAAACGGTGACTCCGCCCAAAAACGGGGGAAGTTGTGATTTTCGCTCGTTCACTGCAATGCAATTTGCGGCATTTTCAAAACAATATTGAGCAGAGTAGCGATTATCAAAGTATTTGCAATGCCATACGTTGAAAGATCTGTTGCCCGCACGCTACCTCCGCAAGTTAGATAGCATCGGCATAGATGTTTGTCCGTATGTGATTAAGGATTGGACCAAGTTGCATTGGCAGCCATAGAAAATTCCGGGGTAAGTTCTTACCCCGGATGTGACGTTTTTGGGTGTTCCTGTCTAGCGTGGTGTCAGTGTATATTATTACTGCTGCTAGTATTAACTACTGCTTGTTTAAAACAAGTTACAATATTATTACTGCTGCTAGTATTAACTACTGCTGGTTTTAACAAGTTACAATAGTATTACTGCTGCTAGTATTAACTACTGCTTGTTTATAACAAGTTACAATATGATTACTGCTGCTATTATTAACTACTGCTTGTTTAGGATCATTTATAACTAACAAGCAGATATGAGAGAAATACTCGTCATGTTGTTCCATGTTAAAAGATGAGTCAATAATATAAAAGATAAATGTTAGTAAAAACACGGTGAATCAGTTCATCTTACCTGCTGTGTTTCAGGGTTGAGCTGCTTAACGAACACACTGTTTTCAAACCGTTTCAAACCTTTTACTATTATTATTATTATTATTAAAGTGTTTTCTAACCACACTGCTAACAGGCTAACAGCTAGCTGTGTGTGAACGCACATAGGCCTACTGTGCATGCAAGGGCTGTGCGCATGCGCACTAGCCCTGCTGCTGCAGAGCCATATAAAGTGAGACAGAGTTACGACAACTCTGTTCACGTCACGGGGCTTCAGTCCAATGGCGGCTCTTCTACTTAGACTTCTTTATTGAAAGGGGACATCCGGGAGTTACGGAATGCATTGGAGTCTATGGGCTCGCGCGAGAACATGAACCACGTGATCAGGCTGTTTTCTGCCCTCTCAATGTCGTAACCATATATATCTATGGTCGTAACTCTCTCTGTGGCTCTGCCCTGCTGGAGCCTGGGGCGTGCAGTGCACGTACCATGAACGGTCACTAGGGAGAGCCATAGTACAGTGTAACACCGTGGGGGGCAGCTATGAAACAGCTATATAGCTGAAAACTCTCCCATAGAGATTTACTAAAATATTTATATCAATTATTCTAAGCCTAGAATCAATCCATCCAGGATCCTGGTGAGTCATGACCATAACACCTCTGATTCTGTGAGAAAACAAACAAACAACCAGATTGCATATGTAATTATATGATTTACTACATTTAATGTATGCTCTTTGTTTAGCGTCTTTCATTTTCATTTATTCACAGAATCAGAGGTTTTATGGTCATGATTCACCAGGATGCTGGAAGGCTTGATTCTAGGCTTAAAATAATTGATATAAATATTTGAATACATTTAAGTATATTTTTTAAATAAATGTATAAATATTTTTGGGGAAAAATGAATGGTCGATTTTTTTCAGTGGGTCCAGAAAACCACGCCCACTTCTATGTTCTATACTGTGATGTCATCAAAGTCTATCTTAACTAAATCATTTTAAATATAAACTTAAAACCATTTGATGAATCACATCTAACAATTCAATGTCAGTCTCTTCCACACACACTACACATACACTTTACATTTCTACTAATATGTATTTTTACTTTTTCATTTATACTGTGTAACCATTGTTATATTATTTATGTTTGATTTGTATGATGTATTTTGTTAAATTAGATTAACCTTATAAATCCCCACAGGGTTTTCTAAATCTCACCCGTACAATATGTTATATTATCCTATCCATCATAGGAATTGTATAATATAGGGTGGAGAGGATTGGCAGCCCAAAACACTTCTTCTGTGAGGAGGAACCCAAAACGCTACAGACTGCAGTAACACCTGCAAGGAGGGTTTAAAATTAGCCTCGGTGCAGCTTGAGAGGCTGGCTGTATAGCTGGAGTTGTACCGAAGCTGATGCCACTAGGACACAGGACAGAGACAGTGGGGACTGTAGTGTAGCATGCCACTTGGACACAGGACAGAGACAGTGGGGGCTGTAGTGTAGCATGCCACTTGGACACAGGACAGAGACAGTGGGGGCTGTAGTGTAGCATGCCACTTGGACACAGGACAGAGACAGTGGGGGCTGTAGTGTAGCATGCCACTAGGACACCGGACAGAGACAGTGGGGGCTGTAGTGTAGCATGCCACTTGGACACAGGACAGAGACATTGGGGGCTGGACATTGGGGGATGGACAGACAGACAGACAGACAGACAGACAGACAGACAGACAGACAGACAGACAGACAGACAGACAGACAGACAGACAGACAGACAGACAGACAGACAGACAGACAGACCTATAGCCAGCTTTATTTTTGCTTCGTCAAATAGAGACAACAATAGGCACATGGTATGATTTGTATTTGCATTTAATGCATCAGAGCTTTATATTAAGGAATAGGCATGGGCTAATGAATATAGGCTAATTCAGCTACTTTTCAGGAACATAAAATAGCCTAAATCAATACGTTACAATTATGGGCCATTATTCATCAACAAAACTATTTATTCAAGTTTATTCATCTGGCATACAGTTCTGTTTGAAATAGGGTGCATCTTCCGGGATTGGCATACTGAACATCAATTATATAATCATTTATATAATCCTAAACATAACTTTTGAACATTTGGTTCACTCTTGTGCCTTAATTGATTCTTCTATTATATCAGTGGTTTTCCAACCTTTTTGTATCAAGTCCCATTATTTATTGGGCATTTGAGCCATATGGACCACCATTCTTTTATGAGATTTAGCCTCTCAGACCCAAAACTTTTTCATTTAATAAGATTTTGACCACAATTCCATATGCTGTATTGACAGAGACGTGCTGGCCATTGGGAAATTCGGGACAACTCCCGAACGGCCGGTCCAGTCCAGGCCGGTCTGTGGCCTGGACTGGACCAGGTGGAAGAGCGCCCTCTAGGCGCGCGGCCTGCCTAGAGGGCCTCCGCAACTCCACTTCCCGGGCTGAATTATGGGCCCAGTACGTCCCTGTGTATTGATGATGGTAGCCTACAAGGAGAGACAACAGGCAAAAGTTGATCAAAATAACAATTATTCTACATTCTCTAATTGTGTAGACTTCTTCTAAATTATGCAGATCTTTAACAATAATTGAACTCTTGAGAGTGTAAAATGAAACCACATGGACCTGTACGGGTTACGCTCTCAAGAGTTAAAGATCTATAAGAGTCCATTTGGTTACCAACTGTTCTTCATTTAGCTGGGGACCACCTAGCTGAAACCCCCTCAAGGACCACTGGTGGTCCCCGGATCACTGGTTGAAAACCACTGTATTATATAAAAGTATATAGATATTGTAAAGCGACTACTAGAACTAAACTTAAAGTCGCTGAGAGGCGATGGGATGGGCCATGTTGTCAGACGCGCTCTACCGCAAACAAAAGGAATTCGCTGGATCCAAACGATGCATTTTTAGGGTTTTATTGAAGCAATATAAATAACTCATAACGGTGCTCAAACGTAAAACAAAGTAATCACAGCGATAAACGTAAATACAAGAAAGCAAAATAAAGCGGTGTAAAGCGGTCAACAAAAGTACGGCGTCCCAGACACCCCCTCTCTCACTGTGTGATCAGCAGGTGAACAGGTGATGTTAAAGATAACCAGGTGCGCCCCTATGCCCGTCAATCAATCATTCACTTAGACACCAGTGACAGCCCATTCATTTCATTGACCATGACCAACATATAAATAATAACCAACATAACCATTTCATGGCTCCTACAGATATTATAGTTGCACTCATGACACGGCTGTCTCAGTCAGTCCGTTCATGGTGAGCACTGAGCCAAGCTGGCTTCAGCATGGCTGGCAGAAGAGTGAGATATGACAAGCGTCCCTACTTTCAGCAAGGTCTTATAGTCGCCTCACGCCATCTGCTGGGCCATTTGTGCCATATCTATGATTTGTGCATGTCCAACTTCCTGGTCTCAACTGCGCATGTTTCTTTCCTTCCATGGAGCACCATGGAGCAACATGGCGTCGCCCGTACGGTCGGTCTTCGCGGCTCATTCTCTTTAGACAGTCCTTGACATTGATCCGGAATTTCCGTCTCGTTTTTTCCCACAACAAAGAAACGTTAGTTGTTTCATGGTGGTGTGAACACAACGTGGTGAAACTGTCTCCTAAAGGAGGTCAAAACGTGTCAAATGGAGTCTGTACTGTTGGAAATATATAAGATATGACCAATTTGTTGCATATAAAATGCAGAAGGGACAATTAATGATTCACTAATGATATAAAGGACTGTATAACTGAATTACTGAGCTGCACAGAGCTATAACTGTAAAAATACTTTTAAGAAAGTAATCAGAGTATAAATAAATACTCTGCACCACAAATCTAGGCCGAGAGCCTCTAACAATGGTAAAATGGTTACTAAACCATTTCAGATGACAAAGTTAACAATTAGCTTTAACAGGATTACTTTTAAGAGAAAGATCAACATCCAAATGTTAATCTGAGCAGGAAATACTCTTTTAGAAAAATACCTTAAGTACCCAATACAAAGATGAGACCACCAGAAAGAAGTGAGTCCAGTCAAGAGCAGATATGGTTTTGTCGGTTCATTTTCCAGTTCAGAGAGACAGGACAGATACCCACATACAGCCAAATTACAAAATCTCTCTCCCTGTGCCACAAAATGCACAGGGTTGTCTCTGCCTGACACATCATGTCCCAGGCATTAATACTGTAGACCACGTCAGTTGTTGATAAACGTTCATTGGCTGAATAGATAGTTAATTTCCGCAATATGCCACGCTGGCGCTGGTTGTCGAGCGCTCATTGGACCAGCACATGGATGATGAGACTGGTATCATGACAGCTTCCTTGGTTCCGTTATTGAGGGCCATAGACCGGGAAAGCACAGAGGCTGGCGTTGCTATGGCAACCTGAAGATAACATTCTTTCCCTGCTAGCTGTAAACTTTCGACAGAGAGAAATACTCCTATCTACTTTCTCACTAGGCACCAAGGTCAAATACATGCAGTCTCATATCAAAATAGACCTCTCAGTATGCGAGTTTTGTGGCTACAGGCAGACAGTATGGAGACTTCCATAAGATATTAAATCTGAATGTGGCGTCAGGAAATCCATAATATAAATATGATAAAATAATATAAAGGATAAGATGAACAATCCTGTGTAAACAGGCAGTAGGCTATGAGTAAACTGATGATAAAAGGGCAAGATGACAAAATATGACCTATATGGCCAGAAATTAGATGTAAACTCAGTGGCACACAGGGCATGAAGATACAAAGTTATTGGGAACATGGAAACTACCATCCACCAAAATAACAGATCTACAATAACTCAAAATTATCCATCATGTACGGCTGAAGATAAATGAACACATGACGTCGGTGGGAGAGGACATATTGTGTGTTTTAGAAAAACAACAAAGTGTTGATGTTTTTGTCGTGTGAAACTTGATGTCAGAGTGTTTGTGTTGGAGCGCCTCAGTATGGTCGCAGAGGTCATCTGCAGCCTCTTTCAGAGAGAGATGGAGACTCTACACAACATCAAACTACACACTGCAGGTATGTGTTACACACACAACATCAAACTACACACAAGGGCTGTGCCGTGCGATATGTAAGGGATAATATCTGGCTAGGTGGTCATTGTCGGGAGAGAATTCACCGACAGGGAGTTTAACCACCGAGGCGAAGGTGGTTAAACTCCCTGTCGGTGAATTATCTCCCGACAATGACCACCTAGCCAGATATTATCCCGCTTATTACATTGCTAACTAACATAAATTAATACATTGACCCAAAACACAACAAAAAAAGTATTCCATAAGTTCGCGCTGGCTGCGTCTGCAGCTGCAGGGCTGCAGCACTGTCGGAAAACAAGGAAGTGAGTTGATCAAATAGAATCCATTTTCGGGTCCTGCTTCGTCTATTTCTCGCTCAAATGTTTTCAAAAACATTTTAAAGAGCAATGTTTAGCTGTAAATGACATTGTGTGTCACTAGTGTGTGTGTGTTTACATGGCTGTCATGTTGGAAACAGCAGTAAATCAAGCGAGGCGCAGCCGCGCAGAGCTGGTGCTCAGAGGGTTTGATTAGGGTCTGTTATACAGCGGAGCGGTCATTATCGACACATAATTCACAGCTGAATTAAGCGATTGACCAATCAGAATCAAGCATTCAACCAAGCCATGTAATAAATTGTCTTATTACATGGCTTGGTTGAATGCTTGATTCTGATTGGTCAATCGCTTAATTCAGCGGTGAGTTATCTCATGATAATGACCGCTCCGCTGTATAATGACCGCTGCCTAATCAAACCCTCTGAGCACCACCAGCTGCGCGGCTGCGCCCGCTTGATTTACTGCCGTTTCCAACATAACAGCCATGTAAACACACACACTACTGACACACAATGTAATTTACAGCTAAACATTGCTCTTAAAAATGTTTTTGAAAACATTTGAGCGAGAAATAGACGAAGCAGCTGGACCCGAAAATGGATTCTATTTGATCAACTCACTTCCTTGTTTTCCGACAGTGCTTCAGCCCTGCAGCTGGGCAGACGCAGCCAGCGCGAAGTTATGGAATACTTTTTTTGGATCAATGGATTAATTTATGTTAGTTAGCCATGTAATAAGCGGGATAATATCTGGCTAGGTGGTCATTGTCGGGAGATAATTCACCTTCAGGGAGTGTAACCACCTCGGCTTCGCCTCGGTGGTTAAACTCCCTGTCGGTGAATTATCTCCCGACAATGACCACCTAGCCAGATATTATCCCTTACATATCGTATAGACAGAACTGTCTATCGTGAAAAAAATGCTCTATTGTTTATATCGTCATGTTGCAAAACAAGTGTTACGGCAGTATTTTACGTCACAGCACCCAGCCAGCTGCTATTCTATGCTGTTATTTCATAACAAACATGAAGGGAGATGATAGCTGACGAGATTCAGAGCGGGGTAACACTAAAGTAACTGGCCCTTCACTGTTATAAATGTAGGTTTCATGTCAAATTGAAGTAGGTCTGAATGGGAAAATCGTATTTCTTTATTGTTCCTTTTAATTGTCATAATAACAACAACGATAATAATAATAATAGTAATATATTTTTTTGTTTTGTAATTGCTTTAGGCCTGTCTGTGCATGGGCAGGGCATCAGTATTATGTCCATATCATTAGGCTGGATATCGTGATTTTGAATATTGTAATCTGCATATGTTTTTGATATTAGCAAGTACACAAAATTAAGTAGTACTCGGCCTGAAAAAAATAAAATCAATTTCTTAGATAGAAAATCGGTATCGGAAAAGAAATATGCTATATAGGCCTATGATATAAAATGGTCTATATCGTGATATGAGATTTTGTCATATCGCCCAGCCCTAACACACTGCAGGTATGTGTTACAAACATCAAACTACACACTGCATATATGTGTTACACACAAACAAACTACACACTGCATGTATGTGTGTTAGACACAAACATCAAACTACACACTGCAGGTGTGTCTGTTACATACACATCAAACACTCAAGCTAGCCTTAAGTTAAGACTCTCGTAGATGTATTTGATCAAATTTGACATTTTCATATCTACGAGCGCCTTAGTGCCCTTTCTCCTGTGGACACTGCAGGGACACCAGCTGAGCCCGTAAAATTCCAAACATGTACAAATGCTAAATATAAGGTGCTTACCCTGTTGCCCCAAATGTTATAGAGGCCTATGGGGTGCATAATGTGTATAATGTATTCGTCCGTTTTATGATGAATTCATGATCTGTTCTTTGACTATATAGAAGTGTCTATGTGTACGTCTCTAAATGTTTTGATGAATTGAACATGGTGGACCCTCTTGTAAACAAGTGTATAATGCTTAATTGGGTCGTTCACTCACAGTTAACAGTCTTTGTATTGAGTTTGTGCTTGAAATTTACTGTAATTCTGCAAACTGTTAATAAATATTTCAATCAATCAATCAAAGTTTTCAATAGAGACGTATTTTAATCCTGTCTGTGGGCGAACCGCATTTTTCACCCTTAATTTACTTGTTTACATTGAGCGTAATTCCGGCTTTCACCGCATAGTCCTACGCCCCCCTCACTACAGCCTTTGGGTACTTCGACAGAATCGGCCAGACAGGATTAAAACACCTCTTTATTGAAAACTACTCCCCCTAAACCCATAGGTGACTTCAATCCGATTTACAAGCTCACAGCGTATCAGGATGCAACACATTTTTGAGCTTGTAGATCGGCTATTTTTTGTTACTTTTCACAAATTCTTGGACATTTTTCAATTTATTTAGGGATTGACACTAAGGTCTCAGAGGTCCCGTCGGGCAAGTACATCTTATATTCTACTTGCAAAAGGTCATGCCCACTTGCCCGGAAAGTAAATTGTCCATTATAAAATGATGGGGCTGTGCGATAAAAATGTCATACCTTGTTATGCTGAATACCTACATAGCTATGCATGTGATTATGGGTTCACAATTATTTCATATTTGTAAGTGTAGCCACAATGAAAACAGCACATAATAGGTAAACCGTGTCTTCTGTTCTGTGAAATGTGACATAAGAGCAGAGTGCTGTGGCTACATTCAGGTGTTTAGACAGACATCTTGTGTTGTGCTTATAGACGGTTGCGTCCCCTCCCAAAGGAGCACTTGCCCGGTCGGGCAACCTGAAAGCAAACTCTACTTGCCCGAAAGTTTTATTTCCCTGCCAGGGGCAGGTGGGCAACCCTTAGTGTCAACACCTAGATTTAATTAAAATGTTTCCCCTAGTGTTTATATCAGGATGGGGGACAACGATATTAGCACTTACCTAGTGACTGCACCTTTCAACTGAACAGAGCATGGTAGACGACTATAGTTTGATTTGATTACATGATGGTATAATGTAAGGTTGCTGAGAGCCAACAGTTCTTTCAACTGGTGATTTCCACAGAGCACCACAGGGAGAGGTCTACTGTATCTAGATCAACGTTGTCAGAGGAACAGCGAGAGACGGACCAGGGACGTGGACTGCTTTATGCAGCGATGCAACCTGTAGTGAAGCTGTACAAGATAGGTATGTACTGTTTTATTTAAATACGATAATTCTCGCCCCAGAATACGCTCACCCAGGGTCAAATCCTGCAAACTCTGAATGGTCGGCACCAGGTATTCCTAAACATAACCCCAATTAAGTCCTTATTCTTTACCTTCAGAGTGCAGAGTCCAGCCTGAAGGTGAATAGGTTTTGGAGTGTTAAACAGGAATCTGAAAACCACCTGGACATTAGTAAGTTTTATTCTCTCTCTCTCTCTCTCTCTCTCTCTCTCTCTCTCTCCCCTTTTCCTTTTATTGAAAGGCTAATAGGCACGTCTAAACTGGAATATGCTCCGATTGTGTGTTGTTAAATTAGAATGTTTGCTGTTGGCCCTAGGTTGGCACCTAGGTTGCTAAGCCTGACAGCGTGTTGCAGGTTCGACTCCCAATCCCGGCGGCCTTTGCTGCGTGTCACTCCCCAATCTCTCTCCCCCCATTTCCTGTCAGCTTACTGTATACATGTACTCTATCTAATGAAGGCAGAAAAAGCCCCAGAAGTATATATCTAAATAAATAATATTGTTTGTATGAATAACAATAGACTTATGGTTTGGAAGCAGCTGAAGTTTGTCCAACTACCAAAGCTAAACACTGCGTGAAATAATGTTCAAAGTTCAAACATGTAATGCTTTGCTCTCATTGTACCTTTCCCCCCTAGACTTCCTGCACCTGCCTGTGTGTAAAGAGGAAGTTTCCCCTGAACATGAGGAGAGGAGTCCCAGTCTGGTCCAGGAGGAACCTCAACCTCCACACATTAAAGATGAACAAGAGGAGCTACTTCAAAGACCAGAGGAAGTGATGACGTTACTAGCAGTGAAAAGTGAATATGATGATGATAAACGGAGAGACAGAGGCTGAAGCCAGCACCTCAACTCAACACATGAAAACACAAGCTGATGTGGAGGACTGTGGAACATCACAACCATCTAATGGTGAACACATGAAAACACAAGTTGATGTAGAGGACTGTGAAACATCACAACCAACCAGAGATGAGCAGCTCCTCTCTCCACACTGTTCTGAATCTGACGACACTGAAGACAGTGATGACTGGGAGG
Source organism: Electrona antarctica (assembly GCF_951216825.1). Lineage (NCBI taxonomy): Eukaryota > Metazoa > Chordata > Actinopteri > Myctophiformes > Myctophidae > Electrona > Electrona antarctica. Next base: position 56,317,846 of record NC_136812.1, on the reverse strand, counting down.
AGACCAGGGAAGGTCAGTCAGCTGTAAACACACTGGATTCACACAAGACACAACATGTGGAAGAACAAACATTGTCTTCAAGTCACAAGCTGTCTAAGGACCTGACATCGTCAACACAAACTCACTCCACGAAGAGCCACACAGACAAGAAAGGTTTTAGTTGTACAGAGTGTGGCAACATTTTTAGTCGCAAGATAAGTATGAAGAGGCACACAGTTATTCATACAGGGGAAAAGCCCTTTAATTGCAAAGTTTGTGGTAAAGGCTTTAGTCAAAGTGGTAATCTAAAAAAACACATGGGGACTCATACAGGGGAAAAGCCATTTAGTTGCAAAGTTTGTGGTAAAGGCTTTAGTCAAAGTGGTAATCTAAAAAAACACATGAGGACTCATACAGGGGACAAGCCATTTAGTTGCAAAGTGTGTGGTAAAGGCTGTAGACGAATGTGTACTCTAAAATCACACACGAGGACTCATACAGGGGAAAAGCCATTTAGTTGCTACGTTTGTGCTAGAGGCTTTAGTCGTATGTGTCATCTAAAAACACACATGAGTACTCATACAGGGGAAAAGCCATTTAGTTGCAAAGTTTGTGGTAAAGGCTTGACACCTGAGGACTCATACAGGGGAAAAGCCATTTCATTGCAAAGTTTGTGGTAAAGGCTCTAGAGTCAGTGGTGATCTAAAAAAACATATGAGGACTCATACAGGGGAAAAGCCCTTTAATTGCAAAGTTTGTGGTAAAGGCTTTAGTCAAAGTGGTTCTCTGAAATTACACATGAGGACTCATACAGAGGATTAGTCCTTTATTTGTACAGTTTATGGTAAAGGATGTAGTCAAATGCAAGATGTAAAAAAATAAAAACATGGTGTCATACAGGGGGAAAGCACTTTGCTTGTACTCTCTAGTCAGTGTTTCCCAACCTTTTTATACACACACACACACACACACACACACACACACACACTCACACACACACACACACACACACACACACACACACACACAACACAAACACACCGTAAAATGTCTTTGATACTACACCCAATTTACTTAACTGGTTCAGCGCCGGGCCTGAGAGGCCGAGATTAATTTACCATTGCAATCGATGCCATGCCCGGCATCCCAAGATTTGTTTTATTCCCCATAATCCAGCGAAAAATCCAAATAAAAAGAATTAGCATGTTTTAGCATTTTATGTCACGTTTACCTAAAAACGTCTAAAATACTCGCACATAATGGTCTTTATGTGCATTATGGCTCATTATCTGCTCAAAATGTTTGTATGTATTTGGGGCTTGATTAGAGCTTAATTTGACTTAGATGTGCCAAAAACTATTATTCCTCGGACGATTCACGTCCCTCCACCACTGAGAAGAGTAGCGGATGTTTACAAGCGTTTGAACCGGAACTGATTGTCGGCCATTTTTGGTGTTTTTTCAGGCACTTTCAGGGGTGGAGATCTGGCGCCATCTGACTTGTTTTGCCTTGATGTAATAATAAAGAAATCTTGAACATACAAAATAGCACATATAGTGACACGACACGTTCAATTTGTCAGTGCAAATCTCAAGCTTGGTCAGTTTGGATTGTAAGATTGCTTGTAAGATTCTCATTAAGGGACCAAGAAGTCACGAAGTGACTTTGGTCACAACTTTCGTGTTCTGACTTTTGACCTCTGACCATTTTGAATTATATGAAAAACGGTTAAAATGCATCTCTTCCCAGGATCTTTGATCAAAATGCATGAAAACGTCTACACGTGAACGTTGGACCTATAGGCTACGGACAAAAACAACGTAGTACATTTTTTTAAGTGAAAAGATTAAGTTTGTATGAGCCAATGAAAATGGCTGGTTTGTGAAAATACTTATTCTGCCTATAATACATACATGCAGCGTCATATGCTTATGTCACTTTACAGTATAGTAGAGGGTCATGCCAATTAGTACTGAAAGCAATACCATCATGAAATGGCTAAAATCGTTACGCGGTGGATAAAAGCACCACATGTGGTACACGCACTCTTTAGGGTGTATCTCACCATTTCAGAAGGGGTTCCCACACATTAAAGGCTTTTTTTAGGGGAAAATCCAAAATGGACGCAAGAAATGACCTATTATACCTAAAGGTGATGTAATTCTGAAATTGTGACTGATTGTGCCAAGTATAACCTTTACATTTATAGTTATTAGACTAATATTAAAAGATTTGGCAAAAAGAACCCCTGACAAATGTCTTAAATAGGTTTTAAACAACTTTAAATGCCAAAAATTTACTTAAAAACAACTCGGAATGAGATGACCTTCCACCTTAATCCCATTCTGAGTGATATATTGTCAATGCCAAAAATATATAATTGTTTTTAAAAACTTTTAAAAGACCATATGAATGATTACCAATATATTGTAAAAATCTTCATATGACCAGAGATCAAGCCCTCTATTGGGGCACAACCCCTATCATCAAAAAATTGTCAAATCGTTCAATCATTCAAATCGATCGTGATACAATCGATGCAAGCATGACAATCGATACACTCAATACAAGCATGACATTTGGTACAGATGTCCCTTGGTTCATCCTAAATCATCCTAGAAGGGGTGCCCAAAATAATCTTTAACAGGAAGTGAGTTATGTAAAAAATTCAAAATTGCCACCAAAACTGTTGACAGTTGACTCAAAAGACACCAAAAGAATCTCCAAAAACCATAACATTTGGCACACATGTCCCTTGGAGCCTTAAAGGCTCATACATACCCCAGTTTTTGGTGATAGGTTATCACCGTTTTAGGTGATAGCTTATCACCTAAAACGGTGATAAGAGTTGAGGCCATCATACTCGCGGCGATGTCCTTAAGGATTGACCCCGCCTCCCTGTGGTTTACCCAACTTCTAGACCAATCAGTGAACGGGGTGATAGCTCCAGAGTGAAAAGACTTGTCTGATAGTAAAAACAGAGAGATGGGTCTGTGTCCGCGGTGATAGCTGATCATCACCGCGACTGACGTAATGGTGTAGTTTTCCAACCCTTTAAAAACTACACTGTGGTGATAAGCTATCACCAAAAACTGGAGTATGTATGAGACTTTAAGACATCCTAGAAGGGGTGCCAAAAACAATCTTGAACAGGAAGTGAATTATTGACAACATTGAAAATGGCCGTCTACAGTGTTATTGGTGATTGACTCAAAAAGCCTATAGAATCTCATAGAAGCATACAATTCGGCGCACATGTCCCTTGGGTCATCCTAAGACATCATAGAAGGGGTGCCCAAAGGAATCCGAAACAGGAAGTGAGTTATTAACACAATTGAAATGGCCGCCTACAGTATTATCGATTGTCTCAAAGACAACTAAAGAATCTCCAAAAAAACATACAATTTGGCACATATGTCCTATCCTAAGACATCCTAGAATGGGTGCCCAAAGGAATCCGAAACAGGAAGTGAGTTATTGACAAAATTGAAAATGGCTGCCTACAGTGTTGGATATTGACTCAAAATAACCGCCTAAAGCAGAGACGTCATAAAAGCATATAGTGCTCGTTTATTTGTTTGTTTGCATTTGTTTATTAAACCTTTTAGGAAAGGGCCATGTTGAAGAAATTCTAAATGGCTGTTTAAACTGTTGACAACTGCAGTCTGCATAACCTGGTACATTTACCCTACATCATATTTATTTATTTTTCTTTACTTTACTCTTTGAATCTTCTTCATTAATCTAACTGCATATCTTTATTTATTTTACTCTGCATCTTTATCTAAAGGTGGCCTTACACTAGCCGATTCTTTTCAATCTGAAATCTGATAGCACCACACACTACAGGATAATCGGAGCGGGGCAGAGCAAATATCAAACATTCTTGATGTTGATCGGGCCGATCGCGCTTTGAGCGGTCGGGCACCCCCCGAGCATCAGAAATGCCCGATTATCGGCTAGTGTAAGGCCACCTTTACTCTGAATATTGTTATTTTACTCTCTGCATACAAGCAACAAATCTTGTACACGCACTCTTTAGGGTGTATCTCACCATCTCAGAAGGGGTGCCCATTAAAGGCTTTTAGTGATAGGCTATATGTTGAAGAAATTAGAAGAAATTCTAAATGGATGTTTAAACTGCAGAATGTATAACCTGGCATATTTTGTTTAAATTTACACTACATCATCATATTTATTTCCTTTTCTTTACTTTACTCTTTGAATCTTTATTCATCTAACTCTGCATATCCTTGTTTATTTTACTCAGCATCTTATCTTACTCTGCTGCATATTGTTATTTTACTCTCTGCATCTTAGTTATTTTCCACTCTACATCGTGTTGCTTATTTTGGACTCTATCTTCTTATTTATTTTCTTCTAGCAACTGTGTGCCATTTCACAACTACCAGGCTGTACCAGCACATTGACATAATGCTGTGCAAGGTAACCCAGCATCCTGGCACCGTCTTTCTCACTCTGGCAAGAGTGTGAATAAAAGTGTCCACAAATCAGCAACTTTAATCCTAATTATCTCCTTGACTGTCTGCCTGGATATGTCCCTAACCGCCCCCTAAGGTCCTCCACTGCTGGCCTACTCGAACTCCCCAAAAAGGTGTCTAGTAAGAAATATGGCGAGGCAGCATTCTGCTTTTATGGGCCAACAGCCTGGAACAAATTACCACTGAGGATCAGACAGGCACCCTCTATAGACATTTTTATGACACAGCTTGAGACTCACCTTTTTACTCTTGCTTTTAGTTGAGTTTTAAAATATCTGTTCTTCTCTTTGTACCACTGCCTTTGCCTGATTTGACACTGCGTTATTGTCCTATTGTTTTAACTGCATGCCTGTTTTAATGCTGTTTTTTCTTGCTTTTGTTTTTATTATCTTTTCTGCTCTGTAAAGCACTTTGAGCTACATTTATGTATGAAAGGTGCTATATAAATAAAGTTTATTATTATTATTATTAATCCGTCCATATTTTTCAGGAGATGGTAGAGATTGCATATAGCTTTTAATTTCAGGCTTCGATCTGGACCAAAATGTTGGTAAACTGCTCAATCTGAATGTTGTAGCAGTGCAGCTTGTGTGGGAGGAATGTTTTCCATTGAGAGACATTTTTGAGCAAACAGGTCCTTCCTTAGATCATAAACATTTTCAATGTCAGTTGTCTTGCCATACAGAACACCGGTGCATATTTCAAGCACTGCAAAACTGTTTGATTCATGCCTAAGCACTTTAGTTAAAGGATTAACCATCAGTTTTCTTTTGTATCACATGCTTTAGGTGGCCATTTTCAATTTAGTAAATAACTCACTTCCTGTTTCAGATTATTTTGGGCACTCCTGCTAGGATGTTTTAGGATAACCCAAGGGACATGTGTGCCAAATGTCATGCTTTTATGAGATTCTTTAGTTGTCTTTTGAGTAAATCGACAACATTGTAGGTGGCCATTTTCAATTTAGTCAATAACTCACTTCCTGTTTCAGATTATGTTTGGCACCCCTTCTAGGATGTCTTAGAATGACCCAAGGGACATGTGTGCCAAATGCTATGCTTTTTGGAGATTCTTTAGTGTCTTTTGAGTCAATCGACAACACTCTAGGTGGCCATTTTCAATTTAGTCAATAATTCACTTCCTGTTTAAGATTTCTTTGGGCACACCTTCTAGGACGTTTTAGGATGACCCAAGGGACATGTGTAACAAATATTATGGGTTTTGGAGATTATTTTGGTGTCTTTTGAGTCAACTGTCAACAGTTTAGGTGGCCATTTTGAATTTTGTCAATAACTCACTTCCTATTTAAGATTTTTTTGGGCACCCCTTCTAGGATGTCTTAGGATGGCCCAAGGGACATCTGTACCAAATGTCATGCTTTTATCCACCGCTTAACGTTCCAGACGGTATTACCCCCTACTATACTCCAATTGACCAAAGGGGGGCGCTATAGATTTTTTTTGAAAATGAAACCGTTGAACACTCATAACTCATGCTTTGTTTGGCCGAAATTCATGGCACTTGTTTCCACATGTTCCTTGACTCATGGGGACCACATCTGTCACTTTGACAAGTACGCTCCACCCTCAGATTTTCCGCCATGTTGAGCAGTTTGAAAAATGCTTATACCTGATTTTCTGCCTGGATTTTAGAGCAATTCGCGGACCATTAACTGAAATCCCGGTTGAAGAGAAGTTTGTACGTGAAAACATTTACAGCAACACACACTGTAGTAATGGATAGACATCCCCAAAACCAGGACAACATTAAGAAGAAACATTAACAAACATTAACACTCTATTTCTAATTCTATCTCAGTTCACAAAAAAACAGGTTGTTTTAGCCTCATTAAAAATCTGGTTTGAGTTTCAGCGACATTTTAAATTCAGTTCCGCTTCCACTCTAGGTACTAAGTAAGACGCGCGAACGCGGGAAGCGAACGCAGCTCGTAAATTGCAATAACAACAATTAGAATAAATTACGTACTTTTTTAAGGTTTTTTTTAAGTTATCTTTTTTTGTTTTTTTTAAGATTTTTTTTGTGTGTGTGTGTGTGTGTGTGTGTGTGTGTGTGTGTGTGTGTGTGTGTGTGTGTGTGTGCGCGTGCGTGTGTGTTTTTGTGTGTGATACAGCTCCGCCCTCTGGTGGTGGGCGGGTGGTGTTACAGTGTGACACACACACACACACACACAGACAGACAGACAGACAGACATGATCTGCTGGGTCTCATAGTAAATGCTCACTGCGTTCGCAATCACTGCGTTCGCAATCACTGCGTTCGCAATAATCACAGATTCCCCGCCCCTCTGTTTTAGACTCTACCATTGTTTCCAAGATCTCTACCATGACAATATATTTTCTAGCTTCACATTTCTGTCATAGGCTACACCCTTCCAAGTTCACACCTGTTCCGCTATTTTCCGGTGCGACACTACGTATCTATCCACACAATTCCCTTCTTTTTTTCACTTGGTTACATATGCATTGTACGAAAGAGGCAATCACAAGCTCACAACGCCTTGCACTGCGAGGTATTGTAGATCAGCTATTTTTAGAATATTTATCTGTGGAAGTGGAACGGAATGTCTACAATTCCACGTGCTAACTATAGTCAAAGATGGTCTATATATGAAGATGGGTGAACTTAATTGGAGCCACTAGAGGCAAAATGGTACACAAAGCCTACAAATGGTCATGACAATGTCATGTGGATGAGCATTATATGGCAAAAGTCATATATTTCCCAAATCAGCCCCCATCACTAAGACAGTTATGGAAAATTATATTAAGCATTGGAACACACATTTTATTTCACTTTTAATATGTCCATTAATTTCACGTTATAATATTCACATTATAATATTCACATATTGTCTTCTTAATATGGGGCCAGAGCCCCCTATGTGTTGTCCGTCAAATTGCAGATGGACAGAGGGAGGCTTCCGGACTCAAATCTTGCGAGAGTTTGTTGCTGGGATAAAGAAATGTCGATAACAAAGTAGATTTTCTCCTGATTTGTCTCGCTAAAAGAAGCCACTTTAGTATGAACATCTTGTAAATATTGTGTGCCTATGATGATTAATTGGGTCCAATATTTAGTTCAGTGACTGTTGCGAAGGCTTTCACTTAGAGTTCCATATATGGGATAACCCATAGTCCCATATATGGAGACAACAGCGATATCCAGCGCTGACATCAGATTAATGTAGAAACTCCAAAGATGGATCTACACAGTGGTGACATCATCATAACACTAGACTTGCACGCGGTATCTCCAACACATACGAACCAAGGTATCTGGCTTTACCACCCATATACCTTGGATAGCTTCTATTACCTTTGGCACGAGTCTTCTAGATGGGATAGAATAACTGGCTAATGGCTAAGCAACCGTAGAGCATTGAAGTAGAGGTTTCTACATCCCGGTTAAGTTTGTATCGAACACCACTGTCGTGGGTCCTAACTAAATAACCAGCACTGGTTCGAGCTATTTTACAGTGACCATGGAGTTAAGGAATGGTTCATAAGGTGTGTTCACGTTCATTCTCCCATTGGAAATGAATAGACTTCAACATTCTTCCCGTCTCCTAATAATGTTACCGCCCACCTCACGCAGATACGGGAAGTAAAGCAAAGTTGGATCCTCTTTTGTGTTATTTATTTCCTCTGTATAGTAGCCTATATTCCGACCAGTCTCCATAGCTATTTAGACTCTTCCTATCACTGCAATGGTAGTGTGACAGGGTGGTATGAATTAAACTAAGCCAGACTACGCCACGAGGGGCGTTTCGCCCCAAGAGATATTTACAAAGATATAACATTGAACACCCAGAGCACTTAATGACTCCTCAACACAGGTTTGTTTTACATGTACAGGCAGAAACAATAGCACCCAGCTGCAGTCTCGCAGACGAGTCGTGGTCCGTGAGTGGCGGTGCTCCGTGAGGGAGGTTATGAGAGAGCGTGAGGGCGGTGATGAGTGAGCGGTGATCGGTGAGGGACCGGAAACTTAACTTTGGTCCATTATTTCTCCACTTTAATAATACCAATTGGTATTGTGTTTTATATCATTTTAATCGTTGATTAGTCACCTTTACAACGAGGTACAGCTTGTCATGACCACGCGTCCGTGTAATGAGCAACATTGCTAAACGTAAACTTAACTTTGGTCCATGATTTCTCCACTTTAATTAATACCAATTGGTATTGTGTTTTATATCATTTTAATCGTTGATTAGTCACCTTTACAACGAGGTACAGCTTGTCATGACCACACGTCCGTGGAATGAGCAACACTGCTAAACGTGAGGGTCGCACCCCCAAAACCACCAGCGGTCCTTGGGGGGGGGGTTATATATATATATATGTGTGTGTGTGTGTGTGTGTGTGTGAAATCCTTGGTTCACTCCTTAGCCTCATAATAATATTATAAATTATTATATTTGGGCAACCACACTAATAATAATATATAGTATTAGGGCTGTCAAACGATTACATTTTTAATGTTTTACATTACTTTACATTACATTTCTTAAAAAATAATTAGTCATGATCAATGATGACCATTCGAACTATGTCCAAAATATGCCATATTTTTCTGTAGTCTATATTGTTGTGGGAATAGAAAGATAAATAACAGTAGACCATCTTGCCAACCGCCATCAGACTATACCAGTAAGACGCCCTGAGGGCGAGAAGCGAGGTCACGTGCACACATCTGCCTGGGTGACAGCAGACTGCTGGGCGAGCGCTGGTGCTTTGGCATGGGGGGGTCAGATCAACATATTTAATTCTGTACTGGCCATGGAGCGTGTCTTGAGTGTACAGGGTTTGATGAGGGCCCAGGTAGGGCCGGGCCTTCATTTTTGGGCCTGTTGAGAACTCTACTAATAACTTTGGGGCGGGCCCGTCTAGAGTTTGAATGGACAGGTATCAGTCAAAAGGGAGACATCGAAGAGGAAGGACGGGTGGGGAGGATCAACATATGGAATGTCAGAACAGGTCAGCTCCATATATGGAGATCTAAGGGTTTGAGGTCAGATGTAGAGTTGCTGGCCGGCTCAGCTCCATATATGGAGATCTAGGTGATGATCCAGTCTTCTCCATGTATGGCTATCCAGGGGACAATGCTTATTAATCAATATTTCAGTTTTCACTTCCATGTAAATGTGCCAGAGTTAGCCATAAGCTAATTTACATCTGTAGTCCCTGAGCAGGCTCTTAAAATGGTAGTAAAACTAAACATACAATGACACATACAGTACAATACAATGCAATACAATACAGATAAAAGAAAGACAGAGTGTATAGTGTGCCAGCACACAACACCATGCGTTGATGCCATGTGTGCATATGTGCCAGCACCCAACACTATGTCCATACAAAAACATAATACAATACTGTACAATACATGGAACAGATCAACATGGTACAGGGGACAGAACAACTGCAAAGTTAAGTGAAAAATGACACCGGTGATGAATACTAAATAGTGCTGATAGTTACTCATGATTACAGATTTGATTTGTTTTTAGCCACCTCTTCAGGTTAAATTTGAAGGTCAAATAGTTGGAGGTCTCTCTTACTTCTGTAGGGAGACTGTTCCAGATGATGAGGTTTGATGAGGTCAGTGTCGTGATCTTATATCATATATGGAGACGGCCATATATGGTGGTGTGACGTGTCACGAGACGTGATGTCATGAGGCTTGACCATATTTGGAGGCGTGACACGAGGCGTGACATGACACACTTACTGACTGACTGACGGGAAATGCAGGTTTTCATAGTAAACAGTGGCCTACAGTCGCAACAACACATTCTTAAGAACTTTGTCCCCCAATGCATATGGTCCTGTGTCTGTGGTCTATGGTCTGGACAAGTATCACTTGTGTGGGACACGGGGACGGGGTTATAGCAACTTATTACTTAAATGCCTTGATGTCATATTCGACCATATAGGCCTAATAGCCTATTGCATATCATTTCATTATTAAATCCCTGTGGTGTCTCACATTTTGTTTTAAAATGCTCATTTTGTTCATGAGTGGTGTTATCATTAGGGCATTTGAACACTGATGCCTGCCAGTCACAATGTGGGACAGGGTCTCAATTTGTGGGACGCCTGAAAAGTCTTGGAAATGAGGAACTGTCCCATCTGGCCACTCTCCTTGTGATTTGTATCTGATGTGTTTCTGTCTGTCTGTTTGATTTCTGTTTATTTCACATTGTGTCTGATGCATCAATTTCCCTGCAGGGATAATAAAGTAGGCTACATCTTATCTCAGCTGCATGGAACGCTTCAGTGGAGGCTCCAGAGAGGAAGACTCCAGGGAGGACAGCTGATGGCGACGCTTCAAAGATGACGGCTGCATGGGACACTGGACAGATGGCTCGAGAGGAGACTGGACATTGGGGGGCTGCAGAGGAGACTGGACAGAGGAGGGCTCCAGAGGAGACTGGACAGGCAGCAGCAGAGGACACTGGACAGGCGGCGGATACTGGACATCGGAGGGCACCAGAGGACACTGGACAGGCGGCGGATACTGGACATCGGAGGGCACCAGAGGACACTGGACAGGCGGCGGATACTGGACATCGGAGGGCACCAGAGGACACTGGACAGGCAGCGGATACTGGACATCGGAGGGCACCAGAGGACACTGGACAGGCGGCGGATACTGGACATCGGAGGGCACCAGAGGACACTGGACAGGCGGTTGATACTGGACATCAGAGGGCACCAGAGGACACTGGACAGGCAGCGGATACTGGACATCGGAGGGCACCAGAGGACACTGGACAGGCGGCGGATACTGGACATCGGAGGGCACCAGAGGACACTGGACAGGCGGCGGATACTGGACATCGGAGGGCACCAGAGGACACTGGACAGGCGGCGGATACTGGACATCGGAGGGCGGACACTGGACAGGCAGCGGCAGAAGATACTGGACAGAGGAGGGCTCCAGAGAGGACAGCTGCATGGAACGCTTCAGTGGAGGCTCCAGAGAGGAAGACTCCAAAGAGGACAGCTGTTGGTGATGCTTCAGAGAGGATGGCTTAGGACACTGGACAGAGGGCAGGTCCACGGGACACTGGACATAGGGTGGGTCCACGAGACGCTGCAGAGAGGACGGCTCTGGGTCTTCACATTGTCTGATATGTTTAATGAAGTCATCTCGACGAAGATAACTTGAAGTGCAGTATGCACAGTGGAAGTGTGTAGTTGGGCGACACTTCAAGCCACACTTGCAGATGATCAAATCTGAAAAACAACAAATGTAATGTTGTGGAATGGTCTTTCTGAAGTGGACAACTTGGGTCAGGATTTAGAAGGCATTTTTTAGAATCGGCCAGGTCTAAACAATGTAAGCTTGTCATACAACTTCTGTTTTATTGTTCCCATACAACACACCTTTGTGACACACAGCTCTGTTGATGTGCAACAGCAGATGCTTCTTGCAAGCACTTTGCTTGCAAGGTTTAAAGACCTCTGTGGGGCAGAATGGGCAGCTGTACTTCTGGCCGCACTTCTCCATCACTGGCACTGGCTGGTCGCCAGAATTCAGAACTGATATGTGTTTCTGAAAAGGAAAGAAAAAGTGCTAAATCAATATTCAGGAGTATGTTAAAATAGGCAATATTTGTCATAACCATCAGTTATGAGACCACCATCACTAAGACTACCATAGACTAGCTAATAAACAGCATCATATAGTTAAACACTCTGTGTTGCAGACATTTATTAAGTCAGTTTAATAGTGTTTTGGAGACATAGCACTCTATAGTGTATATGCAGTATTATTAGATATTCCACTGTTAGGTTCTTAGCTTACGTATGATTCACATGACTATTTTGATGTATTACCATGTTTTTGTTCTTGCTTACTGTAAATTTCTCTGGATTAAGAGCATCTGCTAAATGCCTAAATTGTAAATTGAGACACTTACTTCCAGAGGACGCTGGACAGAGGGCGGGTCCACAGGACACTGGACAGAGGACGGGTCCACAGGACGCTGGACAGAGGGCGGGTCCATGGGGCGCTGGACAGAGGGAGGGTCCACAGGACGTTGGAAAGAGGGCGGGTCCACGGGAGGCTGGAACGAAGGCGGGTCCACAGGACGCTGGACAGAGGGCAGGTACACAGCACTCTGGACAGAGGGCAGGTCCACAGGACGCTGGACAGAGGGCGGGTCCACAGGACACTGGACAGAGGACGGGTCCACAGGACGCTGGACAGAGGGAAGGTCCACAGGACGCTGGACAGAGGGCGGGTCCATGGGGCGCTGGACAGAGGGCGGGTCCATGGGGCGCTGGACAGAGGGCGGGTCCACGGGACGCTGGACAGAGGGCGGGTCCATGGGACGCTGGACAGAGGGCAGGTCCACGGGACGCTGGACAGAGGGCGGGTCCACGGGAGGCTGGACAGAGGGCGGGTCCACAAGACGCTGGACAGAGGGCGGGTCCACGGGACGCTGGACAGAGGGCGGGTCCACGGGACGCTGGACAGAGGGCGGGTCCATGGGGCGCTGGACAGAGGGCGGGTCCATGGGACGCTGGACAGAGAGCAGGTCCACGGGACGCTGGACAGAGGGCGGGTCCACGGGAGGCTGGACAGAGGGCGGGTCCACAAGACGCTGGACAGAGGGCAGGTACACAGCACTCTGGACAGAGGGCAGGTCCACAGGACGCTGGACAGAGGGCGGGTCCACAGGACACTGGACAGAGGGCGGGTCCACGGGAGGCTGGACAGAGGGCGGGTCCATGGGGCGCTGGAAAGAGGGAGGGTCCACAGGATGCTGGACAGAGGGCGGGTCCATGGGGCGCTGGACAGAGGGCGGGTCCATGGGATGCTGGACAGAGGGAGGGTCCACAGGACGCTGGAAAGAGGGCGGGTCCACGGGAGGCTGGACAGAGGGCGGGTCCACAGGACGCTGGACAGAGGGCAGGTCCACAGGACGCTGGACAGAGGGCGGGTCCACAGGACACTGGACAGAGGGCGGGTCCACAGGACACTGGACAGAGGGCGGGTCCACGGGAGGCTGGACAGAGGGCGGGTCCATGGGGCGCTGGAAAGAGGGAGGGTCCACAGGACGCTGGACAGAGGGCGGGTCCATGGGGCGCTGGACAGAGGGAGGGTCCACAGGACGTTGGAAAGAGGGCGGGTCCACGGGAGGCTGGACAGAGGGCGGGTCCACATGATGCTGGACAGAGGGCAGGTACACAGCACTCTGGACAGAGGGCAGGTCCACAGGACGCTGGACAGAGGGCGGGTCCACAGGACATTGGACAGAGGGCGGGTCCACAGGACATTGGACAGAGGGCGGGTCCACGGGAGGCTGGACAGAGGACGGGTCCACAGGACGCTGGACAGAGGGCGGGTCCATGGGGCGCTGGACAGAGGGAGGGTCCACAGGACGCTGGACAGAGGGCGGGTCCATGGGGCGCTGGACAGAGGGCGGGTCCATGGGGTGCTGGACAGAGGGCAGGTCCACAGGACGCTGGACAGAGGGCGGGTCCATGGGGCGCTGGACAGAGGGCAGGTCCACAGGACGCTGGACAGAGGGCAGGTCCACAGGACGCTGGACAGAGGGCGGGTCCACAGGACGCTGGACAGAGGGCGGGTCCATGGGGCGCTGGACAGAGGGCAGGTCCACAGGACGCTGGACAGAGGGCGGGTCCATGGGGCGCTGGACAGAGGGCAGGTCCACAGGACGCTGGACAGAGGGCAGGTCCACAGGACGCTGGACAGAGGGCGGGTCCACGGGAGGCTGGACAGAGGACGGGTCCACAGGACGCTGGACAGAGGGCGGGTCCATGGGGCGCTGGACAGAGGGAGGGTCCACAGGACGCTGGACAGAGGGCGGGTCCATGGGGCGCTGGACAGAGGGCGGGTCCATGGGGCGCTGGACAGAGGGCAGGTCCACAGGACGCTGGACAGAGGGCAGGTCCACAGGACGCTGGACAGAGGGCAGGTCCACAGGGCGCTGGACAGAGGGCGGGTCCATGGGGCGCTGGACAGAGGGCGGGTCCATGGGGCGCTGGACAGAGGGAGGGTCCACAAGACGCTGGACAGAGGGCGGGTCCACGGGACGCTGGACAGAGGGCGGGTCCACGGGACGCTGGACAGAGGGCGGGTCCACGGGACGCTGGACAGAGGGCGGGTCCACGGGACGCTGGACAGAGGGCGGGTCCACAGGACGTTGGAAAGAGGGCGGGTCCACGGGACGCTGGACAGAGGGCGGGTCCATGGGACACTGGACAGAGGGCGGGTCCACGGGACGCTGGACAGAGGGCGGGTCCACAGGACGTTGGAAAGAGGGCGGGTCCACGGGACACTGGACAGAGGGCAGGTCCACGGGACGCTTGACGGAGAGCGGGTCCAGAGAGGATGGTGGCATGAGACAAGAAAAAAAGAGCTAAATCAATATTCAGGAGTATGTTAAAATAGGCAATATTTGTCATAACCATCAGTCTGAAAGTTTGACAATAGAGATCACCAAAACCACTTTTAAGACCAAATACTGCTGATCCACGCCTTTTTTCTCAGCTTGATTACTGCAATGCACTTTTTTCTGGACTGCCATAGAAAATTGACAGATTACAACTTGTCCGTGAACAAATTCCCACTATACCTTCAACAGTCAGCCTCTGTACACTTTTAAAGCACAGCTCAAGACCCACTTCTACACTCTCGCTTTTAACTGATCTTTTAAATTCCTTGTTATTCATGCCCTCACTGTATTGCATTACTGCTATTATTTTAATGTTTTATGCTTCTTTTCTTTTTCTCCATTGCTCTGTAAATGCACTTTGAGTTGCATTGCATGTCACGAAAGGTGCTATACATAGTTTTATTATTATTATGAGTTGGCAGGTAATTATGTTAACAAAACATGTTAGTTGTACAACATGAGTTTGTAGAATAAATAATGAAGTCCATTATCAGGCCTTCAAAATAGCATTAGGTAAATCATTAGGTAAAGAGGTATAATTTATGCCACTACATTCAATACATTACCTACAGGAGACCGTTTGTCTATTGAAACTAGCTGTACTGACAATGTTAGCTTAAATTCATAATTTGAAACTGTCGTTTCTTGGCATTTCTTCAAAAACAGAATCTAGTATTTCTGCATTCAACTGCGCTAAGGGGCACAATGTTATTGTTAGATTTGCATGTCTTCAAATATGCACACTTACCAACTAATAAGCTTTCAATGAAACTATTTCAAACAAACTATATCAAACTTCTATATGCTATATATATAAACTTCTATACTATATCTGCGAGACTGCAGCTGGGTGCTATTGCAAACTTTTCCAAACGGAGCACGTAATTATGATTAAGCACAGCTGGTACTACCACCCGGCATTTAAGCGCACACCAGCAAGTGCGTGGCGTGCACGCGCATAATGTTGCGCATGCGCATGCGCATGCGTGCGTGCGTGTGCTCTTGTGCACGTGCAAGCGGAAAAAAAGCACTTCCGGTTCCTCACGGATCACCGCCCTCACGGAGCACGGCCCGCTCACGGAGCACGGCCCGCTCACGGAGCACGTCTCGTCTGTGAGGCTGCAGCTGGGTGCCTCTCGGCAGAAACGTGGTTACAAAAAGGATTTAATTAGGACTTCATTCGTTAAAACATTTCACTGACCATAATAAATGCATTCACTGAGGGATAAAATATACCGTCATTATAATTAGGGATGTCCCGATACCCTTTTTCCGTTTCCGATCCGATTCCGATCCAAGAATGTATGTGTTAGCCGATACCGATACCGATACCAGTGCTTTTTTTTTAAAAGTGTAAAGTACATGTACTCATGTTGGTTGCGTTATCACGTAGAATAACGTGAAGTTTAGCCCTGGTGATGTTCCACTTTACATGCAAGCACACACACACACACACACACACACACACACACACACACACACACACTATGCATATTATATATATGCTTATTATATTTTAATAATCTTCTCTTTATTTTAACCAACCAAGGCATCCCTTTGCACTACATTTTACTAGGGCCTTATACAGTACCTTTCTGGCTGGAAACAAGTTCTTGAGCTTAGCCCATATACCCTGGGTAAATATAGTAATCATTTCATTTCATCATTTCATTTAATTTCATTTCTAAAAGACAGAGGGAACTGTTAATTGTGTACCGTCACTTTAAATGCGTAATGTATACATCATCGTACGTTGGTGTCACGCACCAAAAATAGCCAGTCTACAAGCTCACACCGCGTCTGGTTGCACTGCGTTGTGAGCTTGTAGCTCTGCCTTTTCAGCAACGATAGATTGAGAAGTTGCATGCACTGATGCACATTGGAATACGTCACGTATTATGTGAGACTATTCAATCGATCTGCGGGAGATATTATAACTACGCTTCCTCCCCGCAAATATATATCCTATGCGGGGAGGAAGCGTCAGTGAATCCTCGCTATGAGTCTGGCCGCGCCAGGCTAGCAGCTGACGGCTCCCGTGTTGTTTCGACTCGTTGCAGACATGATGCAAAGGTATCGCATTTGGGTTTAATACAATGCCTTATTGACAGATGCATTAAAATGTAACCAAACTTTTCCACCCGTTCCACCCACGGCGCTAGCCCTGGTCCAGTGCTTACAGCGAGTAGAGCGAGAGACTCGCTCTACTCGCTGTAAGCACTGGACCAGGGCTACCACGGCGCAAGTTACCATGAGCGTCAGACCACCGTGGCCCAGTCAGTTTAGAGTTTATTTGTCCAGTCTAACTTCGAAGAGAGGGGGAGAAAGAAAAACAACAAAAGATAGTCTACTTGGCAGCCCTTGTGCATGCAAATTTATGTTAGTCGCAAACTACAGCAAGCCGCCTTTGTTTTAAATTGTCCCCCATTCGCACGTCGGCAAAGCCGTTCACACCTACGGCTGGAGATGCGCGTTTTCAATACCGGCGGCCCCGTCTCACCGCGCTGCGCGCATTACGTGATTAAATAAAATGTGGTATCGGATTGGTGCGGGGCGTACTTGCCGATTCCGATATGACCAAATAAGGGTATATCGGAGGGCATTCCGATACAAGTATCGGTATCGGGACATGCCTAATTATAATATGGAGGAATAAAATACAATAATATACACAGGCCAATACTTCAGGGGAACAGTAAACAATGTATCACTTCCCATGAACCAACAGGTATTATTCAAGGGAAATCAGTAGGATGGGCAGCATGGTGTCAACAAAGAAATACCAAATCAGAAATAACCAGTAGTCTAGTCCCAGGTTCAGGCGACCACAAGACCCATCTTAATTACGACGTGGGCAGACAATGCGTTTAGTAGTAACCAGTTGCTCTCCCACTGAGTGGAGGAGTGTGGACAGATCACTTGGATGGTTTCCGTATATAAACTCCCAGCAAAACAGCAGGTGTGGTGCTGGCCCGCATTAATGAGGGACGAGTGCGCGGTTGTAGTGCCTCACGCAGCGGAAGCCAGGTAGGGAAGCCACTGGTTGGCGTGGTGAAGCTTCACCGCACACCGACCTGCCAAAGGAGTGAGTGAGTCAATTGTAGCCCCGAGGCTGCCCCAAGGTGCTCACTAACATGCTGTCGCCCGACGGGAAAGTTTTGTTTAGCCGTCGATTCTGTGGACACACCAGCTCCCGAAGCGTGGTGTGGCAGCCACAAACAGCAGACGGAGAGACAACACAGCTCATGCAAAGCAGAAGACACACTGCCTTATAACGCTACCAATCAGCCCACTAATAAGTGGGCGGAGAATGGCTGTGACTCTGATCCATCCACCAACAAGGGTGGGAGATGGGCCGTGTCATTGCACGTCCATCCTGCCACAGTAGCTCTGCTAACAAATGTGTGTTCCAATACTTAATACTATAATTGTCCTAGACTTGATGGGGGCTGATTTTGACATTTGCAAAGCCTATAATGCTCTCAATGCTCATCCACATGACGTTGTCAGCCTGGGAGAGGGGAGGGTGGAGGTCGGGGAGAAGCAAACCACGCCTACTATATTTAGGAGACCATTTGTAGGCTTTGTGTACCATTTCGCCTATAGTGGCTCCAATGAAGTTGGCCCATCTTCATAAATAGACCATCTTTGGCTATACTAGTTTAATAATCGACTCATTCAGTGACAGTTACACATCAGCTCCACCAGGGGGCGCAATGCATTAAAGCCACAGTGCCTGGGTCCATTATTGCGCATGCGTCAAATAAACACATTGATCCGGAACTTCCGTGTCGTTTTTTTCCCACAACAAAGAAACGTTAGTTTTTTCCTGGTGGTGTGAACACAGCGTGGTGAAAACTGTCTCCTAAAGGAGGTCAAAACTTGTCAAATGGAGTCTGTACGGCTGAAGATAAATGAACACATGACGTCGGTGGGAGAGGACATATTGTTTGTTTTAGAAAAACAACAAAGTGTTGATGTTTGTCGTGTGGAACTTGATGATACCACCGCTGAAATGCCCTTGAACAAGGCATCAACCACTACGATGAAATGTGTTATATGAGCAGGGCCTGGCTGGAAACAAGTTCTTGAGCTTAGCCCAGATACCCTGGGTAAATATAGATTTCATTTCATTTCATGTCAGAGTGTTTGTGTTGGAGCGCCTCGGTATGGTCGCAGAGGTCATCTGCAGCCTCTTTCAGAGAGAGATGGAGACTCTACACAACATCAAACTACACACTGCAGGTATGTGTTACACACACACACACACACACACAACATCAAACTACACACTAGGGCTGTGCGATATGAGTATGACATCATCGTATAGGCCTAGACGATAGAAAATGTCTATTGTTTATATCGTCGTGTCGCAAAACAAGTGTTACGTCAGTATTTTACGTCACAGCGCCCAGCCAGCTGCTATTCTATGCTGTTATATAATACATGAAGGGAGATGATAGCTGACGGGGTAACACTAAAGTAACTGGCCCTTCACTTTTATAAATGTAGGTTGACTAAAGAGCTTGTCTGTTGTGCAAACACTTATACCTCTTTCCCCCTTTGTTTTATTGTTCCAAATAAATTATTCTAGCTTCCAACAACACCAACACAAGATGCTAACTGAAGTTGTGATCATCATGTTAAAACAAAGAAAAACATCCATTTGACAAATGCAGAGTTGACGAGCGTTAACATTTTGAATCCCTATATAGAGGTATTTGTTTTTTCCTTAGACAATTTGATGCACGATTATATATATAGATATTATTTTGTATTATTTTTGTAATTGCTGTAGGCCTGTCTGTGCATGGGCAGGGCATCAGTATCATATCAATATCATTGGACTGGATGTCGTGATTTTGCATATTGTAATCGGCATAAGTTTTTGATATTGGCATGTAAGTACACACAATTAAGTGCAAGTACTCGGCCTGAAAAAATAAAAATAAAATAAATGCTATGAAAAAATATGCTATATCGTGAGTATATCGTTATCGTGATATAAACATTTCTATATCGTGATATGAGATTTTGTCATATCGCCCAGGCCTAACACACTGCAGGTACAGTATGTGTTACACACATCCAAACTACACACTGCATGTATGTGTGTCAGACACAAACATCAAACTACACACTGCAGGTGTGTCTGTTACATACACAACATCAAACTACACACTAGGGCTGTGCGATATGACATCATCTCGTATAGGCCTAGATGATAGAAAATATCTATTGTTTATATCGTCGTGTCGCAAAACATTGATTGATTGATTGATTGAAATATGTATTAACAGTTTGCAGAATTACAGTACATTTCGAGCACAAACTCAATACAAAGGCTGTTAACTGTGAGTGGACGACCCAATTAAGCATTACACTTGTTTACAACAGGGTCCACCATGTTCAATTCATCAAAACATTTAGAGACGTACAACAAATGTTACGGCAGTATTTTACGTCACAGTGCTCAGCCAGCTGCTATTCTATGCTGTTATTTCATACATAAAGGGAGATGATAGCTGACGAGATTCAGAGCGGGGTAACACTAAAGTAACTGCTTCACTGTTATAAATGTAGGGTTCATGTTGGGTCAAAATAGGCTACTGCGTGAGCCACACAGTTGAATAAAGAGCTTGTCCGTTGTGCAAACACTTCTGATCACTCAAATTATCACTCAAACAAGATGCTAACTGAAGTTGTGATCATCATGTTAAAAAAAAGAAAAACATCCACTTGACAAATGCACAGAGTTGACGAGCGTTAACATTTTGAATCCCTATATAGAGGTATTTGATTTTTCAATTTGATGCAAGATTATATATTATTACTATTTTTGTAATTGCTGTAGGCCTGTGCATGGGCAGGGCATCAGTATTATATCAATATCATTAGACTGGATGTCGTGATTTTGCATAATGTAATCGGCATACGTTTTTGATATTGTCATGTAAGTACACACAATTAAAACTACACACTTGAGCTAGCCTTAAGTTAAGACTCTCATAGATGTATTTGATCAAATTTGACATTTTCATATCTACGAGCTTCTTGGTGCTCTTTCCCCTGTGGACACTGCAGGGACACCAGCTGAGCCTGTAAAATTCCAAAAATGTACAAATGCAAAATATAAGTGCTTACCCTGTTGCCCCAAATGTTATAGAGGCCTACGGGTGCTTGTATAATATATTCGTCTGTAGTTTTCAAGAGACATCTTTTTTAATCCTGTCTGTGGGCGAAAAGCATTTTTCACCCTTAATTACTTCCTGTTTACATTGAGCGTAATTCCGGCTTTCACTGCATATGCCCCGCTCACTACCGCCTTTGGGTACTTCGACAGAATCGGCCACAGACGGGATTAAAACACCTCTTTATTGAAAACTACTCCCCCGCCTAAACCCATAGGTGACTTAAATCCGATTTACAAGCTCACAACGTGTCAGGATGCAACACATTTTTTAGCTTGTAGATCGGCTATTTTTTGTTACTTTTCACAATTTCTTGGACATTTTTCAATTTATTTAGGGGTTGCCACTAAGGTCTCAGAGGTCCCGTCGGGCAAGTACGTCTTATATTCTACTTGCAAAAGGTCATGCCCACTTGCCCGGAAAGTAAATTGTCCATTATAAAATGATGGGGCTGTGCGATAAAAAATGTCATACCTTGTTATGCTGAATACGAATATGATTATGGGTTCACAATTATTTTATATTTGTAAGTGTAGCCACAATGAAAAAAAGCACATAATAGGTAAACAGTGCTCTTATGTGACATTTCACAGAGCAGAAGACAGAGTGCTGTGGCTACGTTCAGGTGTTTAGGCAGATATCTTGTGTTGTGCTTATAGACGGTTGCGTCCCCTCCCAAAGGAGCACTTGCCCGGTCGGGCAACCTGAAAGCAAATGTTTCCCCTGGTGTTTATATCAGGATGGGGGACAACGATATTAGCACTTACCTAGTGACTGCACCTTTCAACTGAACAGAGCATGGTAGACGTCTATAGTTTGATTTGATTACATGATGGTATAATGTAAGGTTGCTGAGAGCCAACAGTTCTTTCTACTGGTGATTTCCACAGAGCACCACAGGGAGAGGTCTGCTGTATCTAGAGAGATGACCTCCAAAACATCAACGTTGTCAGAGGAACAGCGAGAGACGGACCAGGGACGTGGACTGCTTTATGCAGCGATGCAACCTGTAGTGAAGCTGTACAAGATAGGTATGTACCGTTTTATTTAAATACGATAATTCTCGCCCCAGAACACGCTCACCCATGGTCAAATCCTGCAAACTCTGAATGGTCGGCACCAGGTATTCCTAAACGTAACCTCATTAAAGTCCTTATTCAATACCTTTATTGCAGGCCAGAGTGCAGAGTCCAGCCTGAAGGTGAAGAGGTTTTGGAGTGTTAAACAGGAATCTGAAAACCACCTGGACATCAGTACGTTTTATGCTCTCTCTCTCTCTCTCTCTCTCTCTCAGGCTTTTTTGGCATGATAAAATATGTTCTACATTGCCAAAGCAATAAGCATACATACAACAAAACAAATGTCAACATTGCGCACAGAGAGACAACAACAAACATCCCAATCTCTCTCTCCCCATTTCCTGTCAGCTTACTGTATACATTTCTTACTGCTTTTTATTCTTGGTACCTACTGGGTGCTACTACTAACACATTATGATTACTTTTTGTACTGCTTTGGAGTGATGCCAACAGATCAATTTAGTTGTACATGTGTGTAAACAGTGTTCAATGACAAAATAAAATCCATCCATCCATCCATCCATGTACTCTATCTAATAAAGGCAGAAAAAGACCCAAAAATACAGTATATAAATATATTTAACTAAATAATATATTTTGCGGTAAATGGTGTTTTTTTTATGAATGAGAATAGATTTATGGTTTGGAAATGGACAATGTATTTACAGCTGAAGTTCATCCAACTACCACTGCGTGAAATAATGTTCAAAGTTCAAACATGTAATGCTTTGCTCTCATTGTACCCTTTCCCCAATAGACTTCCTGCACCTGCCTGTGTGTAAAGAGGAAAGTGTAAATGAGGAGAGGAGTCCCAGTCTGGTCCAGCAGGAACCTCAACCTCCACACATAAAAGATGAACAAGAGGAGCTACTTCAAAGACCAGAAGAAGTGATGACGTTACTAGCAGTGAAAAGTGAAGATGATGATGAAAACAGAGAGACAGAGGCTGAAGCCAGCACCTCAACTCAACACATGAAAACAGAAGCTGATGTAGAGGACTGTGAAACATCACAACCAACCAGAGATGAGCAGCTCCTCTCTCCACACTGTTCTGAATCTGACGACACTGAAGACAGTGATGACTGGGAGGAGACCAGGGAAGGTCAGCTAAAATCACACACAGTTGTTCATACAGGGAAAAAGCTATTTAGTTGTGAAGTTTGTGGTAAAGGCTTTAGTTTCAGTGCTGGATTGAAATCACACATGAGGACTCATACAGGTGAAAAGCCATTTAGTTGTGAAGTTTGTGGTAAAGGCTTTAGTCACGGTGGTGATCTAAAAAAACACATGAGGACCCATACTGGGGAAAAGCCATTTAGTTGCAAAGTTTGTGGTAAAGGCTTTAGTGCGAGTGGCGTTCTGAAAATACACATGAGGACACATGCAGGGGAAAAGCCATTTAGTTGCAAAGTTTGTGGTAAAGGCTTTAGTCAAAAGGGTCATCTGAAATCACACATGAGGTCCCATACAGGGGAAAAGCCATTTAGTTGCAAAGTTTGTGGTAAAGGCTTTGGTCAAAAGGGTACTCTAAAATCACACATGCTGACCCATACAGGGGAAAAGCCATTTACTTGCAAAGTTTGTGGTAAAGTATTTAGTCAAAGTGGTAACCTAAATGCTCACAAGAGGACTCATACAGGGGCAAGGCCATTTAGTTGCAAAGTTTGTGGTAAAGGCTTTAGTGAAAGTGGTACTCTGAAATCACACATGAGGACCCATACAGGGGAAAAGCCATTTAGTTTAGTTGTTAAAACCACAAAAAGCAAACAGCCTAAAAAGAAACCGGACTAACCACCTATTGTGACCTATAAGTGTTGTTACACTGTATGTGTATGTCTGCCTGTCTGTCCTTGCCTAGCCAAACAGCCAACAAACAATAAACTGAATAAAGCAAGCACTGTCCATGGTCCTGATTTGCATTCTATACAATAGTCCTTATCTGCGACCACTGGGGGACAGCAGTTGCCAGTTAGCCTTATCTAGCCTACCCATTGATGATCATGCATGTTCCATATGCCTATATTAGCAGCACGTTATGCACAATATAAACCAATAATCACATGCATTGCACACACAGACAGCAGACAAACATCAAACACACAGCAAAACAAAACACTGCTGCTGTACTGCACACTGCTTATTGCACAGACAGCTAAGCTTAAAATTATTCTTACCTTTAGAAGTTCTTCTTTCGTGATTTCTTGTGTGAGAACTCCTTGACGATGTCATCAAAATCCATATCCCTCACCACGGAAAGACAGCGCTGACAGTCTTTCTTGAGTCATGGTGGTTCTGAGTTCATTTTTGATGCGTTTTAGTTTTGAAAATTACCTCTCTCCCTCGCAGTTTGACACAGGCAGTGTTAGGAAAAGCCTGAGGGCAATAAAAACATCAGGGAACGACGCCTGGAGTTTTATTGCGATTTTCAACATGTTAGCAGGACTTATCTTCCTCAGTGATGATATGAGCTCGAAACTGCATCAAGTCATCTGCGAAGTCACGGCTCAAGTAATTTGGATATGAGGAGGAGAGAGCGTCAGCCCGTTTGCGGAGTGCAGTGTCATCGCATTTCGTGTCAAATAGGACACCAAAGCTGTCATATACATCTCTGTAGGCATCCAGCCGTTTGGTCAGTCCTGAGAGCAAACTGTCAATAATCACATAGAATGTCTCAACTTGGAACTGTTTACTCCCAGTGAGAACAACTTCATGCTCAACGTCCTCATCCGCAAAAACTTTTATTTTCTTTGTGCGGTGAGTCTCCTGATAATATGTCTGCCTCACACCTGTGACAGCCTTGGCAGATGTCTCAAATATATTAAACTGCCCTCGTAATGACGCAACATAAGTGTGCAATGATTCCAGGAGCTCCACAGCAGTCTTAAGATCCATATCTCTCCTCTGTAGCTCTTTACTTGTCAGCTTGAATCGATGTAGCACAGTGTCCCACAATATCGTAAGCAGCGCATTCTCCAGCTTTTCCAGCTTGTCACGAAGAGCAGCGGCCTCGTCCCGTGTGTCCTTGCGCTCTTCGTTGTCAGATGCAATCTCTCGTAAGGCCTGAATTATCCCAGTATAGCCTTCGTGAAGAGCTCTTGTTGAGTCCGCCCTGGCAGACCATCTTGTATTGGAAAGGGATTTCAGCGTCAGTGGGATGGCATTGCTGGTGAACACTGTATTCCATCGGTGTGTGGAACTTGCACAAAATGCATATATTGATTGCAGTGTCTTGGAAAACTGGCCTGCTTCCCGACAACTGTTTTCAACGCAGTTTACACCCACTAGATTCAGAGAATGTGCAGCACACGGGATATAATGTATCAGCGGGTTAGCTTGCTTCAGATGGGCTTGACAACCGTTGTATTTGCCCGACATATTTGCTGCATTATCATAACTTTGGCCACGACAATTAGACAAATCCAGCCCCAACTCACTCTCCATCATCTTCACACAGTCAGCCAGACTTGAACCAGTGTGACTGTGAATGGGTTCAAAGCCAATAAATCGCTCCATTACCTCGCCCTCTCCATTCACAAAGCGGAACACAAAAGTCAGTTGGTCCACGTGAGACATGTCAGGTGTAGAGTCGATTATCACAGAGAAATATTTTGCTTGTTGTATTTCTTCGGCAATTTTCTTCTTTGTTTTGTCACCCATTAAGCCAATGAACTCTTCACAGATAGTAGATGACAGATATGAGGGATTACCACGCCCCTTCTGGGCATATTTCTCCACATGTTCCCTTAAAAAGGGATCAAATTGGGATAGCAGCTCTAAAATCCCGAGATAATTTCCATTGTGTGGAGATTGGAGCAACTCATCATCTCCACGGAAAGCATGCCCCCTCTCACAAAGAAACTTAATGACAGCAACTATACGCCTCAGGACATCTTTCCAGTACTGGCCTTCTGCCTCGATCTGTCTCACAAGGGAAGAATTTATTGTGCCCAGTTGTTTTGTGCGCCGTATGAGAGAAAACATGCATGTTCTATGCGCCTCACTTTCCTCGTGATCTTTTATTCTTTCAGGGTGTTTCCAATCACTATACCCAGTAGTAATTGCAGAATGCATTGACACTGACAGCACTTTACAGGGAAAGCAATACACTTCTCCTGTGGATGGTGAGTATACAATCCAATCGCGTGGTACAGTCTCGCCATTATGAAGGTGTCTGGTCAGTAGATCATTAGTGAGAGAACGTGTCTTTTTCGCTGACTCATCCCACCTTTGGGATGCTGGATATTTTGCGGCCCGGTTGTGAAAGGCCGAAGCCCCTTTCATAATAAGTTCCTCTCGGAGCTCATCTGTAATCGGTGGCCATAATGCAGGGTCTTCAGAAATGGAAATGGTGGGCGCCTCCTCGCCCTCGGCCTCCTCCTCTGCAGCCTCTGCTTGTTCTGCGGCTGCATGCAGGCCCTCCATGTCGCCGCCTTCAGTGCCTTGGTCTTCCTCTTCGTTGTTGTCGTCAATGTCACTAATAGCATTATTATTTTCATCATCTAGTTGAGCCGGGTAAGGGTTGTTGCTGCTTGTAGCTGCTGAAGCTACCAGATGATGATGATCATCCAGGCTGTGGCTGGTGCAAGTGGCAAGTGGCTGCTGCTGCTCCTCCACCACGTTGTTGTTGTTGTTGTCCTCTGTATTCCCAGTACCGTCTTCTTCACTTTGTTGAGCAGCTTTTTTGAAAAAGGAAGTTATCCGTGGTACATTTTTTATTACCGGGGCTTTTCTTACGTTCTTTTCTGCTTTTTTTGCTCTTTTGGCATGCCCACTTGTGGTACTTGGCTCTTGTTTACCGTCCATTTTATTATCCTGCTACCTGCTTTTCTTTGATTTTAGCACATTCACTACGGAACCAGAATCCCCTGCACCTGTCACCTGACAATTTACAATTTACAATTTAGGCATTTAGCAGACGCTCTTAATCCAGAGCGATTTACATTAAGCAAAAACAAAAAGCATGGCATACATCACATGTATAAAAAGTAGTTATCATGAATCATGCGTAAACTAAGAACGTAACAGTGGAGTATCTATGTAAACTATACATACTATACTATATAATATATTATACATGTGTACTATAAAGTGCTATGACTACATAAAGTGCAATTCTAGAGCTGTCTACATAACAAGCTATAAGTCTGTTTAAAATACTATCTAAGTCTACATAATGTGCTATCTAAGGGGCTAGGCTAGGGCAAGTGCTACGGGCCATGGTGGAGTCTGAAGAGGTGGGTTTTCAGACTACGGCGGAAGATTGGGAGTGAGGCTGCAGTTCTGACTGCAATGGGAAGTGCATTCCATAGTTTTGGAGCCAGAAGGGAGAAGAGTTTGGGACGTGTGGAGCGTTGTCCCGGCGTTTTTAGTGAAGGTACCTCCAGCTTCCCTGCGTTGGCTGATCTGAGTGAGCGGGAGGGTTTGTAGGGTACGATCATACTTGTGAGATATGGGGGGGCCATGCCTTTGGTTGCTTTGAATGCCAGCATCAGAGTTTTGTATTCTGTGCGGGCAGCGACCGGGAGCCAATGGAGCGAGCGGAGAAGGGGGGAGACGTGTGAGAATTTTGGCTGGTTGAAGACCAAGCGTGCTGCGGCATTTTGGATCAGTTGGAGGGGCTTAAGTGCACATGCCGGTAGGCCAGTAAGGAGGGAGTTGCAATAGTCAAGTTTTGACAAGACTGTTGTCTGGATTAGGAGCTGGGCTGACTCCTGGGTGAGGAACGGTCTAATTCGTCGTATGTTGTAGAGTGTAAACCTACAGGATCTAGTGACAGCTGTGATGTGTGTTTTGAACGAGAGCTGACTGTCCAGGACAACACCAAGGTTCCTGGCTGTCGGGACAGACTTTACCAGGGCGTTGTCTACGGAGATAGTTAGCTCCCGCATAGGGCAGGACTTAGCTGGGAAGAACAGAAGCTCAGTCTTGTCTGGGTTCAGCTTGAGGTGGTTGGAAGACATCCACTGTGAGATGTCAGCCAGGCATGCAGTGATGCGCTCTTCTACCTGGGTGGCAGAGGGGGGGAAGGATAGAAACAGTTGTGTGTCATCGGCATAGCAGTGATAGGATATATTGTGAGCAGAGATGATGGTGCCAAGGGATTTAGTGTACAGTGAGAAGAGGAGGGGACCAAGTACAGATC
Organism: Electrona antarctica; assembly: GCF_951216825.1. Lineage (NCBI taxonomy): Eukaryota > Metazoa > Chordata > Actinopteri > Myctophiformes > Myctophidae > Electrona > Electrona antarctica. Next base: position 56,289,497 of record NC_136812.1, on the reverse strand, counting down.
CCTGTGGGACCCCAGTTTGGAGGGTGCGGGGGGGTGATAGCAAACCTTTCCAAGAAACCTGGTAAGTCCGGTCAGAGAGGTAGGAGGAGAACCACTTCAGCGCCGTCCCGCCTATGCCTAGATCAGCTAGGGTGCCTAGGAGCAGCTGGTGGTTCACTGTGTCAAATGCCGCCGATAGGTCTAGGAGAATCCTGACCTAACCTCACCAGTCACACACAGCCTAGTATGGGCCCACCCACCTTGTAATTGAAGGCAATTGAACAGCCAATATAGACAGGCACTAGGCAGCCTCAGTGTGGCAGCGCATTGCGCAACAATGCTTTGCTTTCCAGCACTGACAGCAGCATGCATGATGCACCAACAATAAAAAACTCATTTCGACTGAATTTTTTTTACACATGTTTTTTATTCAAATTGGATAATAACAAATTGGATGACATTATTGTGGAGCAAAAAAATATATATATATATTTTTATTTTATTATTTTTTTGCCCACCGTGGAGGGCCCCTTGATGCCAAGGGCCCCTGGGCACGTGCCCAAAGTGCCCATATGGTAGATCCGGCCCTGGCAGAGTGGCTCACTAAAGTGAAGCAATATCGGTATTTCCTTGTAATGATAGAAGCAATATTATAAGTATGTATATTGCTATAAGTAAACATCACTTCCCTTTATACTGACTGTGTAAACATGACTCTGTAATAACAGAGAAAGGAACTGTCATTTGTAAATGTATACTTTACAATACTTCTGTTCTCACGTGCACTAAGGCGGAAGAAATAGCAAAATATCGTACAGACCACTCATAACTACTCTATTCACCCTCTACGCTTGATGTTAACATTGCTTCAACTTCACATCCATTTTGACATATACCCAATTTATTATTTATTTTTTTACATTTGAGGTATTGTTTTTGCATTTGCCTTGTCTGTGAACACTGAAATAAAATGTCTTTATTTCCGACTATAGCATTCAATTCCAATTCCCTGGGGCAGCAATGACGGTTGTCGTCATTCATCGTTTGAAAATGCATCAGATACTGGACGTCAAAAGTGAAACAATGTGCAGGGTTACACGGTGAATATACTCCTGCATTTTTCCCATAGACATTTCAAAAAGTATTTATTTAAAGACGGTTACGCCACGGACAAAGCCAACTCGAGTCGTGACAACTCATGACAACACAAACAATATTTTGGACCAAACAAATAATTACAAAGAAGAAAAACAACAAAAAAAGTGTTGTAACCTGCCGTTTTTTTCTTCTTTCTAATTATTTGTTCGGCCCAAAAAATTGTGTTTGTTGTCATGATTTGTCACGACTCGAGTTGGCTTTGTCCGTGGCGTAAACGTCTTTAAGTAAATACTTTCTGAAATGTCTATGAGGAAAATGAACGGAGAATCATTTCCTGGTCCATGGTAGGGGGCGGGACTGCGACGCTCTATAACGGTACCATTTGTAGGCTTTGTGTACCATTTCGCCTATAGTGGCTCCAATGAAGTTGGCCCATCTTCATAAATAGACCATCTTTGGCTATAGTCTTATAATCGACTCATTCAGTGACAGTTAGACATCTCCTCCACCAGGGGGCGAAATGCATTAAAGCCACAGTGCCTGGGTCCATTATTGCGCATGCGTCAAATAAACACATTGATCCGGAACTTCCGTGTCGTTTTTTTCCACAACAAAGAAGAAACGTTAGTTTTTTCATGGTGGAACACAGTGTGGTGAAAACTGTCTCCTAAAAGGAGGTCAAAACGTGTCAAATGGAGTCTGTACGGCTGAAGATAAATGAACACATGACGTCGGTGGGAGAGGACATATTGTGTGTTTTAGAAAAACAACAAAGTGTTGATGTTTGTCGTGTGGAACTTGATGTCAGAGTGTTTGTGTTGGAGCGCCTCAGTATGGTCGCAGAGGTCATCTGCAGCCTCTTTCAGAGAGAGATGGAGACTCTACACAACATCAAACTACACGCTGCAGGTATGTGTTACACACACAACATCAAACTACACTCTGCAGGTATGTGTTACACACACAACATCAAACTACACACTAGGGCTGTGCGATATGACATCATCATATGATAGATGATAGAAAATGTCTATCGTTTATATCGTCGTGTCGCAAAACAAATGTTACGGCAGTATTTTACGTCACAGCGCCCAGCCAGCTGCTATTCTATGCTGTTATTTCATACATGAAGGGAGATGATAGCTGACGAGATTCAGAGCGGGGGAACACTAAAGTAACTGCTTCACTGTTATAAATGTAGGGTTCATGTTGGGTCAAAATAGGCTACTGCGTGAGCCACACAGTTGAATAAAGAGCTTGTCTGTTGTGCAAACACTTCTGATCACTCAAATTATCACTCAAACAAGATGCTGAAGTTGTGATCTAGCTCCTTTCGGAACCCTACGTTAAAGTTTCTGACATTTTGATGACTTTAGGTAGGGTTCCTTCTCGTCGACTTCATGCGACGTGGTATGCAATCTGACTTACCCTCTCCGACGCGTGTGCTGCGCTGTGGGTATGACGCTGACATATTCCAAAAGAAGCATATAAGAGCTATAGGAGACAACGAACCCTCTGACCCCTCCCCGAACGGCTCAGAAGAGGGTTCGTTGTCTCCTATAGCTCTTATATGCTTCTTTTGGAATATGTCAGCGTCATACCCACAGCGCAGCACACGCGTCGGAGAGGGTAAGTCAGATTGCGTACCACGTCGCTTGAAGTCGACGAGAAGGAACCCTACCTAAAGTCATCAAAATGTCAGAAACTTTAACGTAGGGTTCCGAAAGGAGCTAGTTGTGATCATCATGTTAAAAAAAAGAAAAACATCCACTTGACAAATGCACAGAGTTGACGAGCGTTAACATTTTGAATCCCTATATAGAGGTATTTGTTTTTTCCTTAGACAATTTGATGCAAGATTATATATTATTTTGTATTTTTGTAATTGCTGTAGGCCTGTGCATGGGCAGGGCATCAGTATTATATCAATATCATTAGACTGGATGTCGTGATTTTGCATAATGTAATCGGCATAAGTTTTTGATATTGGCATGTAAGTAAGTACACACAATTAAAACACCCCCAACGCCCAGGACGAAGTTCTTTGTCTTTTCTATTAGTAACGCTCGACGCTCAGGACGAAGTATTGTCCAAAAGACGAAGTTTATTGATATGAGAACGGATCGCATGGCTCCATAGCCCAGGAGCGCCTGTTGGGCAATCCTCGGTGTTGCGTAAGGGCCGATTCATACTCCTATTTTAGAGCCGAATAAAAGTCGGTTCGGCTCTGTAGAGCCTACAATGTGACGTCATTTGAGGTTTGGGGGGGCAGGGACCGTCCTAAAGTCGGCTCTTTGGTGCTACTGAAAATTTCTGACGAGCCAAAATCATTCCGGCACTACAGCGCCGAAACAGCGGTAAAATAGGAGTATGAATCGGCCCTAAGAGTGAGAAGTCATCGAAAAACTCCCTCCCCTGTATAGCTGATGAAAACGAAAATCTTAAAACGTTCATAACTCGCGATCTAAATCATCCCGTCTAATTATGAAAAAAGATCCTGTGTTAGACGGCGCTCCACGGTCCAGTCGCTAGTCGCGATAGATTTATTCTTACCTCCCGTTGTTGTCGATCGACTCTGGAGTGGTGTGGCTATTGTTAGCTGCTACACACACATTCACAACAACATCCAGTCCGTCCGGAAAAGGGGTCCGTATTTATAAATCGAATGGGCGCTATAGAGCGTCGCAGTCCCGCCCCCTCGAGAGACCCGGAAAAGAAATCGCCGTTCATTTTCCTCATAGACTTTTCAAAAAGTATTTATTTAAAGACTTTTACGCCGTGGACAAAGCCAACTCTTGTCGTGACAAATCATGACAATAAACACAATGTTTTGGGCCAAACAAAGAATTAGAAAGTAGAAAAAAACAACACTTTTGTTGTTGTTTTTCTTCTTTGTAATTATTATCGTCATGAAAGGGGGTGGGACTGTGACGCTCTATAATGTAATGGATTAAATAACCCCAGGCAATTAAAAGTGTTAAGTGCAAGTACTCGGCCTGAAAAAATAAAAGAAATGCTATGAAAAAATATGCTATAGCCTATCGTGAGTATATCGTTATCGTGATATAAACATTTCTATATCGTGATATGAGATTTTGTCATATCGCCCAGGCCTAACACACTGCAGGTACAGTATGTGTTACACACATCCAAACTACACACTGCATGTATGTGTGTCAGACACAAACATCAAACTACACACTGCAGGTGTGTCTGTTACATACACAACATCAAACTACACACTTGAGCTAGCCTTAAGTTAACTCTCATAGATGTATTTGATCAAATTTTACATTTTCATATCTACGAGCTTCTTGGTGCTCTTTCCCCTGTGGACACTGCAGGGACAAATGCAAAATATAAAGTGCTTACCCTGTTGCCCCAAATGTTATAGAGGCCTACGGGTGCTTGTATAATATATTCGTCTGTAGTTTTCAATAGACATCTTTTAATCCTGTCTGTGGGCGAAAAGCATTTTTCACCCTTAATTACTTCCTGTTTACATTGAGCGTAATTCCGGCTTTCACTGCATACGCCCCCTCACTACCGCCTTTGGGTACTTCGACAGAATCGGCCACAGACAGGATTAAAACACCTCTTTATTGAAAACTACTCCCCCGCCTAAACCCATAGGTGACTTAAATCCGATTTACAAGCTCACAACGTGTCAGGATGCAACACATTTTTGAGCTTGTAGATCGGCTATTCTTTGTTACTTTTCACAATTTCTTGGACATTTTTCAATTTATTTAGGGGTTGCCACTAAGGTCTCAGAGGTCCCGTCGGGCAAGTACGTCTTATATTCTACTTGCAAAAGGTCATGCCCACTTGCCCGGAAAGTAAATTGTCCATTATAAAATGATGGGGCTGTGCGATAAAAAATGTCATACCTTGTTATGCTGAATACGAATATGATTATGGGTTCACAATTATTTTATATTTGTAAGTGTAGCCACAATGAAAAAAGCACATAATAGGTAAACAGTGCTCTTATGTGACATTTCACAGAGCAGAAGACAGAGTGCTGTGGCTACGTTCAGGTGTTTAGACAGATATCTTGTGTTGTGCTTATAGACGGTTGCGTCCCCTCCCAAAGGAGCACTTGCCCGGTCGGGCAACCTGAAAGCAAATGTTTCCCCTGGTGTTTATATCAGGATGGGGGACAACGATATTAGCACTTACCTAGTGACTGCACCTTTCAACTGAACAGAGCATGGTAGACGTCTATAGTTTGATTTGATTACATGATGGTATAATGTAAGGTTGCTGAGAGCCAACAGTTCTTTATACTGGTGATTTCCACAGAGCACCACAGGGAGAGGTCTGCTGTATCTAGAGAGATGACCTCCAAAACATCAACGTTGTCAGAGGAACAGCGAGAGACGGACCAGGGACGTGGACTGCTTTATGCAATGATGCAACCTGTAGTGAAGCTGTACAAGATAGGTATGTACTGTTTCATTTAAATACGATAATTCTCGCCCCAGAATACGCTCACCCTTGGTCAAATCCTGCAAACTCTGAATGGTCGGCACCAGGTATTCCTAAACGTAACCTCATTAAAGTCCTTATTCAATACCTTTATTGCAGGCCAGAGTGCAGAGTCCAGCCTGAAGGTTAAGAGGTTTTGGAGTGTTAAAAAGGAATCTGAAAACCACCTGGACATCAGTACGTTTTATGCTCTCTCTCTCTCTCTCTCTCTCTCTCTCTCTCTCAGGCTTTTTTTGCATGATAAAATATGTTCTAGGCCTACATTGCCAAAGCAATATGCATACATACAACAAAACAAATGTCAACATTGCGCACAGAGAGACAACAACAACAAGCAATACAGTAACAATGAAAAGAAATGAACAAACGGAAACATAACAGCAACTTAATGACCCTGTTCAGCCAGATATACCTAGCTCTTCTGTCCACTGGCTGTCCCTCAGTTGATGACAACTCCACACGTATTTTGCTTCCAAAAATGTGCATTTGGACTGTTCTCCCAGAACATATTGAAGTGATGAGTTATTAATGGTGGAATCAAATTCTTTATATTGTTCTTTACATTTAGGGAAGAATGATTCTGTAGCGGCCCTCGATAGTTGAAACGATGATAAAGATGGATGTGGTCTCCACGGGTCTTTTTTTGTTACAACACCGTGAAAACTATAAAAAGAAAAAAGCACTGTTATGATCATATCAAACTATATCATAGTTTTCACTCAACAATAAAAGCTGTGCATTAAGTTCATCACTTCAATATTAGAACCAACAATAAAATGGTTAATTCATAGCCAATTATAATACAGTGATACAATAAATCAGTTCACTTCAATACATGACCAATAACATACCAAAGGAAAAATGCACAGTAACCAAATATCATACACCAAACCATACCATAAACAAATACAATTAATTAAGTCCCAAACAAATTATGAATGAGACTCCAAACCAAAACAAACAATCATGTACCTCACTCCGCTTTAGTCTGCTTATGAAGAGCGCTAAAGGGCTGCATGAACCAGTTGAACCTCAGGGAACATCATCAAACAGTCACACCAAACAGTCACAACATAGTGTGACAGTGTGACAGGCGCTGTAGAACAATATAAACAACTTCAATCATTCAATCAACTGTTCACTAAAACTGCAAGTTACAGGCAACCTTACTTTGAGTACAAAAGTGCATGATGCATATAAATAGTCAAACATTTTGTTCATACCTTGCTGTGCAGTGTAACAAAGTCACGCTGTTCAAACAAATGCTGGTGTGTGTCTCTTCCCCTCTGTCACTGACTCAGTGTGATAATGGTATGTGTGAAGCTAGCAGGCCTCAGCTAAGTGTGGTGCGGTAACAGGAAGTTCCAAAGTAAAGTTAACCGAAATACAGGAAGCTTCAAAATAAGATGAACGAAATAAGAAAAGTAAATAACAAATTAACTTCAAACTTAAGAAATTATTGAAGTTAAAATAACTAGTATCTCGGCACTTACAGATTCTCTGATGTCTTTATATTTGTCACATTGTAACAGAAAGTGTAGCTCTGTCTCCCCCTCCCCTTGGTCCTCATTCACAACGGCGTTTACGCTCATAAACTGACGTTACGTGAGCGGAGCGTGAGCGGACAGGCATTTACGTGGATTCCCACATTACGTGGGAATTCATGAACTTGAACGTGAACTTGACGGTGACGTGGGTTGGTCGGAAATTCCGCTGAAAGCTGCGCCACCTCTCATGGTCGTGTACGGCTTGCGTAGATTTATTAAGAAGGCTTTAGTCTTCATGCTGAATCAATTAAAAGTCCCCAAATCTCAGATAAAATATGTAGGCATGTGTCCCCAACATTGGTCGCACATAAAACAATTATAGCCTATATAAAAGCCAAGTATCACTTGTATGCCTAAATGCATGCATTCTAGAGGCAGGTTAGCCTAGAGTGCCATACAGAAACTGCCCCTGCAAGCCCGACACCTTTTTTATTTATTTATTAGGATATTTCTAGCATGCGCGATTGCGCTGCTCACTTGACAGCTTTCTACTCGCAGTGCAACGCGCTGTGAGCTTGTATAGGCTCTCGCAGTCTCGCGGACTCGCGCTGCATGTTAAAAAACAAACTCACAATTATAATAAGAACATACACTTATGTGCATTCTGCACTGTACGAATCCAACGTTGTTTAGTGTAGTAATGTCTGCAGTATAGGCCTATTTAAATTGTTTCGTTATGGAGCTCCTTTGAGTCAGTCTGACTGTCGGTGCGTGTGTGTGTGTGTGTGTGTGGGGGGGGGGGGGGGGGGGGGGGGATTAGCCCTATATATAAAATAGAAGACCACATTAGCCTATTTGAATGAATGGCATCAGCGTGTTTGAAAGTCGGCCAGTCATATCATAGTTTTAAGCCAGCTCACCTCCACTCGCGCTTGTTCACAAACATGACGGACAGACAGACAAGAAAGGCTGTTGATGATGATTATTATTACCACTGTAACTCGCTGATCAGCATGTTGACAGAGACTCAGCCAATTCAAGTTTCACGTAGGCCTAAATGCATTTGCTGCAAGCACCTATCTGCCTCCATTTGCGTCGTGGTATTAATTTATAATATGTATATTGATCACATGCGGACGCCACACAGAATAGCCAACTCTTACCTGCAGCTGAGGAAACATATACAACGTAGTTGGATCGGATGAAATATAGCCTTAAGTCCAAATCCCACAAGAAAAAAAAGAAAGAAAATATGTCCTGTATTCATGCATGTCCATATATTTGCTTTCCAAATCCGACAGTGCAGGGCAGGGAATCAATCACCGCAGTAGACTAATCAATAGGGCCTTTTATCATTGCCGAGTTTTAATATAGCATTTGGTTGTGTGGTGAACAGTACAAATTAACTTCTTTCTCATTATGTGAAAGTAACTGTAACATCAGTTAACTTATTAACGTTCTGACATTTAACAAGGAGTGAAGCAATGCGTGCCAAGTTGGCAAGTTTCGTTTATAATTATATACAAAACTCGCGCTGTTTGCTTGAAGATCTGTCCGTGCAGAGACCCGCCTGTCAAAATTAACTGCTCTACAAGCTCATCGCGGCTGTTGTATATAATTTAAAGCCCGGTGCAGGCTATGATGACGTATTTCGATATTTCCTGTTGCCTTATATGGTGTGGGATGGGCGTTCTAACCAGGCGACACCAGGCGAATCGCTTGGGAAAAATGCGGAAAGGCTACACTCTGCGATCCGCACAAATGAAGTGATTACACCAGCTTCTCTGAATAAGACGGGAGCAAATCGCAGCGTGATCGGACAGAGAAATACGATGATATTTAGTATCTGTATACGCTTCCGTTACACTCTGGCGTAAACGCCGCTGTGAATGAGGACCCTTGAGAGCAGAGTGAACACAGTCTGTCTTCTCTAGGCAGACCGTTTCTATTGCCAGGTTGTGGTCACTGAGTCTGTACCTAGTCAACATCTTCCTCAGTTTTGGATCAGTAACAGTGGTCAGGTTATTTGTGTATTCTCAGTTGAGGGCCAAATAGCATTCTAATTTACTCTGGGTTTTTGTTGTGTTTCTCTATCCCTCCCTCTCTCTCTCTCTCTCTCCCTCTTTCTTTCTCTCTCTCTCTCTCTCTCTCTCTCTCTCTCTCTCTCTCTCTCCCTCCCTTTTTCCTTTTATTGAAAGGATAATAGGCACATCCAAACTGGAATATGCTCTGATTATGTGTTGTTATATTAGAATGTTTGCAGTTGGCCCTAGGTTGGCACCTAGGTTGCTAAGCCTGACAGCGTGTTTCGGGTTCGACTCCCAATCCTGGCGGCCTTTGCTCCGTGTCACTCCCCAATCTCTCTCTCCCCATTTCCTGTCAGCTTACTGTATACATGTACTCTATCTAATAAAGGCAGAAAAAGACCCAAAAATACAGTATATAAATATATATTTAACTAAATAATAGATTTTGCGGTAAATGGTGTTTTTTTTATGAATGAGAATATATTTATGGTTTGGAAATGGACAATGTATTTACAGCTGAAGTTCATCCAACTACCAAAGCTAAACACTGCGTGAAATAATGTTCAAAGTTCAAACATGTAATGCTTTGTTCTCATTGTTCCTTTCCCCACTAGACTTCCTGCACCTGCCTGTGTGTAAAGAGGAAGTTTCCCCTGAACGAGGAGAGGAGTCCCAGTCTGGTCCAGGAGGAACCTCAACCTCCACACATTAAAGATGAACAAGAAGAGCTACTTCAAAGACCAGAAGAAGTGATGACGTTACTAGCAGTGAAAAGTGAAGATGATGATGAAAACAGAGAGACAGAGACTGAAGCCAGCACCTCAACTCAACACATGAAAACACAAGCTGATGTAGAGGACTGTGGAACATCACAACCAACCAGAGATGAGCAGCTCCTCTCTCCACATTGCTCTGAATCTGACGACACTGAATACAGTGATGAGTGGGAGGAGACCAGGGAAGGTCAGTCGGCTGTAAACACACTAGATTCACACAGGACACAACATGTGGAAGAACAAACATTGTCTTCAAGCCACAAGCTATCCCAGGACCTGACTTTGTCAACACAAACTCACTCCATGAAGAGCCACACAGACAAGAAAGGTTTTAGTTGTACAGAGTGTGGCAAAATGTTTAGTCGCAAGGCAAGTATGAAGAGGCACACATTTGTTCATACAGGGAAAAAGCCATTTAGTTGTGAAGTTTGTGGTAAAGCCAAAAAGCCATTTAGTTGTGAAGTTTGTGGTAAAGCCTTTAGTCACAGTGGTGATCTAAAAAAACACATGAGGACCCATACTGGGGAAAAGCCATTTAGTTGCAAAGTTTGTGGTAAAGGCTTTAGTGCGAGTGGCGTTCTGAAAATACACATGAGGACACATGCAGGCTAAAAGCCCTTTAATTGCAAAGTTTGTGGTAAAGGCTTTAGTCAAAGTGGTCATCTGAAATCACACATGAGGTCCCATACAGGGGAAAAGCCATTTAGTTGCAAAGTTTGTGGTAAAGGCTTTGGTAACAGTGGTGATCTAAAAAAACACATGAGGACTCATACAGGGGAAAAGCCCTTTAATTGCAAAGTTTGTGGTAAAGGCTTTAGTGTTAGTTGCAATCTGAAAAAACACATGAGAACTCATACAGGGGAAAAGCACTTTACTTGCAAAGTTTGTGGAAAAGGCTTTAGTCAACGTGGTCCTCTGAAATCACACATGAGGACTCATACAGGGGATTAGTCAGTTACAGTTTATAGTAAAGGATGTAGTCAAATGCAAGATGTAAAAAAATAAAAACATGGTGTCATACAGGGGGAAAGCACTTTGCTTGTACACTAGGTCGTCCTCAGACGAGCCCTCCATCGTTGCTTCCAGTCACCCCGATTCTCCATACATCTGACCAGCTCGTTAGTGCTTTGCGCTCCTGCGTCTTTCTTGAGTACGTCCTCTTTTTTTTTTATGTTTTTTTTTGTGGCTTTCACCTTTATTTTATATTTTTTATGGAGGGACAGACAGTAGGCTGACAGGAAATGGGGAGAGAGATGGGGGGGAAGACATGCAGTAAAGGCGTCGGGATCGGGAGTCGAACCCGCGGCACACTGCCAGACTGGATTACCAGCCACGGTGCCTGGACCACTGAGCCACGGCCCAATGCCCATGTGTTGGTTCCCAAAGCACTACTTAGCTGGCTGGCAGTTATTGATGTCGTTGGCAGTGTCCTGCTAGTCTCATTCTTCTGGCTTTTACTATCTGGCTCACCCTTGGTATTCCCTCATTCAGGGTATTGTTGGTAACATGCTCTTGGTGATGTTAAGTACTGCACGCCACATTCTGGTGTAGCACCCGTCTAGAGACTTCTGCAGGGTCTAGAGACTTCTGCAGGGTCCAGCATTCGCTGCCATAGGAGAACAGATTCCCACCATTGCATAGAAGAAGCTAAGTTTGATTTGTCGGGGGAGATTGGAGTTCCATACACTGGTCATGCCATTCAGGGCCCTCCATGCAATAGTGCCTTCCTCACTTTCAGAACCTGCTCGGTTGAGTTGACCCATGAGCCCAGGTACTTGAAGTCCTTGACTTCCTTCAGCACAGTTCCTCCTGTTGTTGCCAGAGTTGGATGATCCGGTGAGATGTTATAGGTGATAACCTCAGTTTTCTTAGCATTTAACCTGAAGCCCACCTTGGCACACTCGGACTCCACTAGGGCCAGGAGTTCATGTGCTTGCTGCACATTGTCAGAGAGCAGGCTGATGTCGTCCACATAGTCCAGATCTGTGGGCGGCGGTGGCTCAGGGGTAGAGTGTCTGGATGGTAACCGTAAGGTTGCCAGTTCGAACCCGGGCTCCCCCAGAGTTACTGTCGAAGTGTCCTTGAGCAAGACACTGAACCCCTAATTGCTCCCGATGTGCTAGTTGGTGCCTTGCATGGTTTCCGCTGCCATCGGTTTATGAATGGGTGAATGTAATGCACAATCTCTGTAAAGCACCTTGGATAAAGGCCATTTACCTTTTTAGACAATGTCACAAAGTGCTTAACCATTTAAAAATCACACCTGTGTAATGTGAGGGGCGCTAATATATTAAAGTCATGTTGATGATGATTAGGTGATGTAATGATGATGTAAAACAAACGGTGCCAACACACGGTGCCAACACAAACATTAAATGCCAGTTAACAATTAACAACCATTAACAATAAAGAGACAATATGACGTAATGAGGGACAAATTACGTGAATTTCCCCTTCATTGTCAATGGCATTTTAAAACAAAATTGAAGTAAAAACGAGCATTAAACGAGCGCCCCTCAAAAACAACAGTGAATCATGATACATAACAAACAATTACGACAACTAGGCAGAATAGAATTACAGTGTCAGTGGAAATTAAAAGCATACATTGCGTATGGGTTTAAAAAGGCTTTCATTTAAAAGTGGGTCTTTAATTTAGTTTTAAAATGTCCGATGGAAGGCTGTTCCAAAGCCTGGGAGCCCTATCCCTCTTTGTCACCAGGTTTGTTTTCGGAAGCCTTTGTAGGGCTAAATTAGAAAACCTTAATTGGCGAACAGGCACAGGCACATGGGGTTCAAGTAGTTCTGCTAGGTTTTATTGCGGTGCCAGGCCATTTCGAGCTTTAAAAGTTATTATTAAAATCAATTCTAAAATGTACAGGCAGCCAGTGCAGTGAGGCCAGTCACCGGGTTGGGATGTGTTCAAATCTTCTTGTTCCAGTGATAAGTCTTGCAGCTGCGTTCTGTACTAACTGTAGGTGGTGTATGGATCCTTTGCTGAGTGTTGAATAGAGGGCGTTACAATAGTCCAAACGGGATGAAATGAGTGCATTAAAGGGGAATACCACTCATTTTCAACATTTTACTATGTCATTAATATACCTTAGAGCTGTTGTGTGGAAATAATAAAAAAAAGTCCCCCCATTCTGTGTTTCCTAGAACTGGATGTCTGAAAAATATCAGATTTTTTTTTTTCAGACCACCGGTCACAGGTGGTCACCTCACCAGTGTCACCACCGGAAATCCAGACTATGAATAGGCCTTAAGCTCACCTAGACCATAGGCATATAAACATAGACGCCCTTTCCGGCTCTGGAGTGTACAGTATGTGCTCACAGAGCGCATGTTCGGGTCTGTAAGTCCCGGAAAATATGCGTTGTGTTTGGGCAGTAATCACTTGAGTGGCAGTGTGACGTAACGTGCCTTCCACACTTCCGGCGCACTTCCTCTCCCAGTGTAAATTATTCTGCCCCTCCTTCAACACACATTGGCATCTATTTTTGAGTGGTGCAAACCACTCCAATAACCAGCTTTGTCTGTATGTACCTGTACGTGGGGCAACGTAGGGGTGAGCATGGTTGCTATGGTTAGTGTGTGACGTCACTGCACCACTCAGTTCACACGGGTGTGATTTTTTAAATATCTACGACCTAGACTGCATGCTTCTTCCTGCCTTCCTTCTGCATATGGTTCCTGGTTGTCATGTGATGTTTGCTCCCAGCACCACCGGTGGGCTCTGTTATTTATGTTCCCCATGTTTTTTTTGTATTGTATCTATCTCCCTGCTCTTAATGTTTAATGATGGTGTTTAATTGTGCCGAGCAGGGAGAAAAATGTTATATGCACACTTGTATTCTCATTCTATAATAAAAAATTGGTTAAATCTATTTGTGAGTTATCTGACTGAAATATATTTATTGCGATATTGTGATATTCAATACATTGCAAGAGGTTTTCAGCAACGATAAATCACAATATTATGTGTAACTTAAAATGAAAAAAAAATAACAATAAAAGGCAAAAATCTTGAATTATGTATTTATTCCAAAAACGTTTTTGGCAAATTGGCTAATAAGTACATGAATCTTGCATCCTCCAAACAGTAAAACACTGACTGCAACTTTGTCCACAACTTGTCTGTCCACAACAATGGGTAGCCTACTACTAGTACTAAATAATCAATATCACAATATTGGGAGGACGATACGATATATATATATATATTATGATATATCGCAATAACAATATCGCACCCCTATGTAACAGCCCTGCAAAAGACCTGGCTGTAACTCGCTCCTCCAAAGGGAGCTAGCTCTTTTGGCTACGTGGCTTGTTGCCTGCCTGCTCTGCTGCTGAGTTGGACTCGTTACGATAGTTAGGAAGCAAAATGGACACTCACTCAAGTCTGGAACTCAAAGTGTACACTTGGAAGCAAAATGGACCCTTATATACAGGTCCAATATAGTTTGGAAACCGCAGAGTGGCTCACTGCTGTGACGCAATCTCGGTATTTCCTTGTAATGATCGAAGCAATATTATAAGTATGTATATTGCTATAAGTAAACATCACATCCCTTTATTCTGTGACTGTGTAAACATGACTCTGTATTAACAGAGAACGGAACTGTCATTTGTAAGTGTATACTTTACAATAATTCTGTTCTCACGTGCACTAAGGCGGAAGAAATAGCACAATAACGTACAGACCACTCATAACTACTCTTTTCACCCTCTACGCTTGATGTTAACATTCAACTTCATATCCATTTTGACATATACCCAATTTCTTTTCGGTTTGAGGTATTGTTTTTGCATTTGCCTTGTCTGTGAACACTGAAATAAAACATCTTTATTTCCGACTATAAAATTAAATTCCAATTCCCTGGGGCAGCAATGACGGTTGTCGTCATTCATCGTTTGAAAATGCATCGGATTCTGGACGTCAAAAGTGAAACAATGTGCAGGGTTACACGGAGAATATACTCCTGCTTTTCTCACACTCTTCTGAACCTCGTTTGAGATAAAGCCGAATTTGTACACCGTCATGACTTTGGCGGCTTGCCGAAAACAACAACCGGAAGGCGAAACCTTTGTGTGATGATGGAGTATGAATTCAGTTTTAAGTGAACTCCCTGGGCGCTAATGTGACCCTTACAGGAGGTCAGTCTCTTTCAGAGCAGCGTACAGAGTGGCAGGATTCAGAGTAGAGGGGTTCAGGGTAGAGGGTTTTTTCAGGGCAGAGGGGTCCAGGATGCTACGTTCTTCCTCCTCGGCGCACCGCGGCAGTCATACGGACGAGAGCACCTCGTCCGGCGCCTCTCGCTCTCTCTGGCGCTCCATCCTCTCGGCTCGCTCCGCGCCCTCCATGACGGTGAAGAGCGACTCTTTGACCAGGTCGCTGCCGCTGCTGCTGCTGACCACCACGCTGCCCTTCCTGACCTCCCGGTAGCCGGCGGAGGAGGGGAAGGGTGGCTTCTTGTTGTTGGCGAAGGCGTCGGCGAAGGCCTTCTTGAGCTCGGGGTCGGGACAGAACAGGTACTCGTACAGAGCGGCGGCCAGGACTCCGCCCAGCACCGGCCCCACCCAGTAGACCTGAAATGTCACACACAGACGCACACATATACTTAACGGTGCCGGAGATTGGGCTGGTAACTAGCCTCGGAAACCCAGACGTTTTTATTTCCAGGGAGAAAAAAAAAAGTCTGGGACCGAGTCCACTTCAATTCGCCATAGAGTAGCCAAACATCTCTCACTCTCTGCTGATTTCTGATCGTCTGCACCTTTGTTAAATTGACGCACACACGTACACACACACACACACACACACTCCTCTGTCTCTCTCTGTCGCTCTAATTAATAGTCTCATGTCGCGCAGCTGCGTCTAGATTCTCCCGACGGATCCTGCCGGGAGCTGCCTATATGCCATAGAAAGCATAGGTGGACCCCAGGCTAGCTGGTAACAGACGGACAGACACACGGACATAACATTACTCTCTCCCCATGCCTTCGGCCTGGAGACAATAACTACATGACTGCACAGACCGTAGCCATGGCTTGGTGTGATATATTGCTCGTGCACATACTGTACATACATACATACATACATACATAATAATGTATGTTCTCGGAAGTGCTGTATGAGGACGTTGTCACATAGTTATGTTAAGTTATTGCTAAACGTGTATAATTAGAATGGAAGCAGACATGGGATCCGCGTCTAGACAGAGGTCATATCCTGTAGCCTGCTGTCGACCCCCCAGAAGCCTGGCCGTTCAGTTACTCCAGTCTCCACACACTGTCTGTCTGCATATACGTTTACACATGATGCAGGAGTTGATTTGTTAATGCCCCATTCAGGACGGGGACCCCTTTTGGTGTTTTAAGCATATTATGTTACACTTTAGCTATGGAAACATAGCAGATCTACAACCTCATAGATCTGCTTGTAGATCTGCTATTTTTTAAAAGTCGTGAAAATGTGGCGCAAATGTTTGAATATATATTCTTAACTCAAATCTTTGCATGTTTGAAATGGCAAGTGATGATTTTTTTTTAATCTGCTTCAAATGCGCTATTTTTGAAAATTATAAAACCCACATTTAGAAAACCTTCCCAAAATAGGGACAGGGTCAATGTGGTTTGCATACAAATATCATGTCGGTCTATGGCCTGACTCACACCTTCACAACAGATTGATGTATAGCTGATGCATGAGACTTGTTTACTGATGCAAGCTCGCAATTAATTTCCAATGGGAGTCACGTGGTTTGACACAACATTTTTGTTGTATGAGGGGGAGGGGGGCAGTCGAAACACAGCCTAAAGCCGTACAACAAAAATGTTGTGTCAAACCATGTGACTTCCATTGGAAATGCATTGGGGCAAGATAGCATCCAACAATGTTGTATGCTAGATGCGAAGGTGTGAGTGAAGGCTATGTTTGCCAAAAGGAAATGTACCGTATGCAGTGGCGTGCACAGATAGACACTAGGGGGTGCTAGAGCTTTTGGCAATGTGCCCTTTTGGAAAAGAATTATAATAATAACTTTTTCTTTTTTTTGTACAGTGTACAGTGTATGTCTACCATGGTGACATTGATCAATTCTTTATAAAAAAGCTTCTAATATATTATTTAGGCCCCAAAATCTATAAATCTCACTATAAGGCAACCGGCCGGTTCCACACGCTGCACAAGGTGCCCTTTTTTTCACTTGAGCACCTGCCCCTCTAAATGTCTGTGCACGCCACTGACCGTATGTATTTGATTCAGTCTGACCAGTCGCAGGGAGCCACGTGTGTAGAAATTAATGAAAGACCAGAGGCATGGGCCTCTGACGACTCAGCACCAGGGGTCATCAAGGGGCGCAGTCGAAACGCCCCTCCCCCTCACACAACACAATGTTGTGTCAAACCATGTGACCTCCATTGGAAATACATTGGGCGGCCATGACACTACACAACATGCATCCAACGAGCACCAGAATTGCATTAAAGGTGTGAGCTCAGCCTAAGACTTGGGGCCGTATCTTCATGCGCCACCCCTTATACACTGACACCACGCTAGACAGGAACGCCCAAAAACGTCACATCCGGTTTTAGCCTGGGGTAAGAATTTTCTATGGCTGCCAATGCAACTTGGTCCAATCCTTAATCCCATACGGACAAACATCTAGGCCGATGCTATCTAACTTGCGGAGGTAGCGTGCCTTGTCCACGGGCAACAGATCTTTCAACGTATGGCATTGCAAATACGTTTGATAATCGCTACTCTGCTCAATATTGTTTTGAAAATGCCGCAAATTGCATTGCAGTGAACGAGCGCAAATCACAACTTCCCCCAGTGGTGGGCGGAGTCACAGTTTGAGGCGCTGTTTACGCGCCGTGGTGTCAGTGTATCCCTTATCCCTAAACTTAGTTGACATTTTTTACTATTTTGAAAAACATTTTAAAATAGTTCAACTAGCCGTTCTTCATCGACACGTTATGAGCTTGTGTAACCCTTGGTCTTGTCCGTGGCAAATTTGATTTGATTTTGCGTTTTACACACACCACTGTGTTGTTCTTATTTTGATCATAAGACTCGAATTACTGAACGCCAAGTCTCCAGGATTTCTTCAGAAATTTAAGCCACTATTCCACAATCTCCGAATGCTATATGGAGAGAGTCTGGAACTACACCTACACGAAATCTGTGTAAGGAAGCTGCCGTTTCCGTTCACGAAGATATATTTTAAAATATCTTTACATTGTATTTATTTTATTTCCATTTCTGCTAAGCAGCAGGCTATATAGAGCGTCGCAGTCCCGCCCCTACCAGGGCCCAGGAAATGATTCCCCGTTATTGTTAAAGACATTTCAAAAAGTATTTATTTAAAGACCTTTAAAGCGTCGTACAAAGCCAACTCGAGTTGTGACAAACCATGACAACAAACACATTTTTTCGGGCCAAACAAATAATTAGAAAGAAGAAGAAAACGGCAGGTACGTACAAAACTTTTTTTCTTGTTTTTCTTCTTAACAATATTTGTTCGGCCCAAAATGTTTGTTGTTTGTTGTCATAATTTGTCACAACTCGAGTTGGCTTTTTCCGTGGCGTAATCGTCTTTAAATAAATACTTTTTGAAATGTCTATGGGAAAAATGAATGAGGAATTCACTTCTGGTCCTAGCGTCGTCATGAAAGGGGGCGGGACTGCGGCGCTCGATATGCTTAGATTATTTCAATTGATCATATAGATCAGTGGTTCTCAACAGTGGCGTGCACAGATAGACACTAGGGGGTGCTAGAGCACCCCCTGCCCTTTTGGCAATGTGCCCTTTTGAAGAAAAAAAAGAAACAAAAACTTTTTTTTCTCTTTTTTTTTGATTTTTCAAAAATAGCAGACCTACAAGCTCATAGCGCGCCACTCGGTGGCGCGCTATGAGCTTGTAGATCTGCTATTTTTCAATAGCTAAAGCATAACATAATGCTAACACCAAAAGGGGTTCCCGCCCAAAATGGATTAAGGCAACCGGCCGGTTCCACGCGCTGCACAAGGTGCCCTTTTTTAACTTGAGCACCTGCCCCTCTAAATGTCTGTGCACGCCACTGGTTCTCAAGCACCAGCCTCCGATAACTACGAGAGTTTGTGCGATATTACTTTGTCAGTGATTTTCAACCCTTTTCATATCAAGGCCCATTCTTTTTTGGGTACCGCATTTGAGCCACGGACCACCGTTTGATGACATTCAGCCTCGCGGACCCGAAACTAACGAATATTTTGTTGTCGTTGGACACGATTTTCTCCACTATTCCATTTTTCTGTATTGATGTTGGTACCATTAGGAGGGATAACAGGCAAACGTCGAATTGTGTAGACTTCTTGTAAATTAAGCAATGCAGATGCGTAACAATAATTGAACTCTTGAGAGCGTAAAATTAAACCAAATGGACCCGTAGGAAGGGTCCATTTGGTTTCATCTTACGTTTCATTTTACGCTCTCAAGAGTTAAAGATCTATAAGGGTCCATTTGGTTACCAACTCTCCATCCTTTAGCTTGGAACCCCCTCAAGGCCCGCTGGTGGTCCCCAGACCACTGGTTGAAAACCACTGCTGTATGTGATTCTAGTGTGATATAATTGTCCGCTCAATTTGTACTGTACGTCCATGTGGCAAAAATAGAATTTTGACAAAAATGTTCACAACAAGCCACCATGAAGTCGCATGCCGACAGGCACAGAGAATGATCGTAAATCACCTTACTTTTCAGACCACAACCCCCCAAAATGATCGTCCTATTTGAACTGGGGACCACCCACCATGACAAGCACTTAGCAATGCATTGTAGGAGTTCAGGCATACAATTTTGTGTGATTCAGTTCCAGCGATATTGTGAAAATAGCCGATCTACACTGAGGTGTTGTGAGCATGTATATCGGTTATTTTCACAATGTTTGCCTCTTTCTTAGTTAATATTCGACAGTTTGGCAAATATTTGCCAGTCTATATGGTTTGTTGATTACTTTTGACGCAATAATGGTCTTATGTCTTTATTATATTTTAGAGGTGCGCTAAGGGTCTTCAAAGCCCTTAAATTGACACTTTAGAAATGTTGCAGCACGTCAAGGAAATTATCTGGGGACCCCCGCCCCAAAATCATCTGGGGATCCCCCTCGAGGTCCCGACCCACAGTTTGGGGAACCACTGTCATAAACATCCGACGTTTCACAACAGGACACATTGCATCGCGTCAACGTCAAACGGGTGCCACGTGGACAAACCTTGTCCCCACTCATCACCCGTTTGACGCAAAGTGCTGAGAGAATGTGTTCTAGTGTTGATTCTAACTAAATTTTGATTTTATTACAGTCATAGTCACTTGAAATCTTTTAGTGTTATCATAAGATTTTAGTCGATCTACAGTTGATTTAGTCGAGTGAAATGCATTTTAATTGGCAGGCCTTGATTAATAATAATCAATAGTAATAGTAATAATAGTAATAATCAATCAGTAATGCCTGATTTTACACTTGGTTAAAGGCTGAAAATAGCTGCTCTACAAGCTGACGACGCATTGTGAGCTTGTAGATCGGCTGTTTTCAGCATTCAACCAAGCATAAAATGACTTGTCCTTTAGTTCAACTGGATCTCTTCTCCACTATAGTCCCTCCCTAACATTTTAGTTGTTAGGGAGGGTCTAGTTTGTATTTGTTGACGAAACTTTTAGTATATCTAGTAGCTTAGTACTTATTTGGTTTTCATTCAGTTTTGTCAGAGTTCTTACCCAGTGGTTGTCCCAGCTCCAGGTGACCACGGCGGGGCCCAGCGACCGGGCTGGATTCATACTGGCTCCAGTGTAGGGGATCTGAGGAGAAACATACCACACACAATCGTCATCTATATCCATCAATACAATTTACATGTTCATATAAGGCCCATCGACCGGGCTGGATTCATACTGGCTCCAGTGTAGGGGATCTGAGGAGAAACATACCACACACAATCGTCATCTATATCCATCAATACAATTTACATGTTCATATATTTAAGTCTCTGTGCGCGCGTGTGTACGTCTGTAATCCACGTAACTCGAGAACCGTTCGCCCCACCGCCTTCAAATTTGACACGCGCGTTCCACACCACCGCAGGGAGTGCAGTGCCCGGTCTTGTCGGTCGGTCGGACCCACGGTTGTCCAGAACCGCCACAAAAGGCCCTCTGCCCGGGCTCTGGACAGGTGCCCTGCATGCAGGCTCTGGGCATGGCCCAAATTAGCCAATAACAGTTGAGACGAATAACATGAGTCCACACTAATTATCCATAATGTATAAATGATGGATAAGGGGTCAGGACAGCTAGGCCTATCTGCAAAGAACTCCATATATTGGCATAAAAGGGACACAGACTATAATAACTGGGTGGGGCGTTCATTTCCAACTTGCATCGTTCCAAGTAGGCCAGTGCTCTAGGGCAGAGCTTCCCAACCACTGGTACTAGTACCACTGGTGGTACTTGAGCCCTCCTCTGCTGGTAAAATGTTAAAAAGACAAAAGTGGAAGGAAATGTTTATATTACTACAGGTAGTTCTTCTGACCATATTGGTTGAAATAGGCTATCCAGCCGTGCTGAAATGAGCATGACAGCACACCTAGACGTTAATAGATTTGAGAACGGCTACATCACATTAGAAATATCATCAATTGTGCTGATTAGTGATTAGACAGAGTTTTGTCAGAGCAGTAGCAATATTGGCTTAGGAATGGAACAAAAAGGGCAGGTCTACAGCAAGGTTCTGTATCTTTGTCCAGATGGCATGAGGTTAAAAAAGCAATATAGGCTATGTGTGTATATATATATATTTAAAAATGAAATAGTTCAATTTGTTTTCTTTACATTGCTTCCATTATTGCTAGCATTTAATCTTAATTACTTTAATGCATGAATCTCAAACTTAGTACCTTATTCTGTTTCCCCCGGGGCATGGGAGGGTGAGGGCGGGTGGATACTTGTGAGGGTCTGTTTTGTTTTTGTTATCTGTTTTGTTTTGTTTTGTTTTGTTTTGTTTTGTTTCCGCTTGTTCTGTTTACTTTTTTGTTTTGCCTCTTGTTTTATTTCCAATGTTTTGTTTGGTCATGTATGTCTTGTATTTTAAAATGGAAAAACCTAAACCTAAAAAAAAAAAGCAATATAGGGGATGATCACTGTCATGTGATACTGAAAGTGCTAGCCGTGTGATAGCCTTATTGTTCACATCAGAAACTGTGGGTGTGGGCAGACTGTCCGATGATCTTGGAAGCAAATACGTGTAACAAGTTTGTTTCTGTCTGGCTGGACTGCATTCCTCTGAGTTCAAACACACTCCCACAGCTTCACTAGATGTGCTGTTGCCCCAACCCACCTCGACACGCTGCCACACACAGCACTGCCATATATGGACAAGACCGAAGCATGTTGTGTACTGTACAGTTACTGTACGCATATGCGGTGGTGAAACACCCGGACATTTGAGCCCCAGCATGTTCTCACCTCCCTGGCACCCTCCACAGGGGGTCGACCCAAAAAAGCCACAATTAAGGAGGGCATTTTCCATGCCACGGACCCCCAAATGGCCATAGACTCCTGCTGTGCATGTAGGGGCCCCCTTGTTGCCCTTGTACTACATTTTGTCATTTACATCTACCTTGCCGTATTTATCATTTAATTAAGTAAAACATTTTGGGTACTTTTTCCACCGCTGGTCATCATGCCTTTCGTTGCTGTCGTCGGGCAGACAGACAACTTGTAGCTCCTCCTCCATGTGTGAACTTTATTTGTATTGTTTTATCGTAATTCCCTTCTTTGTCAGAAAGGTCTCTATACAAGCTGCATAGGATGTCTGGTGAATTGAAAATGGTGGACCCTGTTGTAAAGAAGTGTAATGCTTTATCATGGTGTCGTGCACAGTAACAGTTTTTGTATTGACTCGTGCTTTCGTTTGAAATGTATCCATTCTGCATACTGTGTTTTCAATCAATCAATCAATCAATCAGCTCACTTCTAGATCTGCAATTTCAGCTTATTTCTCCTCTATAATTTGACCAAGTAAGAATATCAAGTTTGTTGAAGTGGTGTAGTACTCACAGAGAGGTTATGGTAAAAGGGTGTGTGAGGGATAGTCTCTTGTTACAATAACACCGTTAAATTAATCTAAATTGTGAAATTAATCATTGCTATAAGTGTTGCTTCAGTAATCTCTCCAGCTCTTCAGTAAACAGAACATTCATTTCCAGGTCGGGATATCAATTTTATCCAATCAGGAGGAGAGACAAGACATTTATGTATTTTCACTTAACAGCTGGAGACATGCAGAAACTAACTTTTTAAACAAAAATACTATTATTTTAATTGTATTTATCAAAAGAGTGAATCTGAGAAAATATCAGAGGGGGTTTGTGGGGAAAATGTATGATTTATTGATTCACTGAACACCAGTGAACACATTTAGCTGTATGCTCTTAAAAGACACCTAAACTGCCATGCATATGTGTCAGGCAATGTGGTAAAGTGGCCAAGGATTATTTGAAATAATTCAGTTTTGATAATTCTCAACTTTGTATTTGATTTATTCAAGGACACCGAGTTTGATATACATTAGACCACAGACCCCATTTGTTTTGGCTGTTTTTAAGTTAATCTAACTCTGAAAGCATGACAGACACTGAGATCTAAAGATACAAAGATCTAAAGTTATTCTGTTGACATGTTCACAGATATATGGCGACCTCAGGCCACAAGCTACGGATGGATAGACAGAAATAGGAGAACATGATGTGCTTGATGCTGCTGACATAGTAAATAGCTAAACGTTACAACAGGGGGAGGGAGAAAGAGAGTGCCTAAAGTTTAGGCACTCTCTTACAGGAAAAACAAGCCCAACGTTAGGCCCTAAACCACACAGACACATGGATGGACACCAGTGTTGCCAGGTCTGCTTATTATTAAGCAACGTTGGGCTTGTTTTTCCTGTAAGGTCGCTTGTAAATATTGTTTGTGGCAAAGACCCTCATACCAGATAATGTGTAAAAAAATATATTCCATGTTTTTCCTCATTTTGGAAAATTTAATTTATTTTATTCACTTATTTTGGGCTTGTGTTTCCTCTCTCTAGGACGAGCAGTGTTGCATTGGTGTATCTATCTCTGGTTTGATGCTATTTTAAAGACGTTTCCTATGTAAATGTTAATGGTGTGACACTGCTTTCTGCAGTGAACATTGTAAACTGAGTACATCCACATATGTTAGTGTGGGACGTCCCTGTGATCGATGCCCATAGTGTTGGTTCCCACAGCACCTGCAGTTTGCTGGCTGGCAGCTCTTGTGGTGTCTCTTTGTGGTGATCCCCACAAGTCCAACAAAGCAAACTTGGGGTGACAGGGCCTTCGCGCAGTGGCCGCCCCCCTCACTGTGGAACTCACTCCCAGCTCACATCAGAGCTGCCCCCCCCCCCCCCCCAAACACACCTTCACCACGTTCAAAAGCACACTCAAAACCAACCTTCAGACTTGTTTTCCCCACATAAATCCCCCACTGAGTGTGACTAGCCTCTGCTGCTGGTCAGAGGAACCAGGCGCGGAAAGTTCGGCAGTGGGTTCGGCGCTCCCGCCCCGCACCCCAGTGCGGGAGCGCACTCGCCTATTAGTTTGCATTGCACTGTGCACTCAGTGCGCTATTTCCGAACGCGCTCATTGTGTCAGTGGGTGCTTCAACCCTCAAGCACCCCGGGACTCGACGCCGCTGAGAGGAACCATCATATAGGCTACCCTGAAGTGTGCAATTTATTTTATTTTATTTTTTATGGTGTGACTATTCTCATGGCAGCTTGACCCCTGAACAGTGTTTGTAGCAACGTGTGGCTTGAAGCAACCTCATACATCATACGTTCATTCATTTAGTATCCATTTAGTTTTCGTCAGTGAAAAAAAGTATACTCACTGCAAACATGTGTCCGATGGACACGGACAGGCCGATGGCCAGCGCCGCCGAGCCCTTCAGGTCGCTGCGCTTGGCGTCACAGGTGGCGAACACGGTGAAGACCAGTTCAAATGTGATGAGGAGCTCCACCACCAGAGCGTGGCCCGCGGAAATGCTGCTGTTCACCTGAAAGAATATACAAAAGAAATGAAACACTACACATGAAATGGCTTTATCGCCACATAATGCTAATTGGTTCCTGTCCTGACCACCCCAGGGCACAGAGGCCATGAAGGCCATGTATGGGCCGCCGTTTTGGCCCCATGCCCCTCTAAAACAAAAAATAGAATCTAGAGAGAGAGAGAGGTTTAGACCTCATACACACATGTCAAACACACATTCTGTGTTCCGTCTGTGTTTCATGGCCGCCTCAATGCTTTTCCAATGGAAGTCACGTGGTTTGACCAAACACTGCCCCCCTCCCCCCATCAAACACAATTGTTTGGTCAAACCATGTGACTTCCATTGGAAAAGCATTGAGGCGGCCATCAAACACAGACGGAACACATAATGCTTATTTGATATGTGTGTATGAGGCCTTAGGAAACACATGCCCAGCAGTGTGATATGTCCTGTTGCACGTCGGCGTATAGTGTGTGTGCATGTCGACGCCAGAGCCATAGATTAAGACAGAATTACGAGGGGGCAGAAAACAGGCCGGTCACATGGTTCATGTAACTCGTTTGTCATTGTACAGCCTAGACTCCAATGCATTCCGTAAAACCTCCGGTTCAGGCTTTTGTCACTATTCGCCAATAGAAGTCTATATAGAAGAGCCGCCATTGGACTGGCCCCATGCAGTGAACGGAGTTGTTGTAACTCTGTCTTAGGGCCGATTCATACTCCTATTTTAGAGCCGAATAAAAGTCGGTTCGGCTCTGTAGAGCCTACAATGTGACGTCATTTGAGGTTCGGGGGGGCAGGGACCGTCCTAAAGTCGGCTCTTCGGTGCTACTGAACATTTCTACAGCGCCGAAACAGCTGTAAAATAGGAGTATGAATCGGCCCTTACTCTATGGCTCTGGTCGACGCAAGTCAACCGATGTAGATATTGACTTGAGTGACTGACGGGAAATGTTTTTTTCAGACACCACACCAGTGTCTTGTTGAGATTCTGACTTCTGAAACAATAACGAGCTATGTATTGCATTTATGTATTTGTTTGTTTGTTTATTTTTGCTTGAATAGGGTTAAGAAATCATTATTGGGGGAGTCCCTGGAAACCCCTTCATGGTTCTTTTAAGCTTAATTTCACGAAATGGTTCGCCTACTGTATGATGAGGCGCTCCCCATATAGGCGAACCATTTCGCTCATCAGCTTAAAGAACCACGGTTACAGACTTAACGTCCAGTTATCTCCTCGCTCTCTCACCGCGGTGACTCCCAGGCCGCCTCTGACGGCGGGCGGCGTGACGCCGTAGAGCACGGCGGCTCCCGCCACGGCGCCCAGGCACTGTGCCAGCAGGTAGAAGAGGCCCTTGGCCAGGCTCAGCTTCCTGGTGACCACCATGGCGGCCGTGACGGCCGGGTTGACGTGGGCGCCGCTCACGTGTCCGAAGCACTGCACCATGGTGGCGATGCTCAGACCGAAGCACAGCGAGATCAGCACCACCGGGGGGCGCTGTTGCTGCTCCGCTGCACCTGCTGCCGTGGGTGGAATGGAAATGTAAAGTGGTGACTATAGCATACTGTACTAGAGTGTGCTGACCATATAAGGAGTTCCTCCCTGTCCCCAGTTCAGAAACCCCCCACACATTGTGAGCTTGTAGATCTGCTATTTTCAGCATGCAACCAAGTGTAAAATGACTTATACTGGATCTCTTGTCCACTAGTGCCTTCCTAACGTTTTAGTCTAGTTTATATTCGTCGACGAAACTGTCAATATATTTAGTCTTAGTTTTAGTCATCATAGCTTGGTTTTCATTTAGTTTTCGTCAGTGGAAAAAGGTAGTCGACGGACATTTTTCGTCTTCGTTTTAGTCGACAAAAGCAACACTGCTGCAAGCCAAAGAGTAATTTCCAACAACTCTAAGGTATATTGACGCCATCGTATATTCAGTGATTTGACTTAATTCAAATATCACTTATTTTTTCTTTTTTTCTGGATAATCCTCCCTACTATAAAGTGTGCTGACCATATAAGGAGTTCCTCCCTGTCCCCAGTGAGCCCCTGGGGTCAAAAAACCCTAGTTTCAGTTTTGGTGGCGGGTGGCAAAACCTTCATCCAATCAGGATGAGAGGGGCCTTCCTCCAATCATGATCGAGTGGGGGCGGGCCTTGGTGCACATGCTGTTGGCCTGTTGCACTTCCCCCCACTGTAGAGTGTGCATGTGCACATTTTGTTACCGGGGCGGACTGGGTGGTTTTCCAAATCACCCAAATCACTGAATGCTCCTTTAATTATACATATTATCTTTTACCCCCTCAGCCGGTGTTCACCTCACCTGTGACGGCGTCCCAGTTGACGGTGGAGCCCAGGCTGAGCAGCACAAACAGCAGCATGGCCAGGAACTCCGCGGCCACGCAGCGCCAGAACTCCTGCGTCCACACGCCCTTGAAGGCAGCCATGACGGCCTGCTGCAGCGGCCACGCACGCACCGTCCGGGGCCAGCAGGGGGAGACAGGGCACGCACGCTGGGACCAGCACGTCCTGATTGATGGATTGATTGATTGATTGATTGATTGATTAAAAATTGTATTGACAGTTTGTAGAATGGATACAGTTCAAGGAAAGCACAGGTCGATACGAAAACTGAGGATACAACCAGAAAAAGCACTAAGACGTGTTTACATAAGCTTCATATAGGGTCCTCCATTTCCATGAATTTTAATATTGAATTGTAAGACACATCGGAAATTCATAGACTCTGCACTGTTATGCAATGATGTTTTTCAAATTCACTTGAAACGGGGTAGAAAAATAACAACGCAACACGATGCGGGATCTGACCCTATGAGAACAACAATATGTCCCTTAGTGTGGTGTCCACAACAAAACACATGCAACCCATTCAGGACAGGAACCCGTTTTGGTGTTTTAAGCATTATGTTATACTTTAGCTATTGAAAAAATAGCAGATCTACAAGCTCGTATAGCGCGGCGCTTGATCTGCTATTTTTGAGAAAACGTGAAAACGTGGAGCAAATCATTGAATTATTTCAGAGCGAACGTTTATAACTCAAATCTTTGCTTCTGGGGGAGTCCCTGGAACAACATTATTTTCAGATGGGTGTCGGCGGCCAATTACATATAATCTTTGGGTTCCGCTTGACATGAAATAGTTTGAGAACCACTGATACATGGCACCACTGAAACATAGGATTTTTCCAGAAAACTGTCATGATTTAGAAGACAAATTTGTTCTCAGGTCTAAATGGGTTAACAAACATGAACAGGTTCCATGCGGAAATATAGGCCTACTATGTGATGTCGAGGTGCTATGAATGTCCAAAAGACATCTGGTTAATAAGCCTGGTAATAGAGCGTCGCAGTCCCGCCTCCTACCCTGGACCAGGAAATGAAACCCAATGCATTATTCTCATAGACATTTCTTAAAGTATTTATTTAAAGACGGTTACGCCGCGGACAAAGCCAACTCGAGTCGTGACAACTCATGACAACACAAACAATATTTTGGACCAAACAAATAATTACAAAGAAGAAAAACAACAAAAAAAGTGTTGTAACCTGCCGTTTTTTTCTTCTTTCTAATTATTTGTTTGGTCCAAAATATTGTTTGTGTTGTCATGAGTTGTCACGACTCGAGTTGGCTTTGTCCGCGGCGTAACCGTCTTTAAATAAATACTTTAAGAAATGTCTATGAGAATAATGCATTGGGTTTCATTTCCTGGTCCAGGGTAGGAGGCGGGACTGCGACGCTCTATAGGCTATTCATACCCCTCCCCCCCCCCCCCCTCTCTCTCTCTCTCTCTCTCTCTCTCTCTCTCAATTCAATTCAATTCAATTCAATTCAATTCAATTCAATTCAATTCAATTCAAATATACTTTATTGGCATGACAAGCATTCTTATATTGCCAAAGCATTGCATACAGTGTATGAAACTCTCTCTCTCTCTCTCTCTCTCTCTCTCTCACACACACACACACACACACACACACACACATAGAGAGATATGGGGCTCCATTTTCATCACCACTAAATCCCTTATCCCTAAACTTCTTTGCCTTTTTTTTTTTTTTTTTTTTTTTTTACTATTTTGCAAAACATTTTTAGTTAATAGTTAAAATGGCCAGTCTACAAGCTCACAACGTGTCAATGTAGATTGGCTAGTTGAACTATTGAAAAATGTTTTTCAAAATAGTAAAAAAATAAAAAAAAAGGCAAAGAAGTTTAGGGATAAGAGGTTTAGGTTTTTTGATGAAAATGGAGCCCATAGCCTATGCAGTATACCAGGCCTATTACTGTACATTCATTCCAAACCAGCATCATACATGCATACAAAACATGCTCCCCTGCATGCTCCCCACTGTCTCCACTCACCTCAGTCGCTCCAATGCGCTGGCAGCGCGCTCACCCATGTCTGCCTGACTCGCCTCGCCTGGTGGGAGGGTGGGTTTATTATAGGATAGGACCCCCCCGACCCACGGTGTGTTTATGTGTGTGTGTTTACGGT
Source organism: Electrona antarctica (assembly GCF_951216825.1). NCBI lineage: Eukaryota > Metazoa > Chordata > Actinopteri > Myctophiformes > Myctophidae > Electrona > Electrona antarctica. The sequence goes on along the minus strand of NC_136812.1, from coordinate 56,260,017 downwards.
TCAGACCTATAGGTCAGATAAGGTCCATCCAGCTCTTCAACTGGACCGGCGACAACAAACGGCGACCTAACAGCCCAGTGTTGTGTAGAGTAACTATAACTAAGTACATTTAAGTGCTGTACTTTAGTACACTTTTGAGGTATTTGTACTTTACTTGAGTACTTCCAATTTCCAATACTTTCACTTCGACTCCACCATACATCTCAGGGCCGAAATGTGTACTTTTACTCCACTACAATTATTTGGAAACGTTAGTTAATTTGGAGATTTTAATTTTAATTAGAAAACATACATTAACCACTTCAACATTTCAGCCATTTGAAAATAGCCGATCTACAAGCTCACAATGCGTCGCGATGTGATGCATTGTGAGCTACCATCAAGAACTACCAATGAAGTATTTGGTCTGGACACCCATTTGAAAATGATGTTGTGGAAGCTGGACCCCCAAAGAGCATTGTGTCGCTGGGAATGAATGAATGAATGAATGAATGAATACATAACATAAGAGAGATAGTGAGAGAATTAAAATTTTTGTATAGCAATTTCATGACATGAAATGCAGCTCTAAGTGCTTTACAGAGCAGTAAATAAATAAGCAAAAGCATACAACATTGAATAATAGCAAAAAAGGCAGTGAATCAGGCAAAACAGCTACAGTGAGGATGCAAATGCATGCAAATTAAAGATCAACTAAAAGCAACAGTGCAGAATTTGAGCTTTAAATCTGTCTACAGAGACTGCTGGTTGTAGTTGAGTTCACCTGGTGTGTGTGACCAGATTTCTGGATATTATAGATATAGCTGCATGTCTTAAGGGCCAGACAGCTCTCCTATAATGTTAAAGTAATATGGGTATAATACAATTATTTCATTACGTTGTCGTGACTCGGTGGGGGAAGTGTCCCGAATCCCTTGGTCTGAGACCGAGGCAAGACTGAGTCAAATTATGGGCAAGAGTCAAGAAAATGTTGACTCGAGACCGGCATCGAGACTGAGACCAGACTCGAACTACAACACTACTGCTTAGGTGTTGGGGCGGCCTTAGGAATCTGGAGGCCCGTTTCAAGATCAAATATGAGCCATATATTCCTATCACATACTTATTCTGTTGATACAGCCATTTTGATACAAATAGTTTTGACTGTTCAATATTGCGTGCAGCCATTACTCTCCCCCTTTACCTCCCAATGCCGCACATGTTACCCATGTTATTAACAGGAGATAGGTGTAACTTAACATTGTGGGAGAGAGAGAGAGAGAGAGAGAGAGAGAGGGGGGCCAAGGGTGGCGGGGTGATGCCTGATGGTCAGTCGGAGCTCGGAGGCCCCCCTAAGGGTGGAGGCCCATTTCAATTGAAACTGGTGAAACATAGCAAAGGCCTCCTATGGGAGGTGTATGGGAGTTTATTCCAAGCCCTGTATAGAAGAAGATTGCTGCATGCTTCATCGTGTATATGCTATTGTAGGCATTTGGAGCAGGCCAGCACTAAAAAAAACCTGAGGGCGGTTTGGGACATAATATCTATAAGGCAGTCATAAAGGTATAGGGAGGTGCCAGACCGTTGAGAGCTTAGAATAATATTTCAAAACGGATGCACAGTATAGCGATTGCAAAGCAAAATATGACAGACAAAATGGTGGCGCCCTATCTTGCGCTACCCGCATCCCTTATCCCTAAACGTATTCGCCTTTTTTTTTTTTTTTTACTATTTTGAAAAACATTTTAAAATGGTTCAACTAGCCGATGTACATCGATACATTGTGAGCTTGTAGATCGGCTATTTGAACTATTTTAAAAGGTTTTTTTTAAATAGTAAAAAAATGGCAAATTAGTTTAGGGATAAGGGTTAAGGTCAAGATATAGCCCCTAAAGTCTGAGGTCGTTTTACCCTCAACATCTTATAGAAAAGGATTCCTGCAGTATTTGTAAGATGGAGTTTCTATTGTACATTAACATTAAAGCCAATACAACTATGTCTGTACCTGCATGCAGGATTATAGGATCGACAACAAAACGTATGGCCCAACTAAGAGTACTGTTACGTTTTAGACTGACACATGTAGGCAATATGCAGTCAGAATTACAGTAAAGGTACCATGGGTGGCTTTAATCTTCATATACGAGGCGTTGTGAGCTTGTAGATCATGTAGCATATTGTTGCTGTTGGGAGGAAACCACCTAACTCCTTTTTTTTTTAGGTTTTAGACTTTTTTGCATAAATCAGTGCTACTGAACAACCTTTTCGTCTTTGTGTTGTTTCGAAAATATTGAACCTTTAGTAGTAAAAAGCGCTTGGGACAAAACCTCTTAACTCCATTGGACCCTCCAACTCCACCACCTCTCTCCCTCTCATGGAAGTAATTGACAATATATAAAGTCACAACACCAACTTTGATGAGGCTGTATTGCTTTGTTTTCAAAATATAAGGTTTTCATCGGCGGTGGGGCGGTGGCTCAGGGGCTCAGGGGTAGAGTGGCCGGATGGTAACCGCAAGGTTGCCAGCTCAAACCCGGGCTCCCCCAGAGTTAGTGGTCGAAGTGTCCTTTAGCAAGACACTGAACCCCTAATTGCTCCTGGTGTGCTGGTTGGTGCCCTGCATGGTTTCCGCCGCCATCAGTGTATGAATGTGTGTGTGAATGGGTGAATGTAATGCACAATCTATGTAAAGTGCCTTGGATAAAGGTGCTATAGAGGGTATGCGCGTGACATCATCATCAAACCCGGAAGTTATGCAGGAATGCCTACTGAGTGGCAAAACACTACTTTCTGGCCTTGACAGCCCATACATCCAAACAGAAAAGTCCTATTTGATTGCATTAAACAATGTTAAACTCACTTTGCAGGTTGCTTTGCCACTCGATTTGCCACTCGATGTGCCATTCACTTTAAGCATGCGCATGCTCTATATACTGTAAATGCACCATTTACCATGTATCTTCATTTCCTGAAAATGGTCTGCCTCCTCAGTCAGTGATGTGCCCCAGGTTTAAGTTTTTTAACTGTTTTTTCTCATACTGTCTTGTAAAATGTTTTCATATTATGTAATGTTATATTATTTTATATGTGGACCCTTGGGAAGAGTAGCTCCGCTACTAAGGTAGTAGCTAATGGGGCTCCAAATAAACAATAAACACATTTTGTGGCTGTAACTCTGTATTGACGGTTCCATCCACTGTACATCCGTTCGTAGCTCACCATTACTGCACCTACTTCTGATTGAGCAGTACTAGTCCATACATCTGTATACTCTTTACTACTAAGTGAGGCATACTAACAATCATCTTTTTCATTGTTATAAGAGCGGGTGGCTGGATGTGGACAGCTTTTGTTGTGTTGTTGTTGCCTATAATTCATCCTTGATTAATTTAAATTGGAGGACCCTCATGTAAAGTCTTAATATAGCTTTTTCTGGTTTTATCCACGCGCGCACTCACACCCCTCTCATCTGTTACGTATATACACTTTATTATGCACCCCAGGGCAAACTCACTTTAACGACTAATTCAAACAAATTTATGTTGAAAAACTTGAAAACAAAGTCACAATGAAATGAAAATAGAAGCTACTGAAGATATCACTACACACATAATAATAATAATAATAATAATAATAATAATAATAATAATAATAATAATAATAATAATAATAATAATAATAATAATAATAATAATAATAATAATAATAACTTAGGTAGGTAGGGGAGACACTGTTCTGGAAGTGTGTGCGTGCGTGAGCAGTAAACAGGTGTGTGTTTTCATTTCTTATTCACTGTATCTGATAAAGATCATATCACTGCTGACCTCAGGCAAGACAACACAACGACCACAACTTGTATCATTCACACCACGACCACTGTATACATGTGAAGCAAAAGCATACTGTGTGTGTGTGTGTGTGTGTGTGTGTGTGTGTGTGTGTGTGTGTGTGCGTGCGTGCGTGCGTGCGTGCGTGCGTGCGTGCGTGCGTGCGTGCGTGCGTGCGTGTGTGTGTGTGCGTGCGAGCGTGAGTGTTTATTTATGTATGTACTACTCATATCAAGACCTGTTTTCCTTGTACTGTATCTCTAGTCTTCCCTATCCTGAAAACTAGACCTTATGATGTAAGCTTCATATAGTCAAAATAGTCTTTCTTTTAGTTTGTTAAATAGATGTATACTGATAGTAATCATTGCTAAATAGACTGATACGTCTGATAAGGGCAGCGATGGCCTAAGGGTTAGAGGAGAGACCTTGTTGCCGGTTCGATTCCCCGGACGGGAAGCGATTGGTCATCACTCACCCAACACCGCTGAAGTGCCCTTGAGCAAGGCACTGAACGTTGCCAGCTCTACCCTGGGTAAATAAAGGACAAACAAATTAAAAAATAAAATAAGTGTTTGTTCAGTTGTTAAATAGCTCTACATTGTGACCGTAATCATTGCTAGTGTTTGTTCAGTAACAGTGTTAAAGGTGATATAGACAAGTTTCCAGTGTTTGTACACAAAGTACGTGAGTGTTTCCAAACAAATGCAAATCTAGCTCCACCCCCCTCCCCCCCTCATTCTATTGGCTGAGCCAGGTCACTTCAGGCTATGGGATTGTTGTTGCTGCTGTGAGGGACGCTATGGATATTGCGCTCGTATGGCTAAATATGACATTACAAAATTATGAATTTCTATCGATATCTTAGTTACAACAATGACATTGAGTTGACATGTTTTTTTAAGGGTAACTGTAGCATAATCGCAATATCACACGACTGACACGACGAGTCCCTCAAATGAGGAAGTAGCGGAGGAGGAGACTCACTGGCTCTCAATTCAATTCAGTCAGACAACTCAAGAAGGATGTAATATATATTTATTGAATATAGATGAGCAATACAGTATATTTATTATGGTTTGGCGATGTATTGGATCTGCTTTTTAGGTACTTAGATCAAGCGCATCAGTCCCGACCATAGGGACTCTGAATCCCCCGTAGCTAAACAGTAGATCCAAAACGACAGGTGGTAGCTGGGGTGGAGGTGGGTGCGCAGAAGGTTTGTATACAGCGGCACGCTGATACAGTAGCAGCAAGCAAGTTGTATACTGCAGCGCGCAGGTATACGGTAGCAGCAGCGAGCAAGCAAGCAGAAGGAGGAATGCAAACCTCCGGTTAAAGTAGCCGGTATGAAGATGGAGTGAGTGTGTGATTGGCTGAGTGAATCATGTGATGCTGAGGCGGTACTGAGGTTCCCTGACTGAACTTGCTCTGCGCATGTCTACGACAGGCGCAAATGCTCATTTCTCTTTTATTTGTAATCGTGCATATAAAACATATTTCCCCTCAAATGCCCCAGCCACTACAGCATCGTTCATGTGAACTACTCTGTCCACGGTTATTCATTGCAATGAAGAAAAATCGCTATGATGGATCCGCGACGGCTAGCCTGTCACCGCTGGCGAACACGGGTTGAATGTACGCTTCAAGCCGGCCGGCAGGCAGTCGCCGCGGTGGTCGTGGCTGGTGAAATGATACTATTACTCACTTCCACTTCCACCATTTCAACAAATAAGCACATACAGTACAACCCACTCCACATGAACGATATTGATGTAGGAGATTTTATTGGGGTCCGAGTCGTTCTGTGACTAAGGATCCTCCGAGTTCTGAGGGGTGCTTTGCGGCTGGTGTTGTTCACTAGTTTCACACCACCCAACCATGCACTATACATAGCGATTCTCATAATTTCAATAGGCTTACATATAAAATCCTAAACATACTATTTCACATGAACAATGTTAGTGAAACTAAGATATGGGGATAATATTATACATTGCAATTGAAATCGCATCGCGTTTTCATTATAATACTGCTGGGTTGAACACACCGTCACAGCCTCGCGCTGCAATTGGCTAAACGTTTAAATCCCCTCCGACGTCCCGTCTAGTAAACTGTAGTGGATATAAACAGTGCATTCAGCCACAGGGGGACAAAGGGGGAGTGTGCTGTTGCAGGAGAACACCTCAGCATCATAATATAGGGAAAGATAGAGGGGGAAAAGGCCAACAAAATACATTTATATATTTTTAAAATTTTGGCTGAAAACTTGTCTATATCACCTTTAAATAGCTCTATATTGTGACAGTAATCATTGCTATAGAGTGTGTTCAGTAACAGTGTTAAATAGCTCTATATTGTGACAGTAATCATTGCTATAGAGTGTGTTCAGTAACAGTGTTAAATAGCTCTACATTGTGACAGAATCATTGCTATAGAGTGATTGTTCGGTAACAGAGGTCTCTCCAGCTCTTTAGTGAACTCAAAATAAATGTTCAAGTTAAGATACCAATCAGGACAGAGACAGGATACAGGATAAACTGGAAGTTACAGACCAACTGTAACACTATCTATGAAACTGAAGCTGGTGTTGCAACACATATATTGTGAGCTTTTAGACCTGCTGTTTTCACAGAATGCACCAGATATAGGTAGCCTACAGTAGGGTCAAAGGGAAACTTCACCCTTTTTGAAAAAAATAAAAATATATATGTCAATGACGTTTAGAAGGTTTAGAACACTTTCCTGGGGGTCTTTATATATGTGTTTAATATGTGGTTATAGATATTTCAGATTTTAGCAGTGAGACCAGTGTCATGGACAGTTGGACACTGGGCTCACTTACTTCCTGGATTACATAATAATGAATTGCATTTTTATAGCGCTTTTCCAAGTGCTCAAATCGCTTTACAATGGTTCATTCATTCATACATTGGGAGGTGAAGCGGCGAACAGTCGACGCCAGCGTCCTCACTTCCCACATTCACACACCAATGGTGGCAAGCTTACACCGACCGACTCATTGGAGGCTAGGGTTCAGTGTCTTGCCCAAGGACACATGTGGACAGGAGGAGCCGGGATTCGAACCACCGACCCAGGGATCATTGGACGACCTGCTCTACCTCCTGAGCCACAGCCGCCCCATGTTGTCTCAGTAAAGGCTCATTCATAGTCTGGATTTTCGGTGGTTAGGTGACCACCGAACAACATGACGTCACGAGCCGCGGTGAAGAGCAAACCACCGCCACCACCCCAGCCCTTCTCTCTGTTTTTACTCACCACCGCTCAACGTTATTTCAGCTCCGGTGGTCACCTCACCACCGGAGCGGTGGTCACCTCACCACCGAAAATCCAGACTATGAATGAGCCTTAAAACAGCCCTCCCCTATCCACAAGGAGGAGCATTATAGGAATTGTAGTCCAGGAAGGAAGTGGGCTCACTGCTAAAATCTAAAATATCTAAAACCATATTACACACATAAAGACCCCCAGGAAAGTGTTCTAAATCTTCTAAACGTCATTAACATATATCTTTTTGCAAAAAGGGTGAAGTGTCCCTTTAACCACTTACCAACATGCCTATTCAGACAATACATTACAAATATAGCAGATGTAGGCCTACAAGCACAGTGAGCTTGTAGATCAGCTTTTTTCTGCATTCACCAGATTTAATTGATTGATTGATTGATTGTGAGCGCGCGCACGTGTGCGCGCGTGCGTGCAGCGTGCGTGTGGCCAAAGTCTCCACACAGCAGCCATTCCGTTTCTTTCATGGTCAATGTCCTGTAGAACACTGCCCTCTGCTGGACGTATCCAGTACATGCAGCATGCAGACGCACAAGAGACATTTTTTGATAAAGCTATATGAGGCTCTATGAGCAACCATATAAACCAAACCACCAAGATTATCAATAGATAGTCTATATAGCCTACCTGATGTATTTTTACACTATATAAAACCACCAAGGTTACTATACTAAGATAATATTTTCCCAATTTATCTATAGGCCTACTATACATTTTCATTATGTTCAGGACAGGTTTAGGCTATTTATTGATTAAAACGGATCCATGGTCATACGGTAATGAATTCACATAAATGCACATAATATGTCCTATAAACCAATTTGTGAGAATGAACTATCAACTATGAACCAGAACAGATTAAGTTACATTAAAGTGTTTAAAACGTTTATACAAGGATTATCAGAGAAACAAAAAAAAGTAGTGAATCTGTGATCTGCTTGTTTTCTTGTTGATCCAATCGATTGGTCAGGTCTGCAGAGAAAAGTGGAAAATAAAATAGGCCGAGCTAGGAGCTCTGCAGCTGTTACGGTGACATTGGTGACCTGACGAAATATGTGACCATCTTGTGGACTTCACCTCATTTACATGGATGTCTTTAAATACGAGTGGTTTGAATACCGCTAGGTTGAACTCTGCTAATAAACAATCCGCAATGGTTTACGTTCGGATACTGACGCCAATAACGTTACGTGATGTCTACGCGATTGTCACACATTTCGACAGGTCACCAATTTCACCGTAACACCGCCAGGCTGGACTGACCGAGTGGCCGAGATGTGTGGCTTTGGAATTCAGCTCTAAGAGACGGTGTTCCAGAATCCTGATTTAAATCCACTTTTCAGGTACAAACACGAGTATTTATGCTCTTGAATGTTTGAATACATTGTTATGATGTCTTGTTTGTGTTTAGATTAACATTCTGACCGAATATGGAGTTATTTACAAGTACATGTTAGTCCCAAGCAACTGAGGTGCTATAAATGCTAAGATAGCATTCATATAGTAGCCTACGATTTAGATGTATCGACGATTCTGACTTCAGAATCGATAAATAGGCTACATCTACGAGAGTCTAAATCTTAGGCTAGCATTCATAGCATCTATGTTCCTTGATAGTATAATATTGATTGATTGATTGATTGAAGTAGCCTATTTATTAACAGTTTGGAGAATTACAGTACATTTCAAGCACAACTCAATACAAAACTGTTAACTGGTAACGACACCATAAAGCATTGCACTTGTTTACAATAGGGTCCACCATTTTTCAAGACAGCATGTGTGTGTGTGTGTGTGTGTGCGCGTGCGCAATGCACTGTATAAACTAAAGCAGATGTCTACCAGTGATTCCTACAACTCAGCAGCCCTGAGTGAAGACCTGAGCTCTGCTGCCCCCTGGAGGACTGCTGCCTGCATGACTCCCATCTGCACCCTTGAGGATAACAACTACTGCACTTACACTGAGACAGGCTGTGAGTCTCTCTCTCTCACACACACACACACACACACACACACACACACACACACACACACACACACACACACACACTCTGAGACACACTGATAATTTAGCCAATGCCTTATCAGCTCTCGGCTTGAGAGCTGATAACAACTGATTTATGGACATTTCCGATGCTTCCAAAAATGAACACAAGACATCAACAACAACATCAACAACAACAATTAGCTGTGACATCTGGAAAGGCATCATTTGCATCATTGCGCATGAACATGGCAGTTGAAACACAAGAGAATACATTTTGGCAGATGATAAAACATATGAACGTATGTGTTAACTCAGGGGTGGGCAACTTTGACAATGGAGAGGGCCACTCACTCCAGAGGGGCCACGTTGCGATCTACAAGCTCAAAACGGGTCCCACCGCGACACATTTTGAGCTTGTAGATCAGCTATATTTGAATTGAAATCCTGAAAAATAACCTTTTTATTTAATTTCAAATGAATTTAGTTGTAGTTATGTTAACTTTATGAACTAAATCCAAACACATTGGACATACATAAGCGGGTCATGTTTTGCATGTTTGGAATTGTAACAGCTGAAATCAATAATATATCAGTATTCTGATATTAACCTGAGGGCCGCATTAAGTGATGGTGGGGGCCGCATGTGGCCCCCGGGCCGCCAGTTGCCCATGCATGTGTTCAGTTCAGTTCAGTTTTATTTTCAGAATGGTGGACATACAGTTCATACATAAAACATATGCATATTTAAGTGCACGTGTTGTAGACTGATGGATATCCGTCTACCTGCACAGTGCACCTACACATATTCATATATATATAAACATACATATAAATGAGCATATAAACATAGATATACACAGCTACTTACATCACATCAACACAATGATTCCTGCTGTGTATACCTTTCATTGCCATTGTGTTATGGTTTACACATGATTGGTTGATTGACTAGGTCAAGGTGGCAAAGAGCATCCCGAAGTACATTGTTGGCAGATTATTATATGAGGGTTATTATTTAGAGGATATGTGTATGATTCCTGCGTCTCATTCGTTTGTTATGCTATCCTTATAGAATATGTATTAGTTACTCATAATTAGGCATGTAACGATTCACTCAACTCACGATACAATTCGTATCACGATATGAGGTTCACAATACGATTTTTCACGATATTTTAAACAAATTATTTTCCAGACAAAAATGACAGAAAAAAAAACATTTTCATTTCTCTTAAACAAATCCAGTACTTTCTTTTGCAATACGGTTTGTTCTCAATACTGTAGCAACTACCAAATGATAGGAAACTTTTCATTTCTCTTCCACAAATCTCAAATCCTGTTTTTAAAGAATTTAAACAACTCTTACCACCCTCTTTTCAATACTGTATCAAAGAATGCTTTTTTAATATGCTGAGGTTAGCATAAGGCAACTGTAGGCTAGTGTAACTAATAGCCTATCGTTCATCAATTAATGTTCCTAACATAAATAGAAAAGAAACAAATAAACAAAACATTAATTTACAGGTCACACTGGTAGTGCTGTCAAACAAGTCTATATGTCTAGTTTAATCTGCAACACAGTTTTATAATTGAATAGCCTATGTATAGTGGGGGTCCCTGCTTGATCTATCTCTCACTCTCAGCTAAGGGGTCCTTGGCTTGACCTGAAAAACATTGAAGACCCTGGCCTGCCTGTATTATTAAATTAATAATTTAAATAAATAGCAGGTGCAGATCTACAAGCTCACAACGCGTCGCATCCACTCCGCGCTGTGAGCTTGTGGATCTGCAATTTTAGGCGTGCGACACCGTCGTGCTGCAGAATATAAATGAGGCTTCTATCCCAGAGAACAGCAGGGGAAAGCTGGACAGTGGAAAGTTGTGAAACGGTTGAAAACGACTATAAACGCAAGCAGTACACCCAGCTGTGGCGTTGTTGTTGTTGTACACGTGTGTGCAGAAGATTTCTTTAATTACAAATTGATGATCGCGACGCAGATTCGCATTTGCGTCGGAGAATCGGCAAGAACAGCTGTGGAGTGTGGATCATTACCAGCGCTCAGCGCTACAGTGAAAAGTCGGACAAAGCTTGGACAGCGATTTTATAAAGCTAAAGGTGTTGCTTCTCTTGTTTAATGCGTGGGGCTCACTTCTGTTAGTCGCGGGTGCTCTTTATAGTCTGTTTGTTGTCTCAACGTGTCTACTCTGCACCGTCGTACGGTAGCTTCTGTTCACTGACTGTGTGCACTGCAGCCTGACTTTTCTCTTCCTCTCTCTCTCTGTGTGCTGTCGCCCGTGTGCACTCCACATTAACGCCCAACAACACCACACCAGCCTGTTCTTGTGTGCTGTCGCCCGTGTGCACTCCACATTAACGCCCAACAACACCACACCAGCCTGTTCTTGTGTGCTGTCGCCCGTGTGCACTCCACATTAACGCCCAACAACACCACACCAGCCTGTTCTTTTTGTTCCTTTTCCCCGCGGTTGGACCAAGGGGCCAGTGAGGCTATTCAACGTTGAAGGTCTGGGTCCTAGTGGTAGGAGGAGGGACTACAGGCGGACCCGTGGATTCATGACCGGGAAACCCCGTGCAGCTGGGCTTTAACATTGAGCGCTCGGTTGCATACGTCACCCCGGACCTCAAAGTTGAGGTCCGGAGGAGGGACTTCCGGCAGTCTTCCGGGTGCTTCAAAACGCCACTGAGCAACTTCCACTGACATGCATAGCGGAGGGGGCGGAGCTTCGCGCCAGATCAGTCTCTATCCTTTTATATACTCTATGCGTAGGACGCTGAACAAGAATGGGAGTTTAACTCGATTGCGCCCTCTGCTCATGTTTGGATGTTTGGATCGCGATACATGGTTTTAATAAATCGATCCGTAGCGTCAACATTTTATATCGATATATAGCTATCTACGATATATCGTTACATGCCTACTCATAATGTATATGGTATAATATCCATGGTATAATGTATGTTATGGTTTACTGTAATATGGTATAATAGGTAATATGGTTTTACTATAGTATAGTATATAATATATATGATACATGGTATAGTTTACTTATATAGTACACAACATGCATTATGGTTCACTACTACTACTACTACTAATAATAATAATAATAATAATAATAATACGTACATAATATATGGTTTACTACTATATAGTACATAATAATATTATGTACTATATAGTAGTAAACCATATATTATGTACGTATTATTATAAACACACATCTACCATTATGTGTTTATGGTTTACTAATAATGGTCTACTAATAGTACATGGCATGGTTCACCATACATGGTATGGTTTACTATAATTAAGTCGCGTCATGGTTTCCCACCTGCAATGCCACTAGTACTCTTCTTAATTTCTGTATCTATCAAAAATTGTTCTCTTCACTCTAGTTTTGAATTTGTTTATGTTTCCACAGCGCTTTAATTCACAGAGTCCGTAAGAGGAGATGCTCCTCGTTTTCAAGTTTATACGCATCACAGGTTTTTTGAAGTTCAGTGGTCCTCTAAGATTGTATCCCCCTTCCTTATCCAGAAATTTGTCTTGTACATTTGTACAAGACAATTTTTTGTACATCTGTGAGCTTCAGAAGGTGTGATTGTAAAAACAGCATGGGTGTGTGTGGTCCTGGTATCCTACATTGTTTATTACTCTAAGGGCCGATTCATGCTCCTATTTTAGAGCCGGATAAAAGTCGGTTCGGCTCTGTAGAGCCTACAATGTGACGTCATTTGAGGTTCGGTGGGGGGCGACAAAAGTCGGCTCTTCGGTGCTACTGAAAATGTCTGACGAGCCGAAATCATTTCGGCACTGTCTACAGCGCCGAAACAGCGGTAAAATAGGAGTATGAATCGGCCCTTAGTGCTCTCTTTTGAAGTATAATCAGTGGATTTATGGTAGATTGGTAGGCGTTTCCCCATACCTCAGAGCCGTAGTAGTTCAGGTAGGGTAGGATCATTGCGCAGTACAGCGTGTGCAATGAGCTGGGGTTGAGTAGGTGTTTTGCCTTATTTATGACCGAGATGCTCTTTGCCATCTTGTTCCTCACATATTCTATATGGGGTTTCCAGCAGAGCCTATGGTCTAGAACAGGGGTTCTCAACCTGTGGGTCGCGACCCCTCGGGGGGGGGGGTCGCCAAATTATTTTGGGGGGTCCCCAAATTATATATTTTTTTGCTACTGAATGGCTGGATGGAAATGGAAATGAAGAGTTTACATATAGTACACATAGTACATGCATACACCTTCCATAATGATTATATCTGGTTTCAGTATTTATTTATGGTGTATTGTCTCTATTGTTAAGGTTATTGTAGCAGTCAATTTTTATTGGGGGTCGGTAGGGGGCGGGGCGGGGGTCCCGAGACACTGCCAAAGCATCTCCGGGGGTCCCCGGCCAAAAACCTTGAGAACCCCTGGTCTAGAATCACTCCCAATAATTTGTTTTCATATACTCTTTCTATTTTATTATCAAACTATAATTAGGCAAATGTCTGAATGTGTGTCTGAATGTCTGTCAGAAACACTCACATAGCTCCACACTGCCTGCACCAAATCACTCCCACTTTTCACACATAATTGACCATAATAATATGGAGGTCTTAACGAAGCCCTTTTTCCAATTTAACAAATTATAGATTAATAATGAATCTATTAGTGAATACAAAATGCACTCAGGGTGCAGTACCCCATGCGGCCACAAGGGGGGGGGGGGGCAATATCTCACAACGGGTAAGCTCCTCACTGCGAGCACCAATCACTCCCACTTTTCACACAGGCATCGACCATATACAATATTGCGCCTGGCCCACTGCTAAGACTGCCTATCTGCACACACACACACACACACACACACACACACACACGCTGACGCCCCTTGCTTATCGTATGTTGCTGCATCACGCTTGACCCACTGCTGCTTTCACATGTTGACTTCCACCACTTCCGACATCAACAGCCCACGTAAACTTTCCAAACTACTTTCGCTGTGCGCGCACGCGTGTGTGTGTGTGTGTGCAAACTACTTTCACTGTGCACTCGCGCGCGTGTGTGTCTCTCCCACCCCCCCAACACACACACACACACTGAAGTGAAGTGGCTACAGCGCACGCTCCGGCGAAAACGGCTAATCTACAAGCTCACAACATAACGGGTTGCAAAAGCCATGAGTTCTCTCAAGCCAAAGCTCAAAATTGACACCATTTTGGACGCAAATGCACCTGCAATTGGATCTGTGCGACTGTCCATACTTTCTGGGGTGCATGTCAAACTGGGGCTTCTTGATACTTTTCAAATAGGGGTCTGTGGGCAAATAAGTGTAAATGTTGCGGTCCTTTCCATGAAAACGTTTCCCTACCATGCATTTGTAAGAATACTTTCATGTTATACTGCTGTTTTTATTAATTACAAAAACACACACAAATATATTATACAAGTTGAAATATATCAGAACGGGTAAGGACTAGTTATCTATAATCAACTGGATATCTGTTTGTATCTGGCGGTTTTCGAATACCATACATTTGTTAAGTATAATTTATTTCTATCAAACAAATAACTAATGGAAAATTCTGTCGTGCCTAGCAATGTACATTCCCTTATATCCATAGCAGCCATTACGAATATCAAATCAAAGTTTATTTATATAGCACATTTACATTGACCAAAGACCAAAAAGTGCTGAACAAGAGCATATAAAAAAATCACACCCGTGTGAACTGAGTGGTGTAAGGTCTGACGTAATGAAATCACACCCGGGTGAACTGGGTGACCGTAGCAACCATGCTCATTTTTTGGTACGAACAGACAGACAGACAGACAGACAGACACGTAAACTAACAAAGCCAGTCGTAGGAGTGGTTTACACCACTCAAAAAACAACAAGTGACATAAAAGAAAAACAAAGTAAAAAGTGAAAGCAGAAGTACATACATACTAACATACAGAATGGGAAGATGTATATACAGTACATGGCAGCCATTCAGAATAGCTTTCCTTGTAGTTTTAAACCAGTTTTTGATGTTGTAAGTTAACATTACAAGGTACCTCCGTGCATTGATGGGTGATACACGTTCTATATCAATAACAGTAGTCCTTACTGAGATCAAACAGTTGGTAAACTGCTACAGTGTCTGAGTCAGGTTAAACCCAGTGCAAGGATACTTCAGTTCTCACACACAGAGGTCATTGAGGTTAATTGCTCCAAGAGCTCCTTAAGGATACGGGGGCTGTTTAAAGAGTGAATATAGGGCCCTCACATCACTTAAGGATGCCGACGACTTCGAATTTTCACGGCAGTCTCCAAATTAGATTTGGACGTTTCAAAATTGATTTTCATTATCGTTTTTTTGTACTTGCGTTTCACGGCCGTGAATTTTTCACCTTCAAACTAAGAGTTGGGGGTGGCAGTGACTCAGGGGTAATTGAGTGGCCGGTAGAGCGGTTGGATGGGAACAGTGAGGTTCCCAGTTCAATCCTGTGCTCCCCCAGAGTTAGTGTTGAAGTAGACACTGGGGAGGCACTCAGGGGGACACTGGGGAGGTACTGGGCAGACACTGGGGAGGCACTGGGCAGGCACTTGGTGGGCACTGGGCAGACACTGGGCTGGCACTGGGGGAGGCACTGGGGAGGCACTGGGAAGACACTGGGGAGGCACTTGGCGGACACTGGGGAGGCACTGGGCAGACACTGGGCAGGCACTGGCGGAGGCACTGGGGAGCTACTGGACATTTCATATCACGCCACACCATGATTCACTCTCCCCCCGTAAAAATAAATACAAATTAAATGTTTTTCTTTTTTTTTGCAGCTAAGCATGGTGCGATTTATTTCAAGCATGGCATGGTGCCATGCCAATAACATTGTGCAGGAAACCCTGTTGAGTTTGTAGTTACCCTTTGATTTTAGGACTTTTTTTGTTTTCCTGCCTGGTGTTTACATCAGGGTGGGGACAATTATTTTAGCTCCTTTCAACTGAGCAGGACATGGTAAACGTCTTCTATAGTTGCATTTGATTACATGGTGTAATGTAAGGTCTTTCTACTGGTGATTTCCACAGAGCACCACCGGGAGAGGTCTACATTATCTAGAGAGATGGCCCCCAAAAGACATTCAACATTGTCAGAGGAACAGACAGAGATGGGCCAGAGACGTGGACTGTTTGATGCAATGATGCAACCTGTAGTAAAGTTGTACAGGATGGGTATGTAGTGTTTTATTTCGCTTTCTGAATCAATAGAATGTCCACAGTGTCTCATCACAAGGCATTGTGAGCTTGCTTGTAGGTCAGATACTTTCAGCGAGCAAGGCTGCCGTAACATAAACTATAACATGTCTCAAGGGCACGGGGTCCCGCACCGAAAATATTACCAGATCCAATTATGTGCTAATGAGTTCCCTTAGATTTGGCCCAGGTACCCCTTGGGGGGAAGATTTATTTCCAGGTAACCCCTCATCCTCGCAACACCGATAAGCATATTTGCAACCTTACTTTTAGATGCCATTGGAACTATTTGTTTTTCAACTTTTCAATCAAAGTCACAACACATTTTCACAACATTTATTTTAGATGCTATCTTCTCAAAGTGATTTTTGGGAAGGTATACAGTACATCCCTAGTGCTAGGAAAAATGTGATAGCATTGCATCTGTGGTAGCTTTCTGTATGTTATCACTCCATTTATAACCACATGCCAAAGATCAATTTTCCAAATCCGAATGGAGCATTCTACTTCAAACTGATGGTTCTCTCCTATTATTGATCATATATCTTTGAAGAATGGTTGGGATACAGCGCAGACTATATATTTATCTGAAAAGTTGTTAAAATTTGCATATCTAGAAATGTTATCTATTACAGGAGAGACAACATATAGTGACTATATATTACATGAGACGTACTTCTGTTTTCATGAAAGATGTAACACAAAGGTTCCCTCTGTAAATAACTGTAAATATTTAAAACCATCTTAGAACATAAATTCTAAGGAAATGTTTTATGAAATTCAATGAACTAAATATAGTGTAAGTGTACAGTGTAAGTAATGCATAAGATAACTTTCCGTTCACCATTACATACATTAATATCACCTTTTAGTCCATTTGACACTTCTATCTGTCTACCAAACCTAATAATGCTGTTTCATATGAAGTTTTTGTTGTTGATAATTGTTGTTAATTTTAGCTTGGTTGCCCAAACTTTGGTAATTGGCATAATCCAAAAAGGCCACTGAGCGGCCGCAGCGGCATATGGATTTTCATATGTGTAGAATGCATTCCTGAAGCTATTTTTCTTTTATATCAGGTCAATCTCACATGTTAAAGGTCTGGTCAATGCTACATTTCACCTATGGGCAGGGGTGCACACAACGTTTTTGGTCTAGTACTCAGAGGAGTACCTGGAGGAGTTACTTGGTGCTCCTAAAATGCGGCGACCCGTCTCGCCGGATGGATAAAAGAGTGATGCATGAATAACTTATAGAAAAACTATATTTATTGGATAGGTGGGGACTGGTGAGTCAATGGAGGGTATTGCAACTCTAGATTCATACCATTATAAAAATCTAGAGTTGGAAATTGCAGCTAGGTCCATGTGTGTTCCAGCCCTAAATGCATATTCTAATAAAAACAACTTAATACTTCCTAAGGATAATATGAGCATCAAAGCAATATTTAGGTACTTTAAAAAAAAATATATATATATATATATTTAAATAGCCGATCTACTAGCTCACAACGTGTTGCGGAGGCGACACGTTGTGAGCTTGCAGATCAGCTATTTGTTTAACATACACGTCGGTCGTACGGCGAAGCATACGTCAGGCTTCCCTTTTGTTTTTACCGAGGCAACGTACAGTTAGACTCCTCGGTGCAAAAATAAACAGTGTACACTACCCGACTTTACGATAATAAGGGACAGTATGTCGGGACACGGTGTTGTCATGTTGATAAGCTTCATGTTGTGCAGGCTACAGCAGCAGTGCCAGTCCGCAATGCTTTGCACTCTTCCCACTGTCGGAACTAAAACGTCAGTGGCTGGTGCCTATAAGCCAGACCAAATCACGACAGTGTGATTTGAGTCTGGCTTATTAGCCAGGCTACGGTGCCTAGGCTGTGAGAGACGGCATCGCACACGAGCAACTTGCTCCAGCACCCGGAAAACAAACATAAGCACAGCGGCGAATGGGAAGAGTGCAAAGCATCCAAAGCATCCCCTTTTACAACTTTTACTTTTTAGTTTGCTCCACATCTGAAACGGAGAAGCCGAACCATTTGTTTCTCAGTAGTAAACTCCTGTCAACCGAACCGCCCTCCTCCCAGCAGCGAGCAGCATGGAAATGGAAATGGATCCTCCCTCGTTTGAGTAAGGACGTGCTGTGATTGGCCACAATGGCCAGTGCACTTGTGCAAGACGTACTTTGATTGGCAGTCGGTGGGAAATGCTCTCGCTACAGATTTTACTAGTATTCTGGCCATAATAATCATTCTGGGCGGCGCCAGCTGTTGGTACGCAGATGCGCTTCCCGGCGCTTGATTGACAGCGCAGAATTAATTTTGACGACGCATGCGCACTGGCGTACCGCTTGTGTGCACCCCTGCCTATGGGAGAACAACAAATCAGAATCAAACTTTATTGTCACATCACATTACAAGTAACATGGGTGAAATTCTTGTTGTGCAGGCTCATCATTGCAGTTAAAAGAAGACATAAAGTGCATAGTACATGACTAATCTACATGGTACAATATGTATGCATATATAAAAATAAATAGTGATGTAGCCTATGTGTATATATAAAGTAGTCTCTACTAAAAGGAGACCAATTCAGTTCAGTCTGTGCGGTGTCACCAGTCCTAGTTCTTGTTCAGCAGTCTAACTGTTGACATGTAGAAACTGTTCAGAGTCTGGAGGTGCTGCTCTTGATGCTCATGTAGCGTTTGTCCGGCCGTGGGCGCGGCAGTGGCTTGAACAGGCTATGGCTGGGGTGATGGATGTCCCTGATAATGTTTTCAGCCTTAGCCACACAACGTCTCTCGTGTATTACCTGGAGTGGGGAAAGCTCCCCTCCCACGATGCGCTGTGCTGTTCGCACTACTCTCTGCAGTGCTTTCCGTTCTGCAGCGGTGCAGTTCCCGAACCAGGCAGTGGTGCCACTCGTCAGAACACTCTCGATGGTGCTCTTATAGAACGCTCTGAGGATGCGGGGGGGCTCACTCTGAACTTCTTCAGGCACCTCAGGCAGTAGAGCCGTTTCTGGCTTTTTTCACCACTTTGGTTGTGTGTGTGCCCCACTTCAGGTCCCTCGAGATGTGTATCCCGAGGAATTTGAAGTCGCTGACCTGCTTCACTGCAGCACTCTCTCTCTGGCCTTCTGAAGTCATTTAGAGCTAGGCTGTTCTCGTGGCACCACTGTGTCAGCGTTCAAACCTCAAACCATCACTGTTGTATCGTCCGTGTATTTGATCACGACGTTGGAGCTGTGCGTGGCTGTACAGTCGTGTGTGTACAGTGAGTAGAGTAGAGGGCTCAGCACGCAGCCCTGGGGGGCTCCTGTGTTGAGGGTCAGGGGGTCCGACGTGATGTTGCCCATCCTCACCACCTGACGGTGGCCGGACAGAAAGTCAAGTATCCAGCTGCACATGGTCGAGTGCAGGCCTAGGTCCTTGAGCTTCGTGTCCAGTCTGGTTGGTTTGGTATGATGGTATTAAAGGCAGAACTGTAGTCCACAAAGAGCATCCGTACACATCTGTTCTTCCCCCTCTTGTCCAGGTGGGAGAGTGCAGAGTGTATATACTGCCAATGCAACTGCATCGTCAGTTGATCGATTTTGACGATAAGCAAATTGCCATGGGTCCAGCGTGGCAGGCAGTATGGAGCAGATGTAGTCTCTCACCAGTCTCTCAAAACACTTACTGACAATCAGTGTCAGAGCGACCGGTCTCCAGTCATTAAATAGAAACAACTATTTCTATAACAACTTAAATTATAAAAAATAACTGTCAATAACATCACAAGAACTGCTATTTGTAATAATAGCATAAGAAAATATGATATTTATCTTTTGCAACTACATTCAATATCTGTAAGCTTCAACTCATAATCATAAAATCGACCCACCACATCCCCCTAGCCCTCCTGATTGGCAGCAATATCTTACCCAAATCCTGGTCTACCTCATCGTCAAAAGTATATCCTCTTTATTATCAACATCACTTCTCATTTGTAGCTTGAACATCTCATCAGGTGTCAGGTCACCCTTAGCAAAATGTGGATCTCCCACCCGAACTTTCAAATTGAGCTTGGTTGTCTGCCACATTCCACTTGTATATGAGTACAACTGTCGTGGTACAACAGGAGCAACAGATTGTTACATTGTGACACCCAACTCACCCAGCACATCAGTATTCCCTGCCAGTATTTTGTGCTCTGATCTTGCCTTTGCACATGGATATGAGGTTGCACAGGACTGTCCCATTCTAATGCTCTGTACTGTATACTGTAGGTCCACCCGATACACCTCAATACACCAACAAGGCAAGCACATCAGTTTATTCACGGAGCATGCGTCAGGGACATACAATTATGATGCCTGCCTGCCTCATCATGACCAAATGCAGCATCAACACTGAAGGTGTTTTTTTTCCTTTCTTCCTTGCTAATGAAAGTTACAGGTATGGTGTGTGCAATATGAAGTGTGAGATTACCATAATGACAGTAATCCTGAATCATATTCCATCATATTCAAGGGATTTTGGAGAGAAATTACTCAAATGAGACAGTCACTTTAGACTACTGCAGAGGGGGTGGGTGGGGCAGAGGGTGTGTGTGTGTGTGTGTGTGTGTGTGTGTGTGTGTGTGTGTGTGTGTGTGTGTGTGTGTGTGTGTGTGTGTGTGTGTGTGTGTGTGTGTGTGTGTGTGTGTGTGTGTGTGTGGCTCATTGAAGGTCGTTAATGTCGAGGCAATTATATGTATGCACTGTCAAATAGGTCTACATATATCTTAGCTAGCATATAGCTGTATAGACATATTATCCTGCTCATTACTGTGCACAAATGTCACATCAATATACATCTTTGTCTTTGAGCACAAAATGTATTTTGAGAACCCCCACATTTTCAGTAAAGCGTGCACGCTGTGCGGCCCCCACACACCACCATCATTCTACAGTTCAATCTAGTTGAATACCCCTGCTGTAGGTTACAACAACAAACAGCTGCATATCAATGGTAAGGTGAATACTGTGCATGTCAACCAGTGACCATACTGTATCTGCTGCATGCTTGGACACACCTGCTTATGAGATAGACATTGACCTGACCTTTAGAACATGAGATTAACAGCAATTAATTACATCGGATATCGATATCGGCCAAAATGTCTCATCGGCACATCCCTATAATTAACTGATCACTTTCACTGATTCAGCCACATTCCCTTAGCCCTAAAACCCCAAATAATTATGAATTAGTATTAGTTGTAGCCATTTTAAGCTCCTGGCAGCCATATTGGACGCCATCTTGAAAATGACGCCTTTCCGGAACATATATTTTTCTAGATTTGCAGTATATTCTTAAACATGCAGAGGTACCAGAACCAATTGGAAAAACCTTTTCTATCATTTTTTGGGGGGTGTATTACTATGTTTTTTCATATTGATCCATTTTCGCCTAGTGTTATAAAATAAAATGCATGATAGCACTCATAAAGCTACCACTGGTGCAATGCTATCACATATTTTCTAACTCTAGACATGTATACCTTCACAAAATTCACTATGAGCCTTATTCGGCCAGATGGTACAGACCAACCCCCCTGGCTCACGGTCTATGAGACGTGTCACCAAAATTTCCAC
Organism: Electrona antarctica; assembly: GCF_951216825.1. Classification (NCBI taxonomy): domain Eukaryota; kingdom Metazoa; phylum Chordata; class Actinopteri; order Myctophiformes; family Myctophidae; genus Electrona; species Electrona antarctica. Next base: position 56,238,045 of record NC_136812.1, on the reverse strand, counting down.
CTCAGAGGAACATCTGGTATGACCGGTAGGCCAATCAGAGGCAGGCGGGGCGTTACCATGGTTAGAGACGGACGTCGTATGAATCAGGCAACAAGATCACCATGGCAGCAAACATACTAGGCTAGTGTCTCAACTTCACTTCATCTCCATGATCTAGATTATTTTGTTAATAATCGCTCGTGCAGTCACTTTCTTACCCTGATGCCTTTTTATTTTTCGACGCGCGACCCGCAGTGAGCATTTAGCATTATTGCTTTTATAGCACAAATATAGAAGGGGAGAGAAGGATGAGGCTGCGTCAGGCACCCAGAACTTGAGGCAAGTAAATTGACCCTATGGGAGCCAAACCAGGGCAAAGCCAGGAGGGGAAAGAAGCATACTGTTCGGTTATTTGGCGATGTTGTGCCTGGCTCCGACCAGCCCATGCAATAGGCAGAGTAACAGTGACTAACACGCACAGGGTGAACTAAATGTTCCAATAATAGCTTATATTTGATGAACTCAAACGTGCATTTTATAGGGTTTTTATTAATTCATGTTAATCATAAACACTTACAATCATACATTCACACGTTCTGTTCACACTTCCCCCAACACAAGATGAATTCAGCACCCTGGATCCTGTCCTATTGGTCTGGTTCTATCCTGCTCTGTCGGTAGGAATTCTAGCTATCATTTCACACTCTAAAACTGTCCCAGATCATAGTAAAGCTTAGCTTGTCCTTGTTGACTTTCAAACTTAGTTCAGTGATAAGTGTATCACTAATTATGTGGTTTTAAATCTACCTTATCATTCAGTCAATTTCCATTAATTGCCATTAATCAAAGGAGAAAAGAAACACAAATAACACTTGGTTACAATCTAAACATCATATTACATCGATTATGAATAATGCACAATTATATAGCATATAATACATACCGCTGGTGTCTGCCTGACTACATGTATCACGTTCGGTGGTATTGGTGAATCTAATTATTGATTGTGCCACACAGAATAGTCACAGTGGGCTCTGACTGAAATCACACCTCCATGCTAAACACTTTCGGCCAATCAGATGCCACTGACCATCCTGCCTCTCTCTGGCCACAGCAGCCAGCTCCTATTACAGTCCCTGTAATGCCCAACTGCTACTTCTGCCTAGATTAAACTGTTTAGACTATTACAGGTATTTATCATTTAGCCTTTTTACCAACCCAATATATAATAGGTTATTAGAACACATTACACAATTGAAAGGAATTAAAGATAGTTACTTCATCCTGCATTGACATGTCCTACCCTAGTGAGTCTCTCCTCTGAGAAGAGTCATAATGGCCTGTCTCACAACAGGAAGAGGTCGTAAAACCCCCGAATCCACCGGTCTGTCTGTAGAATGGAATGTGGGGACCTGAAGCTCTCCCACTTTAGAGAGCTGCATATATCTCCAATCAATCTGACCCAATATTTAATTTCTCATTATGAGTACAAATCTCGCACACCCATAAATAACAACACTCCTCACGTCAGTTATGAAAATTGATATGGATATTAATTTTTCATAAACTGAAAGATTATTTTTGATATTAATTTTTTTTCGGAAATATTATTTTTTGACATTTGGGCGCATGCCATTTTTAGTAATTTCGGAACCTGTTAAATAATACTGGATCCACATACTGAAGTTATAACATTATACAACTTTGAAAAACACATTAAAATAAAACACAACCTATTAACTGCATACATCAATAAAACAATGAAAATAATAAAAGGTTTACATGCGTCGATATCGTGGACATTTTTTGTAATTATCCCAACGCACCCTTAAGTATTAAATTCAGTTACAGCTAATCAAACTTATGTAATACTTGTAATAATGTGACGCTTGGTGCATCTCCACTCTTGTAGGAGAGATGCTGTTCCTGTCATGTCAGTTAGGGGTCACCTAACTGACATGAACTTTTGGTCACCTCTGTCCGTTTAATTTTATGGCTGTTTGCCCGGACAAAGGTTCAGACTTTTATCTAAACAACCCCCTTGTTTTGAGGAAGAAGACAGTTTATTTTCCACACAAGACTGGTCCCTTATCTTAAGAAACATTCTTCCCGTGCTCCCCCACCTCTGCAAACGACTCTTTGGTTGCAGAATGGGCTTCAGTTAACTAACATGATCACAAAACCTGTTTTAGTATTTTGCTACATCTTTGTTAGTTACTTCAAATTGTGATTTAACAAATAATCGATTTTGCATTTCAACAGCTTGGTGTCATTTGACTTAACTTTTGGATTTTTTAATTTGACTTTAACAAAAGCAACCCAATTGAAAATTGCAAATCCTTGCAACATCTTAACCACATTATGTGTCTTTCACACATGCAGTCTTTGTGCTCGTGTGTGTGTGTTAGTTTGTGCGTGCGCACGCGCTCACGCACAAAACCCACTTGCACTTTGAGAGACAGTGATCCCCCCTCCCAATCAAAGGAAACTTAATCATTTTACCAGCATTCTTTCACATTAAGGACTTAATTGGCACAAATTAAATCCATTTACCTGTTACTTGTTGTATTGTACAGATATAATGAACTCACATACATCATCACATTTATATGCACAGATCAGACACACATCTCGTGTGTGAGTGCGTGTGTTTGTGTGTGTGCGCGCTGTTTGTGTGACATCTTGGTTGTCACTGACGCCCCAAATGTTCCCTGCGGTGTAGGAGCAAAATGGGTAGAGAAGCATTTCACATGCTACTCTTTCTGACCCAGCTCTGATCTCGCTGGCATGAAAGCGTTCACCCACCCCCATCTTTTTCCTTTCCTAGGATCTAAAAGGACAGGAGCTATCGTGGCCTTCTTCGCCTTCTTCTCAGCCGCTTTACAAACTCGACACAACAAATGTGTCGACACTGCGGTTTTCTGTACCAGACTGGACTTTGCCATTCCCGATTTGCCACCCTTCACGGGGGCAAAACACATTAAAATAAAACACAACCTATTAACTGCATAAATCAATAAAACAATGAAAATAATAAAAGGTTTACATGCGTCGATATCGTGGAAATTTTTTGTAATTATCCCAACGCACCCTTAAGTATTAAATTCAGTTACAGCTAATCAAACTTATGTAATACTTGTAATAATGTGACGCTTGGTGCATCTCCACTCTTGTAGGAGAGATGCTGTTCCTGTCATGTCAGTTAGGGGTCACCTAACTGACATGAACTTTTGGTCACCTCTGTCCGTTTAATTTTATGGCTGTTTGCCCGGACAAAGGTTCAGACTTTTATCTAAACAACCCCCTTGTTTTGAGGAAGAAGACAGTTTATTTTCCACACAAGACTGGTCCCTTATCTTAAGAAACATTCTTCCCGTGCTCCCCCACCTCTGCAAACGACTCTTTGGTTGCAGAATGGGCTTCAGTTAACTAACATGATCACAAAACCTGTTTTAGTATTTTGCTACATCTTTGTTAGTTACTTCAAATTGTGATTTAACAAATAATCGATTTTGCATTTCAACAGCTTGGTGTCATTTGACTTAACTTTTGGATTTTTTAATTTGACTTTAACAAAAGCAACCCAATTGAAAATTGCAAATCCTTGCAACATCTTAACCACATTATGTGTCTTTCACACATGCAGTCTTTGTGCTCGTGTGTGTGTGTTAGTTTGTGCGTGCGCACGCGCTCACGCACAAAACCCACTTGCACTTTGAGAGACAGTGATCCCCCCTCCCAATCAAAGGAAACTTAATCATTTTACCAGCATTCTTTCACATTAAGGACTTAATTGGCACAAATTAAATCCATTTACCTGTTACTTGTTGTATTGTACAGATATAATGAACTCACATACATCATCACATTTATATGCACAGATCAGACACACATCTCGTGTGTGAGTGCGTGTGTTTGTGTGTGTGCGCTGTTTGTGTGACATCTTGGTTGTCACTGACGCCCCAAATGTTCCCTGCGGTGTAGGAGCAAAATGGGTAGAGAAGCATTTCACATGCTACTCTTTCTGACCCAGCTCTGATCTCGCTGGCATGAAAGCGTTCACCCACCCCCATCTTTTTCCTTTCCTAGGATCTAAAAGGACAGGAGCTATCGTGGCCTTCTTCGCCTTCTTCTCAGCCGCTTTACAAACTCGACACAACAAATGTGTCGACACTGCGGTTTTCTGTACCAGACTGGACTTTGCCATTCCCGATTTGCCACCCTTCACGGGGGCAATCTTCGGGTGACCCCTCACGAAAGTCACCCCAGGTTGCCTGGTGTGTGCGTCATGCTCCTCCCCCACCGCCCGTTGAACGTGTAGACTTATGATGGCACCAGTAATGCCACAAATCACGCTCAGCGTTTCTGTGGTGAGGAGGTTCGATGACTCGTCGGCCTTGCCCACGGCGTCTGCGGGCATGGCTCTGATGAACGGTGAGGCGTAGGCAGCCTCCAGGCACTCTGGACGGCTGCTTACCTGTTCCGCTCTTGTTGACAGCTGCTCTGCTGCTGCTGTCGGTTCTGCTTGTCCTGTGTCGTTCACAGGTGCGACGTCTGCCGCTCGTTGGTTTCCCACTTCGATGTTCGGCGAAGCCTCCTCTGTCGAAGGCTGCGGAACTGCCGCGTGGCTCTCCACCTCGAGGTCCTCCTCTGCTGAAGGCTGTGGGACCTCCGCGTGGTTCTCGTCGGTTCCCTCAGCTCTGCCCGTAGCCGCTCTTGGCCTGCTAGGGTACTGACTGAGGGCTTGTCCTGTCGTGGGTTCGTTGCCCACGGTAGAGGGCTCTGGCTTCCCTGCATGGGTACTGCAGGCCCCAGGCTCCTCTGTTGTGACAGGCTCCATCTGCTCCCAGCCTGGATGGCTGGTAGCCCTGTCTCTTCGCCCCTCAGGGGCGGTCCCGGTCCCCGCTGGCACCGCGTCCGCTCCGCCCGTCTCTGCGCTGGCGAAGGGGTCCGTGATGTCACATCTCGTGACGTCTGGTGCTGCGTCTGCGGGCTGGAGTATGCCCCTCTCCTCTGGGGCTCCTTTGTTCCTGCTTTCTGCAGGAAACTCACAGAGGCCTATCTGGTGGCACCCTGCTGTGACTATGACACCTTTGGCTACCCTGCCTTTCTCCTGACAGTTAGCAGCCCTGATTACACGGTATCTTTCTCTGTTGTACTGTTTAATACATAAATTCAGTACTTCATTTTCTATGTGTGCGAGTCTATCTTCGTTTTGCTCCTGAAGGATCATCTCGTAATCTGACGACGCGTCTATCACATCGTCCATCACCCTGTCCAGCACAGGAAAACTTTCAGTTATCTCACTGAATGAACCCTTGTCAATACAAAGATCTACCCTATAGGTTGTACTATCAAACATAGCTTGAGCCTGTGAGCTCTTTATCTTTAGCTCATTTAAAGAAGCCATTTTTCCACCCCCTCTGTCCCTCCCCTTAACAAACAGTACGGGATGGACCGGGTTAGTGGTTTAGTCGACTTCACAAATCATTCATTCACTCAAGTAAATGGTTAGTTTTCTGCCCAGCTTTAATTAGCGGACTCTGACACAGTAAATGTGCCTATTTTACCGGGCGCGATTTCACAACGCGGTCTTTTATTGCCCCTTGACCTCAGTCACAGAGCAATAAGCATGCAACTATACTCAATCTAGACAATTCCCTCGCCTCGTTGCGAATAGTTATGACTATGGCACTCTCTATGTTATTCTGTCCATAATCATTTGTACCCAGAGAAGCCCATACTTCCCTGTCAATACCTTCACCAAATAAACCTTTTTATGTTATATAGATTATATATAATATAATTATATAGATTTATATTGGCCGTGGGCGGTCAAATTCTATAGCCTCATGTAAACCTGGATCACAGGTTTTGCTAGATGCGTCACGCAACAGTTATTATAGACACGCCCTTCCTTTATGCGCACTTCAAAGCACGCTTTCAGCGTTAAACATTATTGAGTAATTGGATTACAATTACATCCCCTTTAACGCTGAGTTTAAAACATTTATCATTCATTAGCATCGTGGATCACACGGAATGCTGTCGTAGTACTTTAGCTACGGTGAATTAAGTACCGTTGCTCAGTAGTACCTGTTGTTTCTTGGTGCTCAGCACCCAGCAGGAAAACACTTTTATTGTGGTTAGTATAAAAGCACCTCTCTTGGTTTAAACGACCGGTGTCTTAACTAGGGCTGGGGCGGTATGGGATTTTTATTACCGCGGTTATTGTCGGCCCCCATACCGCCGGTATGGCGATAATTTATAGTGTTATTTAGTCCGGTGGAACAAAGTGTATGGAGATGTTAGAGCAGGTCTGCAAAATCCGGTAAAACACCGTATACGGAGCTGTATAGAGCAGCTGTGTGTCTTTAGTGCAGTTCCAGTGTCAATCCTCCTCCGTGCGCGGCCTCCCCTCACAGCTCACACACACACACACACAGTGGCACCGTTACAGAGACAACAGACAAGACGACTCATATAGCTTTTCCACGTGTTTCTGTTGTTATCCAGTTTACCAAAATTAAATCCACAACAGCGCTATTGTGAAGACCCTTGCGCAGCGCGAGGCAATTAACCCCAGCTGCAAACGATCCGGACTTTGATTGTGTGATTATAATATATATAAATCCTTTTGGGCCAAATAACCATTGTGGGGGGGGGGGCGTTAGCTATCAGGAGGAGGTAACAGGGGGTGCAGGCAAACAGAGTTTTGGAACGGATATTATGGACTACAGTTTTATTAAGGAAAGATTGGCATGTCAATGCCGCAACACGTGTTCGGGTGTCAATCAAATCAACTGCGTCAGACATCTCCCGCAGCCCGCTGTTAAAAAAAGAAATAAAAAAGCGAACGGATTTCACATCATTTCAGATCAAGACAAGTTGTGTTGAGCGTCTTTTTCCTGCGATCCCATTGATGTCACAACAGACAACATTTATAGGTGGGTCTGGTTTGGAGTAGCCTAATTTAAAACATTGTCCGACTTTGTTTTGAGAGAATATTAATACCTCGCGCTATTGTAACAGCCAGGTGCATCGTGCATTGCTCAGACCGTCAGAGAGAGACAGAGAGAACGATTAGGCTAAACGTGTAGCCTATGGATAAGGGCGCATCGTAGGTAACAGGTTTCAACTTTGTATTGATGTCTGTCAGCGAGAGACGAGAAGAGAAAGGGAGAGAGAGAGAGAGAGAGAGAGACATTAGGCTGTAGCCTATGGATAAGGGCGCATCGTAACGGTTTCAACTTTGTATTGATGTCTGTCAGCGAGAGAAGAGAAAGGGGGAGAGGGAGGGAGAGAGAGAGAGAGAGAGAGCTGTACAGACAGGACGGACAGAACTGTTTTTATCTTTTGACTGACTATAAGAAAAAGTCCTTCTGCACACCTACAATGGACAGGTGCGTCGGATAACTGGAACTGAGAAGTAGAGAAAAAAAGAATCCTGCACACTGTCTCACTTGGAATCGCAATGGCAACCATTCTCACTCCAATGAAATGCCCGCTCAGCAGCGCATCGCATGAAACAAACACCACCATTCAAAAACGTCCAACATATTAAACAAATTCCAAATTAACTGATAGATTTAATATATGATGAATTGAAAGGTTCAACTTCCAGCCGCTCCACACCACGCAGCAACTGCGCGCCTCCCCAGTCCCCAAGCCATGAGTTAACATTATTGCTTGATTGATTGATTTAAGTTTGTATTAACAGTTTACAGTACATTTGCACAACTCAATACAAAAACTGTTAACTGTTACTCTGTGAGTGGACGACACCATAAAGCATTACACTTGTTTACAAGAGGGTCCACCTTGTTCAATTCATCATAACATTTTGTACACTATACACTTCTATAAAGCCAAAAACAGGAAATCATCATAAAGGAGGTAAAAAGGGGGAAAAACATATACAGTGAGGGGGAAAAGGGGTGGGTGGGGGTGGGTGGAGTCAAGGGATTTACATGTCCTAATGACAGTTGGTAGGGCGTTCCACATTTTTGTGGCATAGGAGTGAAATTAATTTAGGTGGACCCTCTTGTAAACAAGTGTAATGCTTTATTGGGTCGTCCACTCGCAGTTAACAGTCTTTGTATTGAGTTGTGCTTGAAATGTAGGCTACTATAATTCTGCAAACTGTTAATAAATAGTTCAATCAATCAATCAATCAATACTTGTTTGTGCCGAATCTGGGTTGCACATGGTTTGTTGAACTCCCTCTGGTGTTGCTGGCATATGATTAGACTGACTGAGCCTCACTGTTTATTATGATACACTTTATTTCATATCAACCATATGCACTTAGGCCTAGAACCCAGGGTTAGGGTTAGAACTAGGGTTAGGGTTAGAACCTAGGGCGCCAGAACAGCACGGACAAACGAACCCGATACCGCGGTATGCGTTGTATACCGGCGGTATGGCGATATTGCGGTTATTGCACCCAGCCCTAGTCTTAACCGGTCTCAATTAAACTTTGTTTGGTTACAAATAGTCTTAATAATCAGTTTCCTAAACTGACCGTCGATTAGAACTCTGCCCTATCGAACAATGACTCCCAAACTATTTGTTAAACCCGCAGTCACTTCTGTGGCTCACGGTTTTAACAGCTGCCTTCACATGGACCCATACCCACATGAAAACAGTTTAACGGTGTCGCTTAGTTAGTAGCACAAATCAAACGGCATGCCGTCACGGCAGCATTTATAGTTTGATTTAATCCTGTGGATACTAACGACTGCGGCATCGCATTCACATGTGCTGCCATCAACGCACGGCTTAAATTTCAGTTGAATAACGTCACACCAGACAACCACAATCAAACGGGGTGCCGTCTTTCGGCCACAATTCTGTCTGATTTAATCTTGTGGTTATTAGTGTGGCACGATTCAACTCTGTGTGCTGGTCCCAACACACGGTAATTTATATTTGTTATAAATTGTGTCACTTTAGTGACTATACACCGATCTACGCTGTTTAGTTTAAACAGCACGGCAACCGAATAAGTTCAAACCGTCGCAGTTGAACTATATTCTGAATTAAAACAACTTTAAATTGCAGATCCTTTTAGTGACTGCTAATTTAAAGCCCTTTACAACGCGGTAGCAATTTAAACTGTAATATGTCAAACGGTTTCGGTTCAGACTATATTATATCTTAAATTGCCCGGGCGCGTATTGAGCTGTACGCTGATCCCAGCGTGCGGCACTTTCTTTCTGTTTAAACTAGGCACTTTAGTGGCTCTATGGTTTAAAACAGTTCGCGCGGCGGCGAATTAACTTTCGCACGGCGGCGAATTACTTTAATTTGGTTTAAATCAGGCCCTTTAGTGGCCATACGATTTACAACTGTGCACTTTAGTAGCACAGCGCTTTAAACATGATTATGTTGAACTGTTTAAAGCTAGTCGCTGCTCGCAGCGATTTAAAACTAGTAATATGTCTAGATTATAGGCTATATTACGCTTTAAACCGCCCGGCCACGATTTAAAACTGTGCGCTGATGCGCACGGTACAAATCTTGTTTTAAGTCAAGTCACGTCAGTGACGCGCTACGATTTAAAACTGTGCGCTGATCCCAGCGCACGGTACAAACTCTTAAATCTGTATAAATTAGGCCCTTTAGTGGCCATACGATTTAAAACTGTGCACTTTAGTAGCACAGCGCTTTAAACATGATTATGTTGAACTGTTTAAAGCTAGTCGCTGCTCGCAGCGATTTAAAACTAGTAATATGTCTAGATTATAGGCTATATTACGCTTCAAACCGCCCGGCCACGATTTAAAACTGTTCGGTTATTTGGCGATGTTGTGCCTGGCTCCGACCAGCCCATGCAGTAGGCAGAGTAACAGTGACTAACACGCACAGGGTGAACTAAATGTTCCAATAATAGCTTATATTTGATGAACTCAAACGTGCATTTTATAGGGTTTTTATTAATTCATGTTAATCATAAACACTTACAATCATACATTCACACGTTCTGTTCACACTTCCCCCAACACAAGATGAATTCAGCACCCTGGATCCTGTCCTATTGGTCTGGTTCTATCCTGCTCTGTCGGTAGGAATTCTAGCTATCATTTCACACTCTAAAACTGTCCCAGATCATGGTAAAGCTTAGCTTGTCCTTGTTGACTTTCAGACTTAGTTCAGTGATAAGTGTATCACTAATTATGTGGTTTTAAATCTACCTTATCATTCAGTCAATTTCCATTAATTGCCATTAATCAAAGGAGAAAAGAAACACAAATAGCACTTGGTTACAATCTAAACATCATATTACATCGATTATGAATAATGCACAATTATATAGCATAAAATACATACCGCTGGTGTCTGCCTGACTACATGTATCACGTTCGGTGGTATTGGTGAATCTAATTATTGATTGTGCCACACAGAATAGTCACAGTGGGCTCTGACTGAAATCACACCTCCATGCTAAACACTTTCGGCCACTGAACATCCTGCCTCTCTCTGGCCACAGCAGCCAGCTCCTATTACAGTCCCTGTAATGCCCAACTGCTACTTCTGCCTAGATTAAACTGTTTAGACTATTACAGGTATTTATCATTTAGCCTTTTTACCAACCCAATATATAATAGGTTATTAGAACACATTACACAATTGAAAGGAATTAAAGATACTTACTTCATCCTGCATTGACATGTCCTACCCTAGTGAGTCTCTCCTCTGAGAAGAGTCATAATGGCCTGTCTCACAACAGGAAGAGGTCGTAAAACCTCCGAATCCACCGGTCTGTCTGTAGAATGGAATGTGGGGACCTGAAGCTCTCCCACTTTAGAGAGCTGCATATATCTCCAATCAATCTGACCCAATATATAATTTCTCATTATGAGTACAAATCTCGCACACCCATAAATAACAAGACACATACCACCTACTGTATATAGGCGTGCTGCGGAGCGACAGTTTGGCTGACAACACTGAAGAGCATGATGTTGGATAGGAAATTGTGGAGGGCAGCGATCCAGGAGTGTTGGCTTCTCGCAGCAACTAACTAACTTGCACAAATCGTTGGATATATTATAATGTTTTTGGCCTATCGCCAAGCTTGTAAAAGGAGAAGAGACGGCTGTAGCCAAACATCTGATGCCAGAGGTAGCCAAAGAGAAGATTCTTGTCACTCCCTTTGAACGAGGCAGTTGTTTCTGTATACTGGCGGCTTTATTTAAGCCAAGCATCATTTAAAAGCCCACATGATCTGAATAAGCAACGGAAAAACAAAAAACACAAATGTAATAGAAATAAAATGAAAAAAATAATTTGCCTCACGTAAACTCAAAGGGAATGAGGAACCCATACGAACAAAACAACCAGAACTGAAAAGAAAAACAAATGATCAATAAAACTCAAACTCAAGTGTGAGCCTTGAGGTAAGCCTTGAGGTGACACCATATATGGTCATACTACCGGGAATGACGGCAATATGAAATTAAGCTCTGAAACAGAAATACATTTTATCAAAATGATCATTCGAAAATGTAGAAACCAAATAATATGGAAAATAACAAACAATGTACAAATTAACAAATTCCGAATAATGATACAAAAATAATAGTTATGGCAGCTAAAATGCTAGAGAATGAAGAATCTTTACGAGGAGGAAACAACTGCCGATATTTTCAGAGTCGAAAGTTGGCTAAGAATGCAGGCATTATCTGTCTCTTGGCTTGAATAGCTCTTTCTGGCCATATTCATGTATGTATGGCTTGTCCTACAGTTTGCGAACATGGGCTTAACTGGGAGTAAAGGTCTCAAAGTCAGCCACACCTTCTTTGAGTCGATTACAGGAACCATAAGCTATCCCCCTAAGGATCACCCATTTCAGCTTGACCCTTTCTTATCATTTTGAATCAATTAAAGTGAGGATGTGTGATTCAACGTGCTGTGACATTCAGTACACAAAAGTCAGGATTTTCTGCCGTGAGCAGTCAGTGTGTCTACTGGATTGTAAGGGAGGAGCATAAACTGTAGTTAGACTGCTGGCTCTGTGATCTCACAAATCCAGCTGCTGTGTAAGGTTACAGGCACCCAGGCATTTATTTTCTTCACATTTGCATCTTAATTGTTAGTGAAATATTCCTTTATTTTTAATGAATTAATTTAAATCTATATTTGAATGTGGACTATTCGGAAAACAATCACAAAAATGCATTAATTTTGTTCTCTGCTGATGTTACCTCCTCTCTCCTCGTAGATCTCGCACCCCTTCCTGTGTGTAAAGAGGTGTCCACTCAACAGCAGGAGATGAGTCCCATTCTGGTCCAGGTGAAACTAGAACCTCCACAGATTAAGGAGGAACAGCAGGAGATGAGTCCCATTCTGGTCCTGGTGAAACTAGAACCTCCACAGATTAAAGATGAACAGCAGGAGATGAGTCCCATTGTGGACCAGGTGAAATTAGAACCTCCACAGATGAAAGAGGAACAGCAGGAGATGAGTCCCATTCTGGTCCTGGTGAAACTAGAACCTCCACAGATTAAAGATGAACAGCAGGAGATGAGTCCCATTGTGGACCAGGTGAAATTAGAACCTCCACAGATTAAACATGAACAGCAGGAGGAGTTACTTCAAAGACCAGAGGAGGCAGGGTTGTCGTTGACATTACTAGCAGTGAAAAGTGAAAATGATGATGGAAACGGAGAGACACAGCCTCTAACCAGCACCTCAATTGAACATGTGAAAACACAAGCTGATGTAGAGAACTGTGGAACATCACAACCAACTAATGATAACCAGCTCCTCTCTTCACACAGTTCTAAATTGGACAGTACTGAGGACAGTGATGACTGGGCTTCACAGTGTTCTGAATCTGATACTGAAGACAGTGATGAGTGGAAGCCCAGTGGTGATCAATCTGTTTTAAACACACGGAAATCACACAAGACACGTGTGGAACGTAAAAGGTTGGCCAAGAACATGACATTTTTAAAACAAACACCATCCATGAGGAGTCAAACGGAAAGGTCAAGCTTTTTATGTACAGACTGTGGCAAAGTCTTTCAATGGAAGTCTAGACTAGACAAACACATGATGACCCATACAGGAGACAAGCCCTTTACTTGTTCTGTTTGTAGCAAAAGCTTCATTTTAACTGGAGCTCTGAAATCTCACATGACGACCCATACAGGAGACAAGCCCTTTACTTGTTCAGTTTGTAAAAAAGGCTTTAGCCGATCTCAAATTCTGAAACGACACATGACGACCCATACAGGAGACAAGCCCTTTACTTGTTCAGTTTGTAAAAAAGGCTTTAGCCGATCTCAACATCTGAAATCTCACATGACGACCCATACAGGAGACAAGCCCTTTACTTGTTCAGTTTGTAAAAAAGGCTTTAGCCGATCTCAACATCTGAAAATACACATGAAGTCCCACACAGGGGACAAGCCGTTTGCTTGTTCATTTTGTAGCAAAAGCTTTACTATATCTCAAAAACTGAAAAGACACATGAGGATATGTGTGGAAGGTAAAAGGTCCCAGAACATGACATTATTAACACAAACACCATCCATGAGGAGTCAAATGGGAAAGTCAAGCGTTTTATGTACAGACTGTGGTAAAGTCTTGAGGAAGTCTAATCTGAAAATACACATGAGGACCCATACAGGGGACAAGCCATTTTCTTGTTCCGTTTGTAGCAAAAGCTTTAGGTATTCTAATAGTCTGAAAATACACATGAGCACCCATACAGGGGACAAGCCATTTTCTTGTTCCGTTTGTAGCAAAAGCTTTAAACTATCTCAACACCTGAAAAGACACATGATTACTCACACCGGGGATAAGCCATTTGCTTGTTCAGTTTGTAGTAAAAGCTATTCGTATAAGATAGATCTGAAAAATCACATGAGAACTCATACAGGGGACAAGCCCTTTACTTGTTCAGTTTGTAAAAAAGGCTTTAGCCGATCTCATGAAATGAAAATACACATGAGGTCCCACACAGGGGACAAGCCATTTGCTTGTTCAGTTTGTAACAAACGCTTTAACGATTCTCGATGTCTGAAGAAACACATGAGAACTCATACAGGGGACAAGCCGTTTGATTGTTCAGTTTGCAACAAAAGCTTTGGTCATTCTCATCATCTGAAAAGACACATGAGTGCACATACAGGAGATAAGCTTTTTGCTTGTTCAGTTTGTAGCAAAAGCTTTAATCATAATGCTCTGAAAACACACATGAGGACCCATAATGTGGACAGGCCATTTGCGTGTTCATTTTGTAGAAAAAGCTATACCCTAAATCAAAATCTGAAAATGCACATGAGGACACATACAGGGGAAAGGCCATTTGCTTGTTCAGTTTGTAGTAAAAGCTTTTATTTTAATTATGATCTGAAAAGACACATGATTACTCACACCGGGGATAAGCCATTTGCTTGTTCAGTTTGTAGTAAAAGCTATTCGAATAAGATAGATCTGAAAAATCACATGAGAACTCATACTGGGGACAAACCATTTCTGAAATCACACATGAGGACTCATACAGGGGTTAAGCCCTGAAGCTTGTTCAGTTTGTAGCAAAAACTTTAGTCATTCACATCATCTGAAAAGACACATGATCACACCTCAGTTCAGGTGGATCACCACCCACCAGGCAAACCAGGCATACTTGCCTTATCGCAATTATTTGCTATAATCTACTTTTTTTTAATTGCTATAATCGTTGATCATTTACATGTTAAAAATTACTATTGAAACCTCAAACATAGTGGAAATAGTCAATCTACAAGCTCAAAATGTGTCGTGATGGGACTAGCTATTGTTTATTTTCAAGTGTTATTTAATGTGTTACACTTTGTCATATCTGCCCTGTGTAAGCCAAAATGAATTTTGTTCCTGAAGCTCTGAACTCGGTAGAATCTGCACCTGGCTCGCTGATAACAAACTATCTTTACACCTGGGAAAAACTGAATCCATTCTCTTTGGCTCTAATAGTAATCTCAGCAAGGCAAATGGCTTCTTGGTTAGAGTGGGTGACAATGTTATCGCACGTAAAGATGAAATTACCTACATAGGTTCCATCCTGGAGGCTAATCTTTCCGGTGATAAAATGGCCACCAACGTAATCAAAAAGGTCAACCATAGAACAAGATTCCTTTACAGGATCTCCTCACTGGTCAACAAAAACACCTTGAAGACCTTAACAGGAGCCCTTGTACAAGGTTTCTTTGACTATGCATGCACCTCCTGGTACCACAGCACCTCAAAGGCCCTTAAAACCAGGCTCCAGACTTCCCAAAACAAACTGGTCAGGCTCCTACTTGACCTCGCCCCCCGAACCCACCTCACCCCTGCCCACTTCGACAGGCTGGAATGGCTTAGGGTCGACGACAGAGTACAGCATCTTGCAATGGGTCTGGTCCACAAGATTCGATACACCACCAAGATACCCATGTACCTGTCTAGATACTTCCTTAATGTTAACGAAGTCCACACCCACAACACCAGAGGGAGTGCAACGAACCATGTACAACCCAGATTCGGCACAAACAAGGGACTAAATTATTTTCGCTCCTATGCCACCAAAATGTGGAACGCCATACCAACAGTCATTAAGACATGCGAATCCCTTGACTCCTTCAAAACCGCTCTCAAAGGGCACCTACGGACGGCTGCAATTCGAAACTGGCCCCCGTAAAATCTGATTTCCCCCCACCCCTTTTTCCCTCACTGTATAATTTTTTCTTTTCCCTTTTTACCTCCTTTATGATGAATTCCTGTTCTGTCCTTTGTCTATATAGAAGTGTCTATTTGTACGTCTCTAAATGTTTTTGATGAATTGAACATGGTGGACCCTATTGGAAACAAGTGTAATGCTTAATTGGGTCGTCCACTCACAGTTAACAACCTTTGTATTGAGTTTGTGCTTGAAATGTACTGTAATTCTGCAAACTGTTAATACATTTTCCAATCAATTCAATCAATCAATTCCAATTTTCAACGACAGAAACTAAATTGTTAGTCTTTGAGTGACAATTTATCATCAAGTAATAACTGGCATAAATGACAGGCCTATATGAAACATGACATTGCATCACTGCGCTTTGTTGCTATGGAGGAGCAGTTTTTCCCCCAAAGGTTTGTGAAAAACTATTGCTAAATGTGATGCTGTGATTATTATTTTTTATTATTTTGTACGCTTTATGCCTCTGGTTATTTTTGATACATTTCTCTATCCTGTATTTTGTCCTGATCAACAGTATTTTAAACCTATTTTTTGTTTGTTCTTTTTATACTGGTGTATTTATATTTTAAGTTTGACCATGCCAAACTTTGCACACACACTCCCTGGATGCCAACGACGGACCTCTGCCCCAAATATTTTTCAACGGCCTGTTATAGCGCCACCATGAGGCCGATTTAGGCAAAACACATTTCTGTAGATTACTCGTACACATTTTATCCATACATCACACAATTTGGTATACACTATCTCCATAGTCATGTGATCAACACGGATCTGCACCATTTCCCATCTTCCATCCTGATTGGCTAATATTGGCTTCCAAAGCTCACATGATTGGTCCATTTTGGACAAAATGCCACACATCACAAACACTGTGCAATTTCCGTGAAATTATACACGCACATTTCCACTAGGCCAAGGACGACATGCTACTAATTTTTTTCTCCAAATCAGCCTCATGGTGGCGCTACAACAGGCCAATTCCTGTTTTTAGCTATAACTGCATCATTCTGTATAGAACTTATGTATGCGCACTCCCTAAAGGCCATGGAAAAACATTGTCCCTGCATCCCTCCACATCTGCCGGTTATAGCGCCACCATGAGGCCGATTTCTGCTGAACACATTGCTTATGTTAGTCGCACAGATTTCATCCAAATCTCACGGAAATCGGTACACATGATCTCTGTAGTCATGTGTTGAAGACGAGTCTGTTGGATTTCTCAGATTCTACACTGATTGGCTAACATTGCCTTCCAAGGTTTTCAGGAGTGGCCTGTTTTGTACAAAATGCTGCACATGTCCTGCTCATCCAGAATTCTATCCTCATGCTATGAGTGATCTGGCTCTGCATTTCCTCAACAAAATGAAGAAGATTGTTGCAAAAAACAAACATGTTTATATTACTCCTAAACATTTTGCCAAACATCTCACACAGTCCTATCCTCCTGGTGGAGACCTGTGCCCAGAAGGGCACTTTTTCTAGTTGTACATTTAAAAAAATCACACCCGTGTGAACTGAGTGGTGTAAGGTCTTATATAGACTGATCAGCTGTGGTCTGACGTAATGAAATCACACCCGGGTGAACTGGGTGACCGTAGCAACCATGCTCATTTTTTGGTACGAACAGACAGACAGACACGTAAACTAACAAAGCCAGTCGTAGGAGTGGTTTACACCACTCAAAAACTGTGTACATTGGTGACTATAACTATAATCTACCTGATCTTGAGGCCTACAAAATCGGGGGGGAAAACTACTCAACTAGTACCAACAAGGTCGACTAGTGGATTTACTAGTCGACTAGTTGCTTAATGGCCTAGAGCAGTGGTTCTCAACCTTTTTACACCAAGTACCACCTCAGATTTTATTTGTCACTCCAAGTACCACCACCGCCAAACGTGCACACGCGCGCGTTATTGATGCTTTTTTGGGTAGGCACTTGGGAGACACTGGGGAGGCACTGTGGAGGCACTGGGGGGACACTGGGGAGACACTGGGGAGGTACTGGGGAGGCACTGGGGGGACACTGGGCACTGGGGAGACACTGGGGGGACACTGGGGAGGCACTGGGGGGGCACTGGGGAGACACTGGGGAGGCCCTGGGCAGACATTGGGGAGGCACTGGGGAGACACTGGGGAGGCACTATGGAGGCACTGGGGAGACACTGGGGAGGCACTTGGGGGACACTGGGGAGGCACTTGGGGGACACTGGACACTGGGGAGGCACTTGGGGGACACTGGGCACTGTGGAGACACTGGGGAGGCACTATGGAGGCACTGGGGGGGACACTGGGCACTGGGGAGGCACTGGGCAGGTACTGGGGGGACACTGAGCAGACAGAGTTGGGACAGAGTAAAAAAATAAATAATAAAACAACTTTTTTTTATTATTTAAAAAGGCTGCTTCGTCGGCCTGTAGCTTTAGCTTAGCAGTCATTAGCATGGTCTGGGTAGCATCAAACTTTCAAAACTAACTGCTATGTTTGTCAACCAAAACTGCCAGAGTGTTGCTTTTGCCCAATGCCCACTTCAAAGAGCTTATGATCTTACACATTGTGAAGCAAATTAATTAATAACGAGCCCAACGGAGTTACGGAGACATTCAGCGACGACTGCTCACTGCTAAATTGCCCAGTGCCCACATTAACTCCAGTCTCCGGAGTCAGGCTGACGGACTGAGTGGGAATGAGAGAGAGGGGGGGGGTGAGAGAGGCGGGGCTATTGGAATCGCTGCATGCATTCACATGCATGCGTTTCTCAACCGTTCTGTCAAACTTCACCGTTTTTTTTTTTCACCCCCCCCCCTCCCCTTTTTGGGAAGATTATTCCGCGTACCACCTGGGGGGGCTCAAGTACCACCGGTGGTACGCGTACCACAGGTTGAGAACCACTGCCCTAGAGTGAACTACAGTGCAGAGGGGTGTCACTCCAAATGTGGTGACATCAGTGTTCTCAGCTGTTTTCTACCCGGTTGGGGAGGAGGGGGGCGGGAGCTCAGATCGGTGAACCAATAGGATCCACCACAGTGATCCCAGCGGCACCCGTCCCTCTAGACCAGAAATCACGCTGGCTGGGCCAGGCTACTGTATCCATGTCTATATTCTGCCTCACTTAGTAGACCCTAGATGCATATTACTCATGATTGTAATGCCTTTTTCTTACTGACATATTCATTGTATTTCTGTAGCTACATTTATTCTTGTTCTTTAAGAATATTCCTTTCAGCGTGTACACTTCTAAGGGCAGCCCCTCTCCATGGTAACAGATGGGCGTGTGGCTTTTGATTGGCTCTCTGAGAGTTGCCATATATGGGATGCAGGCACACTTTTGAATGAATAAAACAAAATTGTAAGTGAAGACAGTGTGCGGGACTCCCTCTTGCCTTTTTCTACAACCTCACAAGATTGTCAGCTTGTAGATCTCATATTTTTGAAAACGTGTGTTAAATATAAAAAGCTAAATGCGTGCGTGTGTAAACCAGTGTAGCAAATTCATTATTAAATGAACCTATAATTTCTCACCCCTGCGCTTGTCGCGTGGCTCATCAGTGATCCTCAGCACAGCGTTAGAAAAACCACTGGACAAGTCATAATTTAGTAACACGCCAGCCCCAGCCTCCATGTAAACATCTGCATTAATATAATAACCTACCAGCCTCCATGCTAACTTATGTGTTATTCACTAACGTTTTTTTAGTTGTATTTGAGGGTTTTATCCAAATGTTTGCCCTGATGAAGACATAAGTTGCAACAGTTAAAGCCAGTAGCATTTGATTGTTATTTATTAAATTCATGTATGTATTCGTCAAGGCTGGGAAAAGACGTAATTTAATTTAAACGAGAGGGTGGCAAACAGGTGACCACTTTCCAATCCACTTTCGAAAATGGTTAAAATAGCGGCTATTTTATAGCCGATCTACAAGCTCACAACGGGTGTAAATTGCCATCCATTGAGACGAGACCATAAATGACAGACTGCAGTGTTAGACATTTCCTCCTGAAAGACAGCTTTAACCTTTCCATCAGCAGAAGCTTTTCAGTCCATGTATATTAGAACTACGGCAATGACACCTGAACATCGAGGACCATATCGTTGCTGTCGAGGAGAAACCTTGTATCATTGTAAATCTTATATTTCAACTTCATGTGTTTTAGTAAATTGTTGTCCTAATTGAACGTACAAGACAAGAGTGTCACACAGAAGTGGTGAATTTGAAGATAGGCTATTTATAATTTTTTTGTGATTAACAGTTTGACATACAAGGTTTCCACACGACAGAAAGAATACCATGTAAAATGTTAGACTTTCAGCGTCATTATTTCTAGAGTATGATTGATGGATAACAGATGCCTTATGCCAAAGAAAATGTCTACCAATATTTAACCAACCAATAATCAGACTCTGACTCCTATAAATAATAATAATATTGAACAAACTAACAAATAATCAGATATCTCTGGCTCCTATAAATAAGCAGCAAGCAGCAATAAGGCCGGACCAAGCAGGAAGGCAATAAGAATAATATGCACAAGAAACATGGAAGACTAAACTTGAGAAAAAGACCATGGAATTGTGACGGGGTCGTTTTTTTATAGTGGGGGGCAGGTACAGGTTCTTGAAGACTCATACACAGAGTTCGCGGTGGCCAGATTTGAACCCATGACTTTGTGTTGCAAAGGCAAGAGCTCTACCTACCGAGCTAACAAGCAAAATCATTCAGTGTTTTTGTAGCAAGTTGCACAAGGATAACTAATAAGGTGGGTATAAAGATTTATGAATTGACTGCTGTAGCAATTATTAGGCAAGATTATGATGTCAATTAGCCAGAAATCAAATGCAACCCCGACTCGCCAGCGAATCGAATACACATTTAATTCCTATCTACTTGCATCTCATTAACGTCCAATTGAAGACGTGAGTCACTTAGCCTGTCAATATACACATAGTTTCCACTCGGAATTAAGCGATTTGAAACTATGTACATACTGAGTATCTTATCATAAAAACGTCTATCTGAAGACGTGAGTTACGAATACCTGGTATGAATAAATACTGTGTTACAGTTCCCCCCCAATATAAAACAAATCAAATACACACAGACGGAATCAAAGAATAGTCCAGAGATTTGTTTAGATTGTACCAGCAAAATGAGATATTTATTATATCGAAATACTGTTACAAAAATACTTGCACCTGGTCGTGTGCAATCATTCATTCAAAATAATACCACATAGCAAATGAACGAGCGCGTCAACAGGTATTTAGTGGAGACATGAGCTTCAGCTAAATAAACTGTTGTGCATTGAAAATATATATTTTGCCAGGCCGGTGTGGGTCCTACTGTTGGTAACTCGCGCGGTGAAGCGGAGTTAGTCAAGGGTAGTACACAATTAAATTCGATCTGGTCAAAATTATATTACAAGTATAGCTTCGTTCTGTTTAAAACACGTAGCAAAGAATAGATAGTATAGTTTTAGGAAGAAGAAAGAGGGAAGAGGGAGAGGAGAGGCTCTATGGTTGGCGTCACTTTTAAGATTTAAATGACACAACTAAGTCAAAAGGTAGCTAATCCTATCATTAGTTCTGAACACTATTTTGTATTAAACGAATGTCGTTCTGGGAGCTCGAATGTTCTCAAATACATCTTTGACCAACCTTTCTGATGATGAAACCTCAGCGGCGCTCGGAAACTGGATACCAGGGTTAAGTTGACAAAATTAGTTTCCAGCGCGGCACGCGAGTGTATCTTTACTCGTCCGTCTTTAGTTAAAGTATGAAAGTCGATCAAATCGTTTCATATGGAAACCCACAAGTGGTTAGCAAACGGGACTCGCTCTAAGTCCTAAATCCTGATGTGGTTTCGCGGAGGTGCAGCCCACCGGCTGCCTGTAAAAGAACGCACCGGCTGATGTGGTTCAGCCAGCGTCTCGACCAAAATGAGCAACGTGTCTTGGGTGACACACGTTATATTGAAAAGGGGTCTCAAACTAAATTAGGCGTTTTCCTTTGTCTAACTCCAAATCTAGTTTTAACCAGTTTTAGTTGGAAATTTAGCAGACTTGCTTTTAACAGCTTTCATGGCCCACAGGAAGAGGGAAAGACGCTGTCCTGTGCACCTATCACTCTCTCCTTATCGCTGGCCTAATCCCTAAGCCATCTGCTCTTTCAGATGTGTGCGCACACACACACACACACACACCCACACACACACACACACCCACACACACGTGCGCACCAACGCACACACATTTCCTCTCATTTGACGGACATGTTCACTCTGGTCTCAACGCAGTGGTTAGAACATGGGTAGAACAAAGAGGAGAAACAGTAATAATAACATTTGAGGACAGGTGTCCTACACATTCACTTATAGCGTTGCGTGGGTGTTTGCAGCCCAGAATCGTTTAAGGCAGTGTGTGTGCGTGTTGTAATCCAATTCCACGCAGATCTGTTTGCGTGTTGATTTGTGAGTCTGTTTCTTGGTTGAACGGTTTGCCAGCCTCTCTCCTGCTTAAGCACTTAAAAAGGCAAAAGGGGTCGCTGGGAGGTTGAGGCGTCCTGGTTGCTTAGTCAGTGTAAACATCAAACTGGTGTGTGTGTGGTGAACCAGTGAGTTAGTGCCAAGAGGGATGTCACCATCCCCCTGTGGGTTTTGGTCCTCTAAATTATACTCACTCAAGAGGAACCGGTTTGGGGGGGGTGTTGCATTGGTACATATTGGCATAATGTTAATTTCAATTTCTTGGTACCCCCAAGACTACAAAATCCCCTCTTAGGACAACTAAAGTGACACGAAGTTCGTGGACCTTTCTTTGGCCTATTTCCCATCATTAACTAGATGCCAATTTGAGGCCAGTGGGATGTCTGTCTTGCCCATAGGGCCCCTTTTTCGACAGTGGGGTTGCGTTCCCCTGTAGTGGTGTCAATGTTCGTAGCACTCCCTTGGATGCCCAGGGTAGCACCTGTGACACAGGGGAAAAGGAAGAAAGGCCGTGTCTGTACGGTCGTTTCAGGTAGGTGTAGAGTTCTGCTGGGTGCAGAGTAGATTCCATGAGAGAGAGTGAAACAGGTGACAGTGTCTGTAATGTCATCAGGCCTCCCCGGGCACGACCATACGCTCCCCGGGGAAACAACACAATGTCAATTCATTCAAAACACTGTCATTCAGGTGGATGCCAGGTTCCGCTAGTCACGGAGCAGCATCCATGAGAGAGAGAAACAGGAGACAGTGTCTGAAGGTCATTCAGGCTTCCCCGAGCACGACATACGCTCCCAGGGGAAACAAAACAATGTCAGTTCAGTCAAAACACTGTCATTCAGGTGGATGCCAGGTTCCGCTAGTCACGGAGCAGCATCCATGAGAGAGAGGAACAGGAGACAGTGTCTGAAGGTCATTCAGGCTTCCCCGAGCACGACATACGCTCCCAGGGGAAACAAAACAATGTCAATTCATTCAAAACACTGTCATTCAGCTGGGTGTAATGCCCTCCAGGCATGGCGTAGCATTCATGTGGGGAAGAAAGAGCGGACAGGAGACAGTGTCTGTAGTGTCATCCAGGCGGATGCAAGGTTCCGCTAGGCGCGGGGTAACATCCATGTGAGGGAGAGAGAGGCAGGAGGCAGTGTCTGTGATGTCATTCAGGTGGGTGTAAGGCTTCCCCGAGCACGACCATACGCTCCCAGGGGAAACACAACAATGTCAAAACATGTCATTGCTGGCAGGTCAAAGTGTTATTGACCACATCATGCACCCAAAACGACATGGTTTCTCCTAAGTCATTTTACACTGAGCTCTCTACTCCTATTGATAAAGTTGTACTGGTCTAACCAGGGTGATAGAGAAGAGAAAAGTGGAACAAGGGCCAGAGTAGAAGAGAGGAAATAATACTTTCGTTTGTTAAAATAAAATTCAAACGATAACAGACTATAAGGAGCAAATGGCTCAACGTCTAGTGGAAATAATTATTTTGTCTGGTAAAAACAAACAAACGAAAAAACTAAGGAGCAATGGCTCACACTCTAATGGTAGAAAACAAAACAGTAACTACATTTTGTGACCACAGGTGGTTTAGCAGGCTAGTGCACCTACAGGTTTGAATTCATTCCGCTAGCGAGGTTGATGTTTGATCATGTCTCACACCGAGTCAGGAAACGGAACAAAAGGTCAACCCTCTATCTTAGGAAGCATTATTCTGCACAGGCACTTTGAGGTCGTTTTCATAATAATAAAACAAGAAAATGTAAACAAAAATTACTAATGGTGTGTGTGTTACACATACCAAGTGATCATCCCGTTTCGGTAGGGGAGGAGGTTTCTTACTGTTTCACGGGAAACAGGGTCCTATGTTGCTTAAACTATTTCGGCGAGAAACTCAATAGGCTAGGCACAACACAGCTAAGAGTTCTACAATGTAGAGCAGCCAACAAGGCACAGGGGACCTGTGCCTGCCGGTGAGTTCTCTCGCCTTGGTTTTGTTCTCAGAGTCTGTCAGTTCGGTGATTGTCTGGGGCGTGTGTAATTTGATTTGGTTTCGGTGTACCCATTTTGTCACTGGCTTGCCTTGGCCTTTCCCGATTTGTATCTTATAGGCTATCGGGGAAAACTTGTCCACTATATGGTACAGGCCTTTCCATTTGGGGAGGGACCTATTGTTCATCCCCTCTTGGTGAGCAAAAGTGGAACACCGAACCAAATCCCTTACTTGGAGCTGGTCCTGCGAGGGCCTTTTGCCATAGTGGGCTTTCTTGACCTCCATGCTCTTTGCCAAGTTCTTCTGAGAAGATCTGGCAAATGGTCCAATCCAATCTATCTGCAGATCTGCCCATGGGAACATAATTCCCCTCTCTTGTAAGGGTGTTCTCGGGG
Organism: Electrona antarctica; assembly: GCF_951216825.1. Lineage (NCBI taxonomy): Eukaryota > Metazoa > Chordata > Actinopteri > Myctophiformes > Myctophidae > Electrona > Electrona antarctica. The sequence goes on along the minus strand of NC_136812.1, from coordinate 56,213,478 downwards.
TTGGACTTGAAGGTTGGAACTGACAGCACGTCAAACAACCTTTCACATAATGAACCACGTCTTGGTACATTTTGGGCCAATAGGCCATCTGGCACAACTCATCGCAGGTTGCCTCGACACCTCGGTGTACAGCAGTTGGGGAGTTGTGGCCGAAGCTTAATAGTACCCCCCTGTGGTGCTGGGGTATAACTAGACGCGGAGAAGTATATGAATCAACAGCATACACCAACAGACCATTGCTCAGTGACATGCAGTCGCTTGACAACAGTAGTTGTGTTAGGTACTCTGTTGAGTCCCTGTCTGTGTCAGGGATAGGTGTTGGTGTGTCCCCAGCAAGGAGCGCCATCATGTGGGCTAGGGCTGGGTCAGCCGCCTGTAATGACACTAGATCAAAGTCTCTTTTCACAGGGGCCGTCGTCCCATCAGGGGACCGTTGGTCCCGCTGCAGTAACGCAGGGATTTTGCCAATGACCGGAATGGTCAAGCTGGAATCATAGAAGTCAGTGCTTATCAACAAACCCAAGTCTGTTCCTTCGCACAAAGTGACGTCGGTATCCAGCCGGTTGGTCACCAATGGGTCTGTAGACCTTCCTTCCACATCCAAAATGGGTGTGCCTTGGAAAGTCAGACTTTGCCGTAACTGGGCATCTCTCCCCCCTAAAGGAGGAGTCCCCGGTGGGGAATTAGTGCCCTGTAAGCAAGTTATTTCCAGCTGTGCCTCCACGAGGTCACTGTTGGTCTGTTGAAACTGGGTAAACTGCGCCTTGAGGTCGGCGATCTCTCGTTTAGCCCTACTCAACTTACTATCTGCGGTGGCTAGCTTGGTGACAATATCAGTCAAGCGAGCCTGTGTCTCTCGTAACTCAAGTTCATCAGTCAAGTCTTTTATCTGCTGCCGAGACCTGGCAATTGCCTCCACGTTAGCTTTGGCTGCTAAGCAATCAAGCTCATGTAACCGGACTAAGTTTGTCAATACATGCCCAGTTAATTTCTCGCGTTCTGCCTCAGTGTAAAGTCTTGATTCAGCATGAGCACTAGCTAAAGTTTGGAGATTTGAAAGGACTGTGTCTGCATCTATTTGACCGACGTTAGGAATGTCAGAGTCTGTCAGACTAAGCATCTTTCTTATAGCTACGCAAAAATCCATGCTCCCTGTTCGTGTAGCTGCTTCTAAGCCGCAACAATTCTGTCAACAGACAGCGGTAGGAAACAATGCAACAACCACGCTCCCTCGCTGCCTCTCAGGTGAAAACAGCACTGTGGTCCTCAATTTGGTTTGAGGACAATTGTGCACAAGTGAAAAGGCTATATCGTTTGTGTTATTATTCCTGCCCCTAACCCCCCTTTTTATTAACACCCTTAGTTCCTTTTGCAAGGAAGAAAGGGAGTGAATAAAAATTAAAAAGGGAATGAACACAAAAAAAAATGTTTTGAATTAAAAAAATAATAAAAAAATCTCAAACTGTAAATGTCCAAAATTTAAATAATTAATTAAACCCAATCAGTCAATTGTCTGATCAACCAAACCTCAAAGGTTTAATCAACCACACATCCAACCAAACGGAAATAACCAATTAAACCAGCAAGCTAATTGCCTGGTCGATCAAAACCTCAAAGGTTGTTAGATCAACCACTCATCCAGCCAGAAGGTTATTTCGAGCCTTAAATTTTAAATGCCACCAAGGAATGACTGAATCTCTTGAAATTCACACTCCTAATGACAAGATGGTATTAATTAAGTAAACTCAACAATTTAATTGCCTGGTCAATTAAAACATCAACCACACACTTAAACAGAGTTTATTTTAAAAATTCCAGCGTCCAACGAGAGATCGGAATGAATCATTCAAATAATTGAGTCAAACCCCATCTCAAGATTGGAACTGCAACTGTCAAAACAAACCCAATTTTGAGCAAAACAGGGCAATGAATTTGACTGAAATCCCGAAAGATTTTAAAACGATCAGTCAACCAAAGTCCACCTTAAAAATCGAAATTCAAATGATAATGCCTGAAATAAGCCAGGGCAGGGGTGTGATTAAAACGAATAACAAAAGACCTGTATCCCTTAAACAAAACAAGCTTGAATTTGCACAGAACAAAGGCTATGCAAATTTAAAGAATGCTCCAATTCTGTCCAAGGCACAGGCCGTAAATAGCAGAAACGTTCTACTTTATGTACCACAAAATCAATTATCCACAACCGAATTTGCCCGAAATGAGCGTGCAAGAGGGTTTACGTGAGTTACCACAACACCACGCTATACGTTTACAAACACAAGCAAACAACGCAAACTGTCCCCACAGCAGTGAGGTAATTAATGAGCTACCAGTATATGCGAACCTAATGAGTGTATTTTGACACGCAAAATAACGTCCCCACCAAGTGCAAAGATTAAGAGGTGTTAATCTTCGTCAAGCAGCAAAACACACGACCATGCATGTGCCCTATTACAGCTCACACAGTGAAGCTAATGTTATGACACGTGTGACACCAGCGACGGCCACTAGATGGGGCGGCACGCCTTACTTGTATCACAACACCGTGTCAGTAGGCTGGACACCAAGTGTCACGGCCTGAGACCCCCACCTCTCAGGGCGGAGTTCAGCCGGGGGAAATCAAGATGGCGATTTTGCAATCTGGCTGTAAGCAGCGTCCCACAAGTATAGCGGAAACGCCCCACGTCACCAATTTTCAAAATGGCGACCTCGCAAAGTCGCAAAACACAATGGCCAGAGTAGACGAGTGAACAACCACTGTATTTGCGACCACGTCAATCAACCACAGTATAGATCCTGTTTACTCTCCTGAGTTAAAAAAAACTCGAGACCACAAAAAGCGGCACACTAATGGAGACACTTAAGTCTAAATTCATACTAAACCAATGGTCGTTCTGTAATCCCGTGAGCCGTTTTATAGTAAAGAGAGAATTCTCAGGTTCCACTAGACAATAGCGCGAAATACACGCTATACGAATCTAATCGCCTAGTCAAGTGGCAAACATTCGTTGCTGAAATGACCCATGAATAGCTTACATTCGGGGTACAGTGCAACTGGGCGTTAGGAAACAGAATCTCTTAAACGATAGCCCACTTTTTAGTAATTACGCTCCAGTAAATAGTAATCCCGTTTCTGCAGAAACCTGGGACCTAAATGTCGGAGGGTATTTGAACGTAATGTTCTAGGTTCCAGCCACGGTCACAGCGTGAGACGCGGATCAAACCATTTACTCTTAAAAAAACAACCTCGATTCCAATTACATGTACATTAATTTCTCTCACATCGAAGGGTCAATATAACACAGTAAACCAGTTCCGTTAACGGATCACCATTATGTAGCAATTATTAGGCAAGATTATGATGTCAATTAGCCAGAAATCAAATGCAACCCCGACTCGCCAGCGAATCGAATACACATTTAATTCCTATCTACTTGCATCTCATTAACGTCCAATTGAAGACGTGAGTCACTTAGCCTGTCAATATACACATAGTTTCCACTCGGAATTAAGCGATTTGAAACTATGTACATACTGAGTATCTTATCATAAAAACGTCTATCTGAAGACGTGAGTTACGAATACCTGGTATGAATAAATACTGTGTTACAGTTCCCCCCCAATATAAAACAAATCAAATACACACAGACGGAATCAAAGAATAGTCCAGAGATTTGTTTAGATTGTACCAGCAAAATGAGATATTTATTATATCGAAATACTGTTACAAAAATACTTGCACCTGGTCGTGTGCAATCATTCATTCAAAATAATACCACATAGCAAATGAACGAGCGCGTCAACAGGTATTTGAGCTTCAGCTAAATAAACTGTTGTGCATTGAAAATATATATTTTGCCAGGCCGGTGTGGGTCCTACTGTTGGTAACTCGCGCGGTGAAGCGGCGTTAGTCAAGGGTAGTACACAATTAAATTCGATCTGGTCAAAATTATATTACAAGTATAGCTTCGTTCTGTTTAAAACACGTAGCAAAGAATAGATAGTATAGTTTTAGGAAGAAGAAAGAGGGAAGAGGGAGAGGAGAGGCTCTATGGTTGGCGTCACTTTTAAGATTTAAATGACACAACTAAGTCAAAAGGTAGCTAATCCTATCATTAGTTCTGAACACTATTTTGTATTAAACGAATGTCGTTCTGGGAGCTCGAATGTCCTCAAATACATATTTGACCAACCTTTCTGATGATGAAACCTCAGCGGCGCTCGGAAACTGGATACCAGGGTTAAGTTGACAAAATTAGTTTCCAGCGCGGCACGCGAGTGTATCTTTACTCGTCCGTCTTTAGTTAAAGTATGAAAGTCGATCAAATCGTTTCATATGGAAACCCACAAGTGGTTAGCAAACGGGACTCGCTCTAAGTCCTAAATCCTGATGTGGTTTCGCGGAGGTGCAGCCCACCGGCTGCCTGTAAAAGAACGCACCGGCTGATGTGGTTCAGCCAGCGTCTCGACCAAAATGAGCAACGTGTCTTGGGTGACACACGTTATATTGAAAAGGGGTCTCAAACTAAATTAGGCGTTTTCCTTTGTCTAACTCCAAATCTAGTTTTAACCAGTTTTAGTTGGAAATTTAGCAGACTTGCTTTTAACAGATTTCATGGCCCACAGGAAGAGGGAAAGACGCTGTCCTGTGCACCTATCACTCTCTCCTCATCGCTGGCCTAATCCCTAAGCCATCTGCTCTTTCAGATGTGTGCGCACACACACACACACACACACACCCACACCCACACACACACACCCACACACACGTGCGCACCAACGCACACACATTTCCTCTCATTTGACGGACATGTTCACTCTGGTCTCAACGCAGTGGTTAGAACATGGGTAGAACAAAGAGGAGAAACAGTAATAATAACATTTGAGGACAGGTGTCCTACACATTCACTTATAGCGTTGCGTGGGTGTTTGCAGCCCAGAATCGTTTAAGGCAGTGTGTGCGTGTTGTAATCCAATTCCACGCAGATCTGTTTGCGTGTTGATTTGTGAGTCTGTTTCTTGGTTGAACGGTTTGTTGCGTGCCAGCCTCTCTCCTGCTTAAGCACTTAAAAAGGCAAAAGGGGTCGCTGGGAGGTTGAGGCGTCCTGGTTGCTTAGTCAGTGTAAACATCAAACTGGTGTGTGTGTGGTGAACCAGTGAGTTAGTGCCAAGAGGGATGTCACCCTCCCCCTGTGGGTTTTGGTCCTCTAAATTATACTCACTCAAGAGGAACCGGTTTGGGGGGGGGTGTTGCATTGGTACATATTGGCATAATGTTAATTTCAATTTCTTGGTACCCCCAAGACTACACTGCGTATAAACCAGAAAATATACCAGATTCGGATGAGGAGCTCAATGAGTGAAAACCAATGAATTGAGTCTGAAACAGGGATTAAAGGTTAACTGAAAAAATATTATTAAACTTCAGAGAAAATAAACAGCTTTGAACAAACAAATGGGGCCCACTTTAAGTTGTTGACTTGAAAAGTCCCAGTTCAGTTCCTATTCAGTTCAGGGAAAGCGGTCTCTTTCTCCAATTTGGAGAACCAGATTACCACATTTGTGGGTGAAGGGGGGGGGGGGGGGGGTTCAGAGTTCCGGGTCGGCTCGCCAGGTCTGGGTACCATCCGGTACCAGAACCATCCATGCATGGGAATCCTTTCAGGACACAAAAAACCTGAACTGAAAGGCCTGGTGTCCAAATCAGTCTTTGTACAACATCAAATAATCTATCAGGATCAAGTTCTTTATACACGTTTCTCACTAAACAAATCAGTTTCTAGCATTGTTACGGCCCTTTAAACTTGGCTCAACCAAGGGCTAACATAAAAGGACACAAAGTCAGATCAAACGTTTACAAAGATATTACACATTTATTTAAAATCCTACATTGCAAAACAGGGACTGATTGACAAGAATACTTACGACCAGCCCATCTGAAACTTAACTAATAACAGCAACAAAAAGGGAACACAACAGTTCAGTTTGGGTGTTTGGGAGACAATATGAGCTGCTGGCCACAGGTCCACTTATATAGCCTGCAACTAATCAAGAACAGCTGACTAAGGGTGTGGCAGCCAATCTCAGGTGATTGACAGGTGAGGCACTTTAGACCAGCAGAGGTCAGCAAAGCCACAGGCACTACAACAGAACAAAGTAAAAACAAAATTTCACAAAACGGCAATTTTCATTGGCTCATAAAATGCGTGGTCAAAGTTTGCATTTGCAATATAGCGCCACCCTTTGGCCAATGGTTGTGGGCTTCGCATCCTCACCGTTTGGCATGGCCCTCTACCATATCTCCAAGTTTCGCGAAAACCGACTGCACGGTTCAGCCAGAACTGCTAATTCTGGCGGAAGAAGATAAATAGCAATTTCAAAAAAGGACCAAGTGCTTTCAGAACTACTTGGTCCTTTAATAATGAACAAACTATCAGATATAATCAGATATCTCTGACTCCTATAAATAGTCCAGAGAACAGAAGGAACACCTGCAGTGAAGAGTTTCACTCAAGCATTGAGGTATGACGGATGATTATCTGTGTAGTAATGAATGGAGTCCACTAGGGGGCACTATCACACAGGAGAAACAACACAGTATGTAGAGATATGAGCTCTGGACACAACAGTAAATAGAAAGCAGGATTTCTACAGGTTGGTCTCAAGGGGCCAGTGAGGCTATTCAACGTTGAAGCTCTCCTCCCTAGTGGTAGGAGGAGGGACTACAGGCGGACCCGTGGATTCATGACCGGGAAACCCCGTCCAGCTGGGCTTTAACATTGAGCGCTCGGTTGCACTTCCGCATTTGACCACCAAATTTTGGTGGTCAAATGCGGAAGTAGACGTTCTGAGACGGTACTTCCGGCAGTCTTCCGGGTGCTTCAAAACGCCACTGAGCAACTTCCACTGACATGAATAGCTGGGGGGGCGGAGCTTCGCGCCAGTACAGTCTCTATCCTTTTATATACTCTATGGTTGGTCTACAGTGGAAAACCTCCAAGGTTACTAGCAAGATAATCAATACACCTGATATCCTTTACACATTGTATATAAAACCACCAAGGTTACTAGCAAGAATCAGATAATCATGATTATCTGATTCTTGCTAGTAACCTTGGTGGTTTTATATACAATGTGTAAAGGATATCAGGTGTAATACACCTGATATCCTTTACACATTGTATATAAAACCACCAAGGTTACTAGCAAGATAATATTTTCCCATATACTGTATATCATTATGTTCTGGTGTATATGATGATGATATTGAATCTTGTTGTTCATGCCATGTCTATGAATTGATTGCAAAGGGCCTAAATGGAAACAAGACTGCAAGGATATATCCCTTTTGAAGTGTTTGACTGAACTCTGTTGCTGTTTATACATTCTGTCTAATAAACTATTCAATCAATCTATCAATCAATCAATCAATATTGATAGAAGACATCCAGAGACAAAAGATAATTCACAGGTGCATTATTGTTATAAATTAAATACATAATAAATCCTGTAAAATAATGAATTGTGTAGCCTACAGAAGTCCCATGAAAGAGTTTAGAACACTTATAAAAGGATTAAACGGATACAATTAAATATCAGTGAATCTGCTTGGCCTATAGGTCTGCAGAGTGAGATATAGTTTCACAAGATAGTATTACCCAAAGTGTTAATGTAACACAGTTCTATTTACACCTTTATTTAATTCCTATTTATATCCAATATTGATTTGTAATGTTTTATTTTGATTGTCTTGTTCCACTTGTAAACGTACGTTTTCTCATGCCAATAAAGCTCCTTTGAATTGAATTGAGTGTGACGGTGAAATTAGTGACCTGACGAAATATGTGACCACTTTGTGGACTTCACATAATAACTTACACTGAGGTCTTTAAATACGAGGCCGAAATACCGCTAGGTTGAACTCTGCTAATAAACAAACCGCAATGATTTACTTCCGGACGTTAATAACGTTACGTGAATGATGCATAGAGTATGACGTCTACACGATTGTCACACATTTCGACAGGTCACCAATTTCACCACATGGGTGAAAAATTAAAAATTCATTCACACGCCCATTTTCAGCACTAAGTCCTGAATTAGTGTTAGATGCCTGGCACATATACATTGTGTTCATAACACATAATAAAAAATAAAAAAAAGTCTTGAGGAGAAAACCTGTCGTGTAGCAGGAAGTGCAACCTGGTGTATTAGCCTTTGTGAACTGAACAACCTAACTTTATGGTTGTTTGAGGCATGGTGTCATTAAGGATGGATGAGAAGTCTTTCCACAGCACACCATAAAACATATGTATTCGTGTGTATCATGTGTTTCTTTTCGGCGGATATAAAAAATAATAATAATAATTAAAGTGTCAAGCATATGTGCATATGGGTGGACTGACCGAGTGGCCGAGATTTGGGTCTTTGGAATTCAGCTCTAAGAGACGGTGTTCCAGAATCTTCATTTAAATCTCCACTTTTCAGGTACAACATGAGTATTTATGCTGTTGAATGGTTGAATACATTGTTATGATGTCCTTTTGTGTTTAGATTAACATTATGACCGAATATTGAGTTGTTTACACAAGTGTCATGTTAGCCCCAAGCAACTGAGATGCTATAAATGCTAAGATAGCATTAATGTGTGTGTGTGTGTGTGTGTGTGTGTGTGTGTGTGTGTGTGTGTGTGTGTGTGTGTGTGTGTGTGTGTGTGTGTGTGACTGTGTGTGTGTGTGTGTGTGTGTGTGTGTGTGTGTGTGTGTGTGTGTGTGTGTGTGTGTGTGTGTGTGGGTCGGTCGGTCGGTCGGTCATCTGGTCTCCTGAGGCTTCGTACACACATATCAGACGAACATGCTCTGTGCTGTCCGTGTTTCATGGCCGCCTCAATGCTTTTCCAATGGAAGTCACGTGGCTTGACCAAACAGTTGTGTGTGATGGGGGGAGGGGGGGCAATCAAACACAAGTGTTTGGTCAAACCATGTGACTTCCATTGGAAAAGCATTGGGGCGGCCATCAATGTTCCCCCTAAGGTGCGCCCGTGCGCGCGCGCGCACATGGCCAAATGCCCCCGCGCACAACTGAAATCTGTCGCGCACAGACGCTGGTGTAAAAAAAATATATATATATATATTTAAAAAAGAAATTGCCCCGAGTATCACTACAGTAGCCTAATAATAGGCTACCTATCCCGAGTCGACATTTGCCCACACTTTATTTTTGATTTACTTTACACTTTATTTAGATTACACAGGCGAGGCGACCGCGACAGATAGGTCTCCTCCCCTCCTTTTATTACTCTATGGTCTCCTCTCCTCTCCTCTCCTCTCCTCCTGCCTGGGACCGAGGCTACTCCTCCTGTGTGTGACTGCGCGCGAGTGGGGACCTTAGGAGGTGGAGACGTAACAACAACAGCAGCAGCAGCAGTCAGTGTTAATGAAACCCCAAGGACCAGATAAGCTGGCGTTGCTTGGACCCGTGCGTTCATGGGACATTTAGATTTAAAAGGCGAACGGATGGAAGTGTGGATAAAAGCACGGCTGTGCGCAACAACAAGAGAGGGGGACTAACGTTAGCAACCAGCTAACGTTGTTATCACTACAGCACAACAAGCCTCCAGACAGTCCGGTGTGCTTGTGAATGAAACATGTGGAAGCTAACGTTAATCTCTAGCGGTCTAGCCCCATATGGAACCTCTCTGTAATTCTCCAATCTGTTAATACAGCTTTCTTCAAAAGGGGCTGCTGACGTTCGACAATCTGAGAAACTAGGAGTTCAAAAACACAAACCAGCAAACTCGGGTGTGTGTGAGCGTGTGTGTGTGTGTGTGTGTGTGTGTGTGTCCCAATACATTATTTCCGTTTTCTCATGCCCCCCCATGTAAAGCAATATTGAGTATTCATATAGCTTACCAGTCGTTCTCAACCTGTGGGTCCCCACATGATTTGGGGGTGGGGGGACCCCAGATGACAGTGAAGTGACAATTTAAGGACTTTTAAGACTTATAATACCTCAAAGGCTCTAAAAGAAAAAAATACCATTAGGCCTACTGCATCAAAAGTAATCAGCAAACCATGCTATAAAAACTAGGGGTGTGCATCTCTCCCTTACAAGACGATTCGATACGTATCGATACGCATGGGCTACGATGCGATTCGGGGACGATACATTTTATATACAGAACGATTCGATTCGATTCGATTCAGTCCAAATCGATACGATTTGGGAGGGTTGGGACTTCATTAAAAAACATCTAATTAATTGGAGGCTTTGTGATTGATTAATTAATCTCAATTAATCACATTTTAATCGCATATCAATAGGCCTATTTGACCTGAGCAGTGAGCTTTTTTTTCAAATGGATTTGGATATGAGTGAATCAATGAATAGTGACTACATAAGCATAGGCAATAAAACAAGTAGTAATAATAATAGTGATAATAATATTATATGAGAAAACAAATAAAACCAACTTTATTAGAGAAAAACTAAGACTATGGAATAAAATAAATGAAAGCTATAGCAATATTCCAGAGGTGGGTTTGAATTTATAGGTTGTGGCATGTCTCTGAGTTTTGGAAGTGCATAGTTTGACAGGTCTGACTGCCTGCTGTGGACAGTGAAACCCTGACCATTAAACACGGGCAGACGCAACGATGTTCCCATTCGTCTTTGTGTCTGCCCGTGTAAACGCAGCAGCGAGTGTGAGGGGTTGGGGAACGGATGGAAAGTACATAGTGTATAAGGAGGACTCCTTCTAACTATATGGACGTTAAACTAACGTTAGCTCCCATGCTAGCTACTAGCTAGTAGCTTCCCTCGTCAGACAACAGAACACCACCACATATCGGGTGGAAGCTGTTGATATCACTGCTTGTGCCCGTGGATGGGAAATAAGATTTAAAAGGCTATGGAAGCGTGGATGAAAGCACAGATGTGTGCAATAAAGTTGTGTCGGATCTGCCTGTGCACCCCGTCCGCTGCTCGTGTGTTGTGACTGTCACTGGCTACTGATGCAGTTAAAGAGCGTCATAAGCATGCACCCTTCCTGCGCTGGAAGTAGCAGATCTACAAGTTATCTACCCGTCGCAATGCACAGCGCTTTGGGCTTGTACATCTGTGTTTTTCCCGCAGTTAGTTGAATTATATCGATTCACAACTTTAGGATCGAACCAACGTCCGATCCAGACGCTATTTTGACCGATCCAGACACACGTGCATCGATGTAGTCGTATCGTTGATGTTAAAATCGATTATCGATTCATATCGATATTATTTGACACCACTAATAAAAACTGGTCAAACATTGGCCAGATTATTAAATGATAAAGAAAGAGGCAACAATTGTGAAAATAGCCGATCTACAAGTTCACAACGAGCTTGTAGATCGGCTATTTTCACAATATTTATCTGTGGAACCATTCTGTTGCTTGTCTGGGTGGGGGGTCCCCAGTTCAAATATGATTACTTTGGGGGGTCACAGCCTGAAAAGGTTGAGAACCACTGATATAGACTAACTGAATATTCCTAAAATTGCTAGCCTACCACCTTGATATAAAATAAAAATGTTGTAACTTGCGTAACTTTATGTAACTATACATTGATTCACTCGTATACCAAAATCCATTTGGAAAAAAGAAAAAAATCCCACCTGTGTGAAGTGAGGGGCGCTCACTTAGCATTATCTAACGTTTGGATAGTTGGTGTCAAGGTGACGTAATGTTTGCTCAGTAGTTGCTGATGTCTGCTCAGGAGGTTTGAGTGTTTGCTCAGACCGAAATTTTTTTTTGAGGGAACATTGGCGGCCATGAAACCCAAGCAGAGCACAGCACAGTTGTCCTTTGAGGCTTCGTACACACCTGTCGGACACATTGATCTGTCCGACCGACCACTGATTACATTTTTATGATTTGATGCCTCCATGTCCCACAATGCTTTGCGCGATTTGGGCGGTGCTACGATACGCGGAAATAGATGCACATATGTTCAGTGTAGTTTTCTTGACTGCAACAGCAGCTAGCGGTAGTTTGCCGAGGCCGTTTTTCACACTCAAAGTTCACTTAGAAGGTCCGGATCAAGGACCAAATATTTGCATTTTGATTTTGGTCCGTTTGGTGTTCACACTGGACTTTGTAAAGCGTACCAAATATGTAAACAAATGACAAGTGGACATGTTAAGCGAACCAAATAGTGAAAAAAAGAAAAGGTCATTTTACGACGAGCTTCAGTCACACAGAGAGAAGAGAACAGCAACATGAATCATGATTGCAGCAACAACTTGAAATTGCATTCATTCTTAATAATTATTTTATTAGCCAAATAAGACAACAGAGGAGCTTGCTGCTGGTGCATACAATTCACCGGAGACGTATAGTCTACAACAAAGTATCCCCGAATCCCGATAAAAAGGACTTTTCTTCCATGTGTGCACCTTAACCTGATTCGATATAGGCCTATGTTATTTCTGCGCATCAAATCGACGGGCATTTCCATGTCATCTTATGGTTTAAACTTGAAGCCGTGCTGGTCAGTTAAGCTTCAAGTCAGAACAGCTCCGCTGCAGTTGACCTATATCACGTCTTTTGCTATAGTGATGTAATCAATTAATCATTTAGGACCACTTATTTAACATTTGCTCCATTGGCTTTTTATGCGTGCGGCCGTGCGCTAGAGCGAGACAGGATGATTTTAAATATTTCTCTGTCTGCGTCTCTCCCATAGAGCTATAAAATATATCGGGTCTCTCCCCCCACATGTGCGCGCGTCATAACTTTGCGTGGTGGCGGTGGTGCATGCTTAAAATAAACAGATCTACAAGCTTACATCGTGTACCATACCGTAAGTACCATTCGTGTCGATAACTTGTACATCTGTTATATTTGTGCATGTGAACCTCGTACGCTGCCATTGCATTTCTACTCTAGGCTACTCATAGACATATATGCGTCTACTATTAAAATCAATAGTGATCCCCGTAAAAAAGACATGCTTTTAGAACTAATTATTAATGCAGCCTCACAACTGCCGAGGCCCGACGGCTATTTTGGCTATCGTCCTGTATTTCTGTATATAGAATAGAACTTACTGGAGACAGCCGTGCGCAACTTGGACTCTCCAAGTTACGCACGGCCGTAGCCAAAAGAAGACATACAAACAAGCGATATAATAGTCTGTGTCACGTAACTCAGAAGACTACAGCCTAAACCCCACCCAGTGCTGTCAAGAACGGAAGTTCTCTCCTATTAGTTGGCGGTTAAAAACCACCCTTCTGTCCGATCTGAAGTCCCACCCTGTTCGTTGGCTGTTTTGACTACAAGGTGTCCGATGTGTTTGTTGTGCCCTCCGCCCCCACATCGGACAGGTTTGTCCGATCAAACGACGTGACTCCCATTGAAAATGAATTGGAGCAGCAATCAAATAGCAATCAGGCATCGCACACGGACCGAACATTTGTTCTTTAGGTGTGTACGCAGCCTGACCGTGCATGCAGGTCAGAGACAGAGTCTAAAGTTTGTCTCACAAACACAACGACGGGGTTTGTCATGGTGGATTCTGTGGGTCCAAAGGAATGCAGTGTAAGCGTGCTCATTTGCATGTATGTTTCTTGTGGAAATATAAGATATTCCCTCAGTGAGATAATTAATTATACAACGAAATGTCTTTAGTGGATTTATTCACCCTTTGTCAAGTCCCGCCCGTGGTTGTGTGCCCGTCTTCGCACCCATTGGTTGCCATTTCGTAGTTGGGACAAAATGCCTTTCTCTCCATCCACTACCATTGAAATAACGTGTTTTTCAGTTGCTTCGTATTGATATTCTATGCATCCAATGGTTATTTTAAACTTGGTGTCAGTAAAAAGGAACATCACAGGGGATACAGGCTTTAGTTTCAACATACTATTGGTCCGACAACGACAACCTACCTCAAACCCTAACCTAACCATAACCGCAAGCCCAGAGCAGCGCATGTTCGCCAACCTTAATCCGGTCACCAACCTTAGCGCATGTTCACCAACCTTAATCCGATCGCTTACTGCATGTCAGTCCTATATGTTGGAAAAGCGTGCGCACCTCCATCACAGGTGCAGCATGGTGACTCGGCATATCATGTTTGTTTAATTTTCTTTCTCCAAAAATGATGTTTTAGCAAATTCAACATAAACAAGGGCGGAACAGGGCAGATAGAGCCTGCTGGTTAGTCAGTCAGGGACCAATCAAAAGGCTGACAAATGGTGAATTGGACAGCGTCCAGTGCAGTTTCCTCAGAAGGCAACGGGAGACTGACCCCAATACCAGTGTTGGTAAAAACCTACAGAGTTTGAAAGGTTAAGCCCCAAGGATACAAATTAAACCAGAGAGTCTGGTGCAGTATTTTGGTGAAGCAGTTCTCCTTTCCCAGTGAACACTAATGCAGATGGCTCCTTATCTGCATTGTTTACGTGTGTGTGTGTGTGTGTGTGTGTGTGTGTGTGTGTGTGTGTGTGTGTGTGTGTGTGTGTGTGTGTGTGTGTGTGTGTGTGTGTGTGTGTGTGTGTGTGTGTGTGTGTGTGTGTGAGAGAGAGAGAGAGTGTCGGGTGCTTGACTTATGACTCTGCATTGTCTTAAAGGAAGCGTTCACTCAAGAAATTACTTTATTTCTATTCTTTACTCACCTCATGAGTTTAATTTAGGCTTGTACAACATTCCATTATGTTTAAGGAAAGCCAAAAAAAACCCAAGGAAAACACTAACTAAACATTAACAACAGCAAATGTATATAAAATAATCTGGTTATAAACGCCAAAGCAAAAATAATAAATAAATATAAAAATAAACACCAGAGCAACTTCCAATTTTGTAAATGATCATATAGCCTATAGTGTGTGTTTTGCAAACTGCTAATAAAGTATTCGATCAATCAGACCCCCAGGAGTCGAGGCATTACATTTCAGAATCAGAATCAGTCTATGCACATCACATTACAAGTAAGTTGGGTGAAAAACTTGGTTGTCCAGGCTCATCATTGCATTTAGTTTGACTCTGTTCCACAGATAAATATTGTGAAAACTAGAAACTCGAGCGGACGTAGAATACGCACATCAACAGGCTGGGTGCTGGGCTAAAGAAACTTCAGTAGGTATTGGATGGAGCCCGCACACCATGGGTATAAGAAAGACGTTCTTTATTGAAAATTCTGACAACGTTTCGATCTATTTGATCTTCATCAGGTCATGATGAAGATCAAAAACTCGACCTTCTCGATTCTAGTTCCACGCGTCGTTGGCTCCCTTGCGATGTTGTCACCCTTGCAATGCTAATTGTAGTGAGGAAGGAAGGTGTTGGTGTGAGTAATGAGTGTGATGGATGCACAATTGCACATGGAGAATAGAGTGTAAATGCAGACGGGAAGTATTTGTTGTGTATTGTCATGTTGTAATGTATGACAGTGTTTGTAGCAAAGAGTAAGAAAGGCTAAATTGTAGCAAAATGAAATTACATCCAGGATGACAGTATGTAGTATGAACAGTGAAACAGTAATGAGGAGCAATTTTATGTTGCATCACCATACTGTACTGTACCATACGGTACTGTACTGTACTGTATTTAACTGTACCATACTGTACTGTACCATAATGTACTATACTGTACCATACTGTACTATGCAGTAGCATACTGTACAGTAGTGTACTGTACTGTGCTGTACTATGCTGAACTGTACAATACGGTACTGTGCTTTACTGTACTGTACCATGCTGTACTGTACTGTATCATACTGTACTGTGCCATACTATACTGTACTGTAATGTGCCAGACAGTGTACTGTGCCATACTGTGCTGTACCATACTGTGCTGTACTGTACCAGATTATACTGTACTGTCATACTGCACTGCACTATACCATACTGTACTGTAACATACCATACTGTAAGGCACCATACTGTACTTAGTGTACTATACTGTACTGTACCATAGTGTACTGTATCATACTGTACTATACTGTATTGTACCATACTGTACTGTGCTGTACCATACTGTACTGTACCATGCTGTACTGTATCATGTCCCAGGGCACACTTTTCATAGCCTAAAAATCTCAGGGCACACCTAGATATACGGTGTATAGGCCTATCTATATACATATACATACATATGTGTATGTATGTGTGTGTAAATATATATATATATATATATATATATATATATATATATATACAGTGTTGGGAAAGTTCATTTATTTTAGACTTTATTGAATAAAAAAACCTTGGGGGATTAATAAAGTGACAACTTTTACAATATCTCCATTACCATTATCCAAATGAATTCCTTATTATATATATTTTTTTAAATACATTTTGGAGAAAAAAATAGCTCATATGCAATGTGAAATGCCACCTAATTCTTAATCCTTTTCCTTGTCTTTATTATGGGCCAACTTGTGAAAGCTGCATGCTTTTATTGTGAAGGGTCTCAGTTCTCACAGCCTGCATATTTCCACGTGCTGAAAATAGCTGATCGACAAGCTCACAACACGTTGCGTCCGCAACGCGTTGTGAGCTTGTAAATCAGCCATTTTCAGCATGGAACACGTGTACGACGAAGAATAAATCAGGCATCACTGCGCTTCTGTGGAGGATTTTGTTCGCCGAACGAGGCGATCATGTATGGACACTTGGACAGCTATTATTCGTGGCACATTATGTTTAATCACAACAACGTCACGTTTACTTTACCTCCTCAGTGTTTGGGTCGGGACATGTAGGACTGTATGTCTCTGCTGTCTACGTGCGCTCCAGTCTTACTGGAGGGGGCGAAATGTAGCGTATTCTGGATGCATCTCTTTAGCATTAACATTTCAATGGCCGAGGGTCGTTAGAGTCTATTGTTCCGTAGTTGTTGTTATCGCACGTCTAATGGTTAGACGTGTGACAACAACAACGATTGCTTTCGGGGGAGGGTTAGTGTTATTTTCGGTCAAATCAGGCGGCACACCTGGACACATCAAACGGCACAGTAAAGTGCCGCGGCACACAGGTTGGGAAACACTGCTGTAACGTACTGTACTGTAGCATGCTGTACTGTACTGTACTGTACTGTACTGTACTGTACTGTACTGTACCAGACTACTGTACCACACTGTACTGTACCATTCTGTACCTTACTGTCCTGTACCATACTGTACTATACTGTAGCATACAGTACTGTTTCATACTGTACTGTACTGTAGCATAAAGTACTGTTTCATACTGTACTGTACCATACTGTACTGTGCCATACTGTACTGTACTGTGCTGTACCAGACTGTACTGTACTGTACTGTACTGTACTGTACTGTACTGTACTGTACTGTACTGTACTGTACTGTACTGTACTGTACTGTACTGTACTGTACCCAGGGGCGCCTAACTTTGTTTCAAGGTGGGGGAGCATAGATTTAGACTCTTCCGCGCGCGCCCGGAAAAAAAATGACGTTTCTCCGTTTTTCGGGCCGAGTCGGGTGTCTTAGCACGATTCTAACTCTGTTAAAAGCATGACAGCCACTACTAAGAAGTCACTACTGACCTTGTTTAAAAATACCCACATGGTTAACTGCAGGGCTAACAAGCATAGGCTACTGCACATTCATGTCATGAATAATAATTTAAGAAATCATAGCAGATTATATGAGTTAAAAAAAAAGGATCTCAATTCCACAGCTGTGGAACAAACTTCCAGCTGTAGTACACATGGCCGGCCTGTAGATGGCCACCAAAAAAAAGAAAACACTTATTCTGGTATTTCACACAGGTGTTGCCAAATAACTAATTATCTTGCCAGTCAGATGCGCATATGACATATCTAGGTCATATCAATTTAATCAGCAGAGCAGTGCTGCTTCTCTCTCTGAGTCTGCACACACTGACTGACCAGCTAAAGTTTATGCCTACTTTAAAACATTATATGACAAACCTTGGATTAATTTTTCTGAAAACGAGCAGCAAGCACAAAGTAAGTGATTCACACAGGCGGGCAAGCCAGGCATTATTGGAAATGGATGCAATGCGCTAACTAGTAGCCTATTTATTTTTTAACACGCAGCACCCCTCTCCCTCTCTCTCTCCGCGCGTGCCGCGCTCACACACACATAGACAAACACTCTCTCCTCCACCCCCCTCTCTCTCTCTCTCTCGCTGGCCAACAGGCTGCGCACCGTGCGCTTCGAGCGTGGCGGCGGCGGCCTGGGGGGGGGGGGGGGGTTGGGGGGATATTTCTGGGGGCGCAATGCACCCCCTCATTTTAATCTGCTGGAGCAGCTGCTCCGTTTGCTCAATGGCTCAGGCGCCACTGACTGTACCGTACTCAGGGGGGCACACAACAGGTGCACCAGTGTGCATGCTTCGTCAAAATGTTTCCTGCGCGGTAGATCAAAGGCATGCCAGGCGCATTTGCACTAGCCTGGTTAATAAACCAGACCGAATCAGCCCTTGGCAAAAAAAAGTTGCCTACCAGCGGATTTCGGTCTGGCGAGGCTCAGTAGCACGCCTCTTTCCTACAATCGAGAACAGGTCGGACCAATCGGGACACGGTATGCAATATGGGCGGGCTTTGGTACAGTGACGTTCAATGCTTGAGACTTTTGACTGACAGTAGCTCTGACCAATTGCGTCAAAGAGAAAATGTTTGAACCCGCCCCCCGGGAAATGAAATCCAAGTGGAGCCAGCCCAGACTGATATACCGCGACAGTGTTGTGTGATATTAGTCTGGCTTATTAGCCAGGCTACATTTGCACACCAACAACTGAGATAGTTATGTAGAGAAATCTGACAGGCATTCAAAAGGAACTCAAGTGGGACGTTAACGTCCTGTAAGTAGACTTAGAAATACAACTAGTGACAAATCATTACATGCAGGCTGTAGCTCTTATTTTGAAGAGAAAGTCAGTGCACAGGATGTCCGTTCCAGTTGTAAACAAGCTACTATGACACTTTCCCAAAGTTACACGGTGCTCCTGCTAAACCACACGACCCTAATTATCTACAATATAAAAACCATGCATCTTGAACAACACTGGGATTACTTAAACATGGAACCTGCAGCAGTAGGTGAGTAAATACTTTTATCTGTGTTGGACGTTTGTTTTGGTTTCAGTGGTTGAGCTGCTAACAAACGTCCACCTGCTGCTTAACGACTAGCCTACAAATACACTTTCTGTGAGCATCTTTATTGCATCTGCCTGTGTGGGCAGCATAACATTGTGGCAGAGTAGAAATGTCCATACCCACCCAAACGCCCCACCCCCCCGCGCCCCCTCGCTGTGCGCACCATCTTGCATGTACAGGTGCTCCTTTGAGAACTAGCCCAAAATAATTATGTACAGCCCTGACCAGACTGTAGTACTGTACCATACTATACTGTACTGTACCTTACTGTCCTGTACCATACTGTGACAAAAGCACATTATTTATGTCATTCTACTTTATTGTTCTGTAAGTGTTATTTATTTTTAAAAGCAGAAATGTAACATGTGAAATGACTATGATATTATTAATATTTCCTATTCATGAGAAAGGTAACGGGTCTGTCACATGGGAGTTGACACGCCACTGGTTACTTCTAGAGGAAGTGACACACAGGGGAAAGAGGGGTAATCACAAACACACTGTAGGCCTACACGGTTGGAGAAGAGGAGCTCCAGGCGCCAGACAACTTTTGAACAGGAGTAAAGTTTAAGCATAGTGTCTGCAGCCAATACTAAGGACAGTCGTGCCCATCGGGAGAAGCAACGAGCTTGGCTCTGTACCGTAGGAATATCGGCCGTTTGGAAGCAGTTGCCGGCGTGCAGGCTTTCGGACAAAGACGTCGCTTACCGGTGAGATCGTTTCAAACGTGTGCCTTGTTGGAGTTGAAGCTTTGAGGGGTACCCCGTTCGCGTTTTCTTTTGGACCGCCTTGAGCGGAAGGACTTTACGTTTGTTGGATCAAAGGAACTATAATAGACTGTATAGGGCGCACTGCCCGAACGTCCACTATTTTGTGTGGAGAGAACTTTGGGACTGATTTGGGACGGGAGGGGGGGTTTGAGAGTAATTGATTGTTGGTTTAAGTTTGTTTTCCTGTTTCTTTTATTTAGTAGGGAGAGAGACAGGGACAGACGTCTTTTGTGAAGTGTCTAGTTTTGAGTACCTTACCTTTGTTGTTTTGACAGCTGCGTTTTGAGCGTCTCTATATAAAGACTCAGACTACAACCCTACGATCCCGTTGTTTTTTTTCCTTAGTTAATGATTTGCCTGGTATAGTAAAGGGCGATTGTTACAATACTGTACTGTACCATACTGTACTGTACCATATTGTACTGTAGTGTCATACTGTACTGCACTGTACCATACTGTACTGTACTTTACCATACTGTACTGTACCATATTGTACTGTAGTGTCATACTGTACTGCACTGTACCATACTGTACTGTACTTTACCATACTGCACTGTACCATATTGTACTGTAGTGTCATACTGTACTGCACTGTACCATACTGTACTTTACTGTACCATACTGTACTGTACCATATTGTACTGTAGTGTCATACTGTACTGTACCATACTGTAGCATATTGTAATGTACTATAGCATACTGTGCTGTACTGTAGCATGATGTGCCATAGTGTACTGTACTATACTCTGCTGTGCTGTACTGTTCCGTACTGTACTGTGCTGTAGTCTACCATACTGTAATGTACTGTAGCATACTGTACTGTAGCATGCTGTGCCATAGTGTACTGTACTGTACTGTACTGTACTGTACTGTACTGTACTGTACTGTACTGTACTGTACTGTACTGTACTGTACTGTGCAGCGCTTGTCTGTGCTGTTCCGTACTGTGCTGTAGTCTACCATACTGTACTGAACCGTTCTGTACTGTAGCCGTGTGTGTGTGTGTGTGTGTGTGTGTGTGTGTGTGTGTGTGTGTGTGTGTGTGTGTGTGTGTGTGTGTGTGTGTGTGTGTGTGTGTGTGTGTGTGTAGGGGGTCGTCTATTGTGTAGAAGAATAGGCGATCTACAACACAAGGTGTTGTGAGCTTGTAGATCGGCTATAAATGTTTACCTGTTAATTATATTATTTGGCTAATGTTTGACCAGTTCACCACTTTTCAACCTATCTTCATATAATTGGACCTCAATAATAATAATTATAAAATTGCACCATTTGTTTCTACTCGGTTTGTGTCTCATAGGAGGGCTGTGGGCAGTTCAGAAACCTGTTTACCAGTGTATTTGTTTATTTTAGATCCCCATTTAGGTGAGTCAATTTAGGAAGAAATATCCCTTAACCCCAAAATAATTGATACACAAGGTTTTTCAGTGGATTCTGGTAGTATTTGGCATGCTAAATAACATACTAAAAGTCTACCAAAATCTACTCTCCAGAAAGCCGTCATTTTCAAGATTGCGTCCCAGACAGAGTTTAAAATGGCCATATATCAAATGGGAAAACATTTTCTAAGTATTTTTCAACTTATTCTAGTACCTCTGGACATGCTTAAGAACATACTACAAATTTAGGAAAATATACCTTTGGGAAAGGCATCATATCCAAGATGACGTTAAGAATGGCAGGTTTATAAAGCTTATAAACAGCTATACTGTATATCTCAATTGAAAAGAAATATACAAAAGGTTTTTCACTTGATTCTTGTACCTGTAGACATGCTTATGAACATACAAAAGATTTAGGAAAATACACCTTCCGGAAAGGCTTAATTTTCAAGATGCCGTTCAAAATGGAAGCTGGCACCGCTATACTGTATATCTCAATAGAAAAAATGTATACAAAAGATTTATCACTTGATTCTGGTAGTATTGGCCATGCTAAATAAGATACTAAAAGTCTACCAAAATCTACCTTCAGGAAAGGCAAATATAGTTTAATTAAAATGTATAGTGTGATCTTATTAACCAATAAAGCCCTAATTAAACAATACCATTACCATACCAATACCATTTAGACTGTCTTCAAGCTGGTTATATTCTGCAATGAATCAGAAAAATTCCAACAGGAATTTTGATAAGGCTCAGTGTTCAAGTACTGTAGGTACAGTAGGCCTAGCCTACAAAAACAGTTAACATTGGTTTATAAAGAATAAAAGAAGAATAAAAAATATATATATTCAAGGCACAGTTTCACAGTAAAACAATTCTGTTTAGGTAGCACAGCAGCACTACTAGCAGTACTAGCAGTAATGTAACATTGTTAAGGAGTAAAATAAACATACATCAATGAGGAAAAGTCAGTGCCAAACTGTAGACTTTAGCATAACTGTCTGAACAGTTTCAAAAGGGAAATAATAAAATGAGCCAACTAAACTACTGAACCAACGAAGACAATGAACCAACAACCAAGTGCAATACTGTCTGAATTCTGACTAGAGTCACAGCTTTAGATTTTCACATCATTGTTACTTTTCTTTTTGTATGACATAACAGTCACAGATTTCCTACCAGGAAAATCAGTTGGTCAACTTTCTCTGGCTTGAGAGTTGAAAAGTCAGTGCCAAACTTGAAGTGCAATCAAATACTTTAGCATAACTGTCTGAATATGTTTCAAAAGGGAAAAACATAAATTCTTATTGAAAAAATAAAATGACCCAACTACAGAACCAACAGACAATGCAATACTGTCTGAATCGTGACTAGACCGATTTTCACATTCTCTGGTTGTTTTCTTTTTTCTTTTCACTTTTTTTTGGAATGACATAACACAGTCACAGATTTCTTGCCAGGAAGATCAGTTGGTCAACTTTCTCTGGCTTGAGAGTTGCTCTTTGGCATGTGACAATATTGCCACCAGTGCTGAACACTCTCTCTGAGGGAGCACTTGTTGCTTGAATGCACAGATACTTTCTAGCTAGTTGGCTAACTCTTGGAAAGTTTCCCTCGTGCTGTTGCCACCATTCCAGAGGATCCTTGCCAAGGGGTGCAATTGGCCCTGCCAGGTAGGACTTAATTTCTCCCTCTATTGCTTTTTTTAGGGATGGAATAGGTGTGCCAGCTGCAGGTAGAAGAGAATTCTTCAAAAAGCTGGCCAGTGATTTCTTAGCTTTCTTTTTGGGGAGGTGGGTTTCTTCCTGAGGCGTGCTTTGGGATGTGGAGGTAGAAGGCTGTTCTGCTGCTTCTTCAGGATGCTGTAGTATCTCCTCTGTCTTGTCACCGTCGATGTACTGTGTCTTGAACCTTGGATCAACAAGTGAGGCCATATCCAGCAGGTCTTGGGTTTTCTCATCCTGATATTTGTCAGTGAGGTAATCGAGAACGGCGGTCTTTATTTGGGCTGAGAGCTCCGTGTCGTCGTCATTCGTTAGCAAGGTTTCTGTTTTGAACTTGTGAAGCACCGGCTTTACATAAGACACACTCACATAGTCTTCACCTAAAAAAGAAAAGAAAAAAAAAGACATAGCACAGCAGGTTATTTATTTTATGTATATTGAGTTGAGTTGCACGCACGCATGCACGCACGCACGCACGCGCGCGCACACACACACACACACACACACACACACACACACACACACACACACACACACCTGAGAGTGCATCTGTGAAGTCATGCAGTGGACCCTCACCCAGGGCCTTCACGATAGACTCCATCACTTCCTTCTCGTTGTAGCCAGGGGCCAAATGCTTGGTCTTCCTGTCTGCCTTAAGGATCTGAGAAACGGCCCTTTCCTGTTCCATCACTCTCTCCACCATGGCGAGTTTGGATCCCCATCGAGTCGGTGAGTCGGTTTTCAGTTTGTTCTCCGGTAGACCCATCTCCAGTTGAAGCCTAGCCAACTCCCTCTTCTTCTTCCAGCTGTAGCTGAATGCACTGACCGCTTTCTTGAGTATGGATATGGTTCGCTCAACACGCGGGTCTCTGGAACTTTGTTCTAAGAAATAGAAGATGAAGATTTATTAATCTGGTAACATCTGTCCTCTGCCAACTTGCACAATGCACATCAATGCAAAATAGGGTCTGGTGAGGTCTGCCCTAGCCTAGCTTGTAGATATAGTCCGTTTACTTTACACCATTTATAATTATACTATATATGTTTAATTAGGGCTTCATTGGTTAATAAGATCACACTATACATTTTAATTAAACTATATTTGTATTTGTTCATGTTTTCTGTAGATATGGATATTTTATTGAAATGCATCAGCACACACAACACACACACACGTGACACACACACGTAGTCATTCAGATAAGGTCGGGAGGGACTCTGGATTTAATATTACTTTAATAAAATGAATATTAAATCCCGAGTCCCTCCCGACTTTATCTGAATGACGGTGGTAAAATTGTACACGTTTTTTTTTTCCACTCACCGATGGCGAGGTGAAGTCTGTGGCCAAAGCACTGCAAGCGACTCCACGTAATATTTTCCAAAGCTTTAACCATGTTGGAACCACTGTCTGTGGTCATGCAGGCCATGTTCTCATCTTTCAGTCCCCAGCCATCAAGCAAGTCCCTCAGGCCAGTTGCGATCAGTTCCCCTGTGTGTTCTTGTGGGAAGTAAATGGTCTGGAGACATTCACTGTGCAGCTTCCACTTGTGAATGAAATGAATGGATGTACATTTGTGGAATGGCTGTTTGAGAAAAATATTTGCGACCAGGCACCTCGTATCGCGGGTCGAGTGTTTTCAGCAGCCTCAAAAACCCCTTGTTTTCTACGGTCTTGAATGGGCGCATATCTTTGGCAATATAAAACGCCACTGCCTTCGTTATATCTTTGTGGCATTTGCCTGTCTTTTCATGAGGCATGCGTGTATCAAATGACTGTTTTACGGTTACTTGCTTTGGTTCTGCTGCTGCTGTTTGTGCAGTTTTGCCAGACACACGCGGGGGACCTTGTTTCTGTAAAGTGCTGGCATGTTCTTTCGGGTGCTTGCTTTTCAGGTGGTTTCGTAATGTCGACGTGTTGCCATCTGTTGACTTCAACTTCTCTTGTCCGCAAAGTTTGCAAATAATGTTCTTTTGCTCTTTGTCGGTTATCGAGAAACCAAAATAGTTCCACATCACCGACGTTGAGTTCTTTTTGGGAACTAGAACACGTCGCCCTTCCTCGACTCGCTCGACATGATCTGCATCTGACTCTGTTTCGGTGTCCATTTCTGTTGTTTCTTTAGTTTACTACATGTGCTGTGAGCGCAATGCTGTTTCCCCCTCTGCCTAGAAGAAAGGGGGCGGGGACTTTGGGAGTGCTGAGAACTCAACAGATTTATAAGCAAACCATGCCGTCCATCGGGGTGCAGTAGCAACGCGTTGTTAGCTTGTAGATCTTTTATTTTTTGTGAACGAAACCGTCGTACTTGCAGAAGTAAAAATTGCGGTATAGAACTGCATATATAGAGTGTGCATTCACTGTGTCTGATGCAGCACATTTATCGTGATGGAAACGATAACTCTAAAAAGCCATATCGTGGAGACGTTGTATCGTCCCGACGATATTTATCGCCATATCGAACACCCCTAATTAAAGATATACCTTAAAGTACATACAAAATCAATAGAATATATACCATGATAACCAGGAACACACAAAAATGAATTTAAACAAAAAGTAAAAAAATAGATAAAGAAAATAAATTACCAGACATAACTCATGACAAATATAGTTAAAACCGACACACATTAGACACAATCTCTTTCCTCAACACATCTCTTCTCAGTCTTTTCTTAAAACCAAAAATGTCATCCTTTCCGTACGCTTTAAGTAGCATGTGACAAACTAGGGCAGGGTTCCCCAATAGGCGGCCCGCGGGCCATTTGCGGCCCACAGAACGTTTTTTTGCCCCAGATATAAATGGCATTAAATGGGGGTCAGTAGCCTATGCATGTCAAACTGGGCATCCTTTTCAAATGGGGTCTTGCCCTGAAAATGAATTTTCAGGGCAAGACCTCGACCTCGTGCGTGCAGACTCGGCCCCCAGCCTGGTACCCTAGTCAAAATATGGCCCTTGAGGAAACTTAATTGGGGAACCTTTCATGATTCTGAATCCATTCCAAGCATTAGTTTTGCACAAAATACACTCCTTGGGCTAAAAACAGCCATAGCCGCTTGCCCAAATGTGCCCAAAATGTGCTGACCTCATCACATTTGTGCTGACCTCATTACATTTGTCATGACGTCTATGGCTATGGCTACGTCTATGGATTCACAATCATGAAAACAGACATGTCACATGATACTTAAAGCAAAAGGAAAGTTTGACATTTTTGACATTTCTGCATGCCATAGGATGTTAATGGTAGGGTCACCAGAAACCCCCATAAAAAATGTGCCCAATACTGACAGCCGGTCAGCAAGTGGATTCATGAATGTATATAGACAATGTTTTAGGCCAATAAAAAAGACTATACCAAATGTCCCACCCGTCCACCTTGGCTGCCGGACTAATATAATTGTCTCCACCAGGCCGAAGGCATGGGGAGAATGTTTTGCACTCCGTCCGTGTGTGTGTGTGTGTGTGTGTGTGTGTGTGTGTGTGTGTGTGTGTGTGTGTGTGTGTGTGTGTGTGTGTGTGTGCGCGCGTGCGTGTGCGTGCGTCTGTCCTTCCTTCCTTCCTTCCTTCCTTCCGTCCGTCTGTTACCAGCTAATCTCCGCCCCGATCCATGCCAAACTTTGCACACACACTCCCTGGATGCCAACGACGAACCTCTGCCCCAAATATTCCTCAACGGCCTGTTATAGCGCCACCATGAGGCCGATTTAGGCAAAACACATTTCTGTAGATTACTCGTACACATTTTATCCATACATCACACAATTTGGTATACACTATCTCCATAGTCATGTGATCAACACGGATCTGCACCATTTCCCATCTTCCTTCCTGATTGGCTAAGATTTGCTTCCAAAGCTCACATGATTGGTCATTGGTCACAGATTTCATCCAAATCTCATGCAAATCGGTATACATGATCTCTGTAGTCATGTGATCAAGACGAGTCTGTTTGATTTCTCAGATTCTACACTGATTGACTAAGATTGCCTTCCAAAGTCTTCAGGAGTGGCCCGTTTTGTACAAAATGCTGCACATGTCCTGCTCATCCAGAATTCTATCCTCAGAGATGCTATGAGTGATCTGGCTCTGCATTTCCTCAACACAATGAAGAAAATTGTTGCAAAAAACAAACAAACATGTTTATATCTAAACATTTTGCCAAACATCACACACCCCCCTATCCTCCTGGTGGAGACCTGTGCCCAGAAGGGCACTTTTTCTAGTTATTTTGTGATTTACTTTGGATGGGGGACGGCTGCCTGCATGACTCCCATCTTCACCCTTGAGAATAACAACTACTGCACTGACACTGAGACCGGCTGTGAGTCTCTCACACACACACAAACACAGACACACACACACACACACACACACACACACACACACATTGTCACTGCACGTCAGCAAGAAGTGTTGGGTGGGAAGAGTATGTCGCCAAGCAGCGATATTTATTATAATATTTATGCACCTCTCCTGTTCCCAAGTTGGTGTCGTAGATTGTAGATCTGCTGTTTTTGCACATATTTCCACATCGGCTTGTAGATCGGATACAGTGGTTAGCTAATTTCACACTGGATTGTAGATCGGCTATTTTCAACATTCAGCGTATGGATACAGTGGAAATGGCGTTGGGATACAATAACATGCCATGGAGTCACCAAGTTGATGTCAAGGCAGGCCTCAAGCAGGCTCAGAGGGACTGTTGTGACAATGGGACCAATATATCGGCAATCGTAGATTGGATGAGTCCAATCAGCGAATATTTTTATTAGGCGATTTTCTGTTAACGCACCCCTCACCGGGTGCAGTAACGACCGGATTAAGGTTGGTGAGGGGTGCGTAAAACGACCGGATTAAGGTTGGTGAGGGGTGCTTTAACACAATCAGTGCCGGAAGTCCTTCAAAATAGGAGGTCTGGGGTGCCGGAAAGACATGGCCGCTTTTACTCGGAAACCCATGACCCGGAAACAATCCACTAAAAAAAGTTGACTTTACATAGCTAGTTTACATTGAGATCATTTTAGTTTATACGATATATGATCCAAAAAGCGTTCATATTTTTCGGGAGAGACTGATGAGGAGCAGAAATGAAGCGCCAGTATATCGATCCGTTCAACACCACGGAGAGCGCCCTGGATTAGGAGAGACGAGTCATTCTTTCCGCCACGGCTATGTCAATGGTAAGCTAACAATTGCCTAGAGTGTAGCATACGGTAGCCGAAAGGCGAACTGACAAATAAAAAAAAAAGGAAAAAATTCAGAATATTCCTATCTCGCCCCGTATCATTGAGGATGCGCTAAGACGTCCTCACACGTCGGATGTACGCGTCGATTGGGACCCCTAGGACGAGATGACTAGCTCTCTCTTTCACTCAGGCTTTTTCGGGTTTTCGGGCCTAACATTATGGTAATTGTTAAGGTAGGTTAGGGCCGGGCTTTAATTTTCAGGCCCGATGAGAACTCTATTAGTGATTGTCTGCAGTTTTTCCGCTGGGGCTGTGAGTTTTTACTCTTGTTAATAATTTTATAAATACAGGCTAATAGGCAATTCTAAATTATAACTATAGTATTGTCTGCTGTCTCCGTCATCAGTAATACAACAAAAATACTTATAACACTTAACAAAGAAATAGCATTAGGGGCTGTGCAACAACAATATGCCATGCAAACTATACTAATTATAGTAAACTAATGGTATTAGTAAAATGATCAAGGTGAAGGGAAGAGGCCTTTTTACAGTACAATAATGTTTCAAGTTTTTTTTTGATCAAACATCTGCTAGCGTGCTTGCCTCATATGGATGATGATGACTTTGTCATCAAGACTCATAACACATACAAATACATTTAATTTATCAGTGCTTCAGATCAAACAGTAGTGACAAATTAAGAACTTTGTGCAAAAATGTATTGAGGCCTCTGAGACGTGTCACCAGAATTTCCACCTTGGAGGAAAATCTGGTATGACCGGTAGGCCAATCAGAGGCAGGCGGGGCGTTACCATGGTTGGAGACGGACGTAGTAATTAATCAGGCAACAACATCACCATGGCAGCAAACATACTAGGCTAGTGTTTGATTCAACTTCACTTCATTTCCACCTGTGATCTAGATTATTTTGTTATTGACAACGTGAACGTGCTCGCTCGTGCAGTCACTTTCTTACCCTGCAAAAAAAGGGCAAATCTACAAGTTCTCAACACGTTGCATCCGCAACGTGTTAGATCTGCCTTTTTATTTTTTGACGCGCAACCCGCTGTGAGCTGTTCTTACATTATTGCTTTTATAGCACAAATATAGAAGGAGAGAGAAGGATGAGGCTGGCAGGGCACTGCGCCAGGCACCCAGAACTTGAGGCAAGTAAATTGACCCTATGGGAGCCAACCCAGGGCAAAGCCAGGATGGGAAAGTAGCATACCACTTACTGTATGTAGATGTGCTGCGGCGCGACAGCTTGGCTGACAACACTGAAGAGCTAAATAACCTGATGTTGGATAGGAAATTGTAGAGGTATTAGCTACTGACCCCCATTTAAAGCCATTTGTATCTCTGGGACCCCAGTTATTATTTTGTATTTATTTATATTGTAAATATTGTAAAATCAATGTCAATTTAACTCTGAGAGTGTAAAATGGAGCCTATCATTTGGCTGGGAGTGGGGACCCCTGATCCCATTTAAAAAACGTGCACTGTCCTGTCCTACACAGCACTGTCTGTCCGTGTTCCACAATGTAACCAGTGGAATCTATTCTATCTATTTAAGCATTGGTTAGCACTTAAGCAGTTAGTAGCATCACATCATTAGGTCTGTCAAATAAGTATTGACAAACAGTGGTCATATTTGTCAACCAAAACTGTTGGTGACTGTGGGGAGATATCATTTTAAGAACATGAGCATTTCGTGATGCTCAGCTGTCAGCTTGTTGCGCTGTTCCGTCTCTCGTCTAAGATAATTGTTGACGCTAATCGATGCTAAAGATTAGCTTGCATGGAGCTAAGGCTGAAACTTTGCTGCTGTAGTTGGGTTCATGTGTTTGGTCCGACGAAGCATTGGTCCGAACGACAACCTACCTCAAACCCTCACCCTAACCCTAACCTCCCCCGGGGCAGCACACCTAAACCTAACCCCAACCCTCTCCCGACCCCCAGCGCAC
Organism: Electrona antarctica; assembly: GCF_951216825.1. Lineage (NCBI taxonomy): Eukaryota > Metazoa > Chordata > Actinopteri > Myctophiformes > Myctophidae > Electrona > Electrona antarctica. The sequence continues at coordinate 56,183,327 of NC_136812.1, read as the reverse complement.
CTCGGACCAATGCTCCTTCGAAGCAATGCTCCGTCGGATCATAGTATGCCTCCCGCTTTAGTTGCCACGGTGGCGAATCCATCCCTTTATTTTTTGCACTCGGCTGTTGGGTCTTTTTTGTTTTATAATATATAATACTCCCATGCGGGAGCGGCTGTCACAGTGCTGCTTTCTTCACACTGAGCAGCAGTGCGCAGTGCTGGCTAGTGGCTAGCAGCCTGCACTGTGCACTGCCACGCTGCCTCTGTAGCGCAATACTGCTGGATTGAATAAAGTCCTGGAGTGGAGTACTGGAATGGACTAGAGTGGAGTGCTTGCAGGAGCGGTGGATCGGTCATTTTCACTGTAGTCCGATGAAATTAAGCTCTGAAACAGAAATACTTTTTTTCAAAATGATAATTCGAAAATGTAGAAACCAAATAATATGGAAACAAACAATGAACAAAATAACAAATTCCGAATAATGATACAAAATATTAGTTATGGCTTAGTTATGAGTTGAAAGTCGGCTAAGAATGCAGGCATTATCTGTCTCCTGGCTTGAGTAGCTGTTTCTGGCTATATTTATGTATGTATGGCTTGTCCTACAGCTTGAGAACATGGGCTTAACTGGGAGTAAAGGACTCAAAGTCAGCCACACCTTCTTTGAGTCGATTACAGGAACCCCAAGCTATCCCCCTAAGGATCACCCATTTCAGCTTGACCAAAGTTATCATTTTGAATCAATTAAAGTGAGGATGTGTGATTCAACGTGCTGTGTACATTCAGCACACAACAGTCTGAGTTTCCTTGTTTCTGCCGTGAGGAGTCAGTGTGTCTACTGGATTGTAAGGGAGGAGCGTAAACTGTAGTTAGACTGCTGGCTCTGTGATCTCACAAATCCAGCTGCGGTTACAGGCACCCAGGCATTTATTTTCTTCACATTTGCATCTTAATTGTTAGTGAAATATTCCTTTATTTTTAATTAATTAATTTAAATCTATATTTTAATGTGGACTATTCGGAAAACAATCACAAAAATGCATTCATTTTGTTCTCTGCTGATGTTACCTCCTCTCTCCTCGTAGATCTCGCACCCCTTCCTGTGTGTAAAGAGGTGTCCAATCAACAGCAGGAGATGAGTCCCATTCTGGTCCAGGTGAAACTAGAACCTCCACAGATTAAGGAGGAACAGCAGGAGATGAGTCCCATTGTGGACCAGGTGAAATTAGAACCTCCACAGATTAATGATGAACAGCAGGAGGAGTTACTTCAAAGACCAGAGGAGGCAGGGTTGTCGTTGACATTACTAGCAGTGAAAAGTGAAAATGATGATGGAAACGGAGAGACACAGCCTCTAACCAGCACCTCAATTGAACATGTGAAAACACAAGCTGATGTAGAGAACTGTGGAACATCACAACCAACTAATGATAACCAGCTCCTCTCTTCACACAGTTCTAAATTGGACAGTACTGAGGACAGTGATGACTGGGCTTCACAGTGTTCTGAATCTGATACTGAAGACAGTGATGAGTGGAAGCCCAGTGGTGATCAATCTGTTTTAAAAACACGGAAATCACACAAGACACGTGTGGAACGTAAAAGGTTGGCCAAGAACATGACATTTTTAAAACAAACACCATCCATGAGGAGTCAAACGGAAAGGTCAAGCTTTTTATGTACAGACTGTGGCAAAGTCTTTGAATGGAAGTCTAGACTAGACAAACACATGAGGACCCATACAGGGGACAAGCCCTTTACTTGTTCAGTTTGTAAAAAAGGCTTTAGCCGATCTCAACATCTGAAACAACACATGACGACCCATACAGGAGACAAGCCCTTTACTTGTTCAGTTTGTAAAAAAGGTTTTAGCCAATCTCATGACATGAAAATACACATGAGGTCCCACACAGGGGACAAGCCGTTTGCTTGTTCAGTTTGTAGCAAAAGCTTTAATAGTTCTCAAAAACTGAAAAGACACATGAGGACCCATACAGGAGACAAGCCCTTTACTTGTTCAGTTTGTAAAAAAGGCTTTAGCCGATCTCATGAAATGAAAATACACATGAGGTCCCACACAGGGGACAAGCCGTTTGCTTGTTCAGTTTGTAGCAAAAGCTTTTCCTAAAAACTGAAAAGACACATGAGGACATGTGTGGAAGGTAAAAGGTCCCAGAACATGACATTATTAACACAAACACCATCCATGAGGAGTCAAATGGGAAAGTCAAGCGTTTTATGTACAGACTGTGGTAAAGTCTTGAGGAAGTCTAATCTGAAAATACACATGAGGACCCATACAGGGGACAAGCCATTTTCTTGTTCCGTTTGTAGCAAAAGCTTTAGGTATTCTCATCACCTGAAAACACACTTGAGACTTCATACAGGGGACAAGCCATTTGCTTGTTCAGTTTGTAACAAAAGGTTTTACCAATCTCAACACCTGAAAACACACATTAAGACCCATACAGGGGAAAGGCCATTTGCTTGTTCAGTTTGTAGTAAAAGCTATTCTCTAAATAAAGATCTGAAAACTCACATGAGAACTCATACAGGGGACAAGCCATTTGCTTGTTCAGTTTGTAACAAAAGCTTTAATCAATCTCAATACCTGAAAAAACACATGAGAACTCATACTACGGACAAGCCATTTACTTGTTCAGTTTGTAGCAAAGGCTTTAAACATTCTGGAGCTCTGAAACCACACATGGCGACCCATACTGAGGACAAGCCATTTGCTTGTTCAGTTTGTAAAAAAGGCTTTACCCTTTCTCATAATCTGAAAAGACACATGAGTAGTCACACATGAGGACTCATACTAGGGACAAGCCCTTTACTTGTTCAGTTTGTAGAAAAACCTTTAAACAATCGGAATACTTCAAAACATACATGAGGACTCATACAGGGGAAAGACCTTGTTCACTTTGTTAAAAAAAAGAAAAGAAAACAAGCTTTAGCTGATCTCAACATCTGAATGCGCATGAGAACACATACATATGCCTACCCCTCGCTAAAAACATCAAAGACCCACTCTCAGCAGTTATCGAGAGGGAATCCTCCGATGCCGGTGATGTAGCAGGTGCTCAAAGGTCCAAACCTCCTTTCCATACACACGCCCTTGACAAGGAAGATTACTATTACTATCACAGCACCACTAAATGTGATGCTGCTGTGACTTTATTTTTAGGATTTATGCCTCTGGTTATTTTTGATACATTTCTCTATCCTGTTTTTGTTTGTCCTGATCAGCAGTATTTTTTAGCGTGCTGTGTTTTTGTGATACTGGTGTATTTATAATTTAGAGTCAGACCCTTTGTAGTGGCATTCATTTAAGTACAGATTGTCTTCTGTTATCTTGTCCGATAGTGATACAGGTTCCAATAACAAGAGGGGACATCAAAAACACCTGAAAATTACGGTCAAAACTGTTGTGTTCCACGCGTCAAACTAGCGTCCGTCTTCACTATTTTTCTTATGTTGCATAACCACACCAATTAACCTCCTCAGCTGCGCATCATGAACATTAAGTAAAACTTTAGGGGGCGCTCTTTACCCACTGCAAAAACAGTTATATCTAAGCATGGAAAGCTGCTCACCAACATTAAACATAAATGCAATAATACAATAGTGAAATACAAAAAACATATGAATTACACATTGTAACCACTTTGGCTCACCCTTTCACCTGTAATTTACTAGGTCTGAGCCCAAATACATGTATTGGATATTATGCCCTCCTGGGACATTTAGTTTGTATGTTACTGTATCCATGTCTATATTCTGCCTCACTCAGTAGACCTATATGTATAGTATTCATGGTGTGTAATACCTTTTTCCTACCGACTTATCCCATTGTATTTTTGTACTTTCTCATGTTCTTTAAGAATATTCCTTTCAGTGTGTAAAAACAAATATGGACCCCTTCCCCTCTCCATGGTAACGGATGGGCGTGTGATTTTTGATTGGCCCTCAGCTCTCGAGAGTTGCCATATGTACTGGCCAGCTGCTTGTTTATGCCTAATGAAGGTCTGAGGGACTGAAATGTTGTACCTTTAACATAAATAAAACAAATTATAAGTGAAGACAGTGTGCGGGGCGTCCCCCCCCATCCCCCTTTTCCCTATTACTACTGCTATCCCGATCTACAAGCCCACACCGTGTATGTGTCAGATTGTAGATTTGTTATTTTTCAAAGTGTGTTCGTGTGCGTGAACCAGTATCCAAACCAGTATAATTTGTATAATCAGAAGAACAGTAGTAGCCAGTAGCATTTGATTTTATACATGATTGATTGATTGATTAAATACATTTATTCATGTATTTATTTTTTCATCAAGGGTGGACAGAGCCTTAATTTAATTTAAAACGAGAAGGTGGCAACGGGATGGAAATTGCCATCCTGATGATCCAAGAAAATTAGAAAAAGAAAATGAGACAAGAAAACATGTTATCATTGTTTAACATGGGCGTGAATGGGAAATTGTGACATCACCTATTTTCAGCATTTTATTATGTTCCCTTACTTGGATTTCTGAGGACTTTTGGTATGTTATTACTAAGGCCAAACAGAATCTGCGGGTGTTTTTCTGCGGTGATTCCGGAGGAAAATCTGTGGGATTCTGGCTTCTGCTGGGTGTTTTTTCTTTTAAGGTTTTAGACAGTTATCCAGTACTATAATCAATGTGTTTGGAGCAAAAAAAAACCTCTAATCAAGCTAAGTAAACCTTAAAGTACCACAACAAAGTAAGATCTATTAGTCAAACCTTCATTTTATGTGAAATGTGAAATAAAATGACAAACGGTCCAACATGAACATATAATTAGCCAGCCAGCCAGTGGCTTTCCAGTCACGCATTCTGAGTCAGTCAGCCAGCCTGTGGTTTTCCACACTGGCCAGCCAGCCAGCCAGTCAGTCAGTTAGCCAGCCAGCCAGCCAGATAGCCAGGGGCCACCTTGGGGGCTTTCGCAAGAGGAATATCTACCTCAACCTTTGTAAAATCCAACACAAACTCCTTGCTCTCAGCAGTACATGGAGTCTTGGAGAAGCAGGCAGCCAGGGTTTCAGTCCTAGATCGTACAGCAATAAAAGACAATTTGTTATAATAGTTGTGTGTTAAACACTATCATTGTACAGAATATCAAATAATGCAAACTCTCTCACAAATATCTGCTTTTCAGGGGTGTAAATCGAGTGATGGACTGCTGGTCACAATACAGCTTTATTTTCTTTGCATTTATAATACTAAAACACATTATTGTCAATGGTAACAAGTAACAAGTGCACACATGAACCAAACTCCTCTGTCAGTGTCATATTCGATAAGACATTATCTCTCACACACAGAAATGTAGCCTACATTATAGGTTGACTATAATCATGCTGGCTGCTAGACTAGGCATGTGTAACAAAACAAAACAAACTGAAAACTAAAATTTGTAACCATCACTGCTACATTCTCAATAGTCAATACTCTATTACAAGGGTCTTCAACAGGGGGTCCGAGAGGGGGGTAAGGGGTCTTCAGTGTTACTACAGGGGTGCCACCAAATCTTTGTTGATTTTTATCATAATATTTTTTACCTTAATCACTAACTAACCCTGGCTGAGGGTTGAGAAAAGCAGATCTACAAGTTCACAATGCCTCGTGCTGCGACTAAGTGGTCGTCTAAAGATTGTGAACATGAATCCAATGTGTTCATAAATGATTGTTTTGCCAACTGATGTAGGTATATTAAAGTAAACCTGTGAACAATGTCGAAGTGTATGATATATTATATGATATGATATGATATGATATAGTACTTTATTGTCAGTTCACACTGAAATGTGTCTTGCGACCCAGCAGCCATGTATGCAGAAACACGTATACACACATTTGACACATAGCACAAAGAACAAAACATAAAAAACAAAAACAAAACAAAAACTATTACATACATAAAGACATGAAGACAAGAGCAATGTCCACCGCCTAGATTACCCCCATGGCTACTACAACTCAACCCATTTTGGGCGGGAACCCCTTTTGGTGTTAGCATTATGTTATGCTTTAGCTATTGAAAAATAGCAGATCTACAAGCTCATAGCGCGCTATGAGCTTGCTATTTTTGAAAAATCGAAGAACAACTGCCATAGAAACATAGCTTTTTCAGAAAACTGTAGAATCTGATCTCAGGTCAAAATGGGTTAAGCCTCAAGGTCGACTGGTGGACAAAGGACCTCTTTAGTCTGACCTTATTGTATGCCGGGACACAATGGGCTCCATTTTCCCTAAACTTCTTTGCCTTTCTTTTTTTTTTTTTTTTTTTACTATTTTGAAAAACATTTTTGAATAGTTCAACTAGCCAATCTACATTGACACGTTGTGAGCTTGTAGACTGGCCATTTTAACTATTCAATTTATTTTGTGCAAAATAGTACAAAAAAGGCAAAGAAGTTTAGGGATAAGGGGTTTAGCGTTGACGAAAATGGAGCCCCGTGTCTCCTTCCTGAAGGTAGCATCCTTCCTGTATGGTATGGTACCATAAGCTGTTTCAAATACTGTGGATAATTGAAGTGAATGCATTTTAAAAGATCAACTGCAGCCAGTGCTGCTGTCTTCTTGAGGTGGGTTGGTTGAGATTTTCATACAAAGTACAGTGATGGGTCATACAGTATATGGACAGTCAAGATATACATAGGATGTCAAATATGGAGTAGGTGCGCAGCGCACACCAATAGAGGGTATGCGCATGCATAAAGTGAATGGTGAAATCGAGTGGCAAAGTGAGTGACAAAGTGAATTTAATGTTGTTTAAAGTAATTTAATGCAATCAGATAGGACTTTTCTGTTTGGATGTAGGGGCTGTCAAGGCCAGAAAGTATTTGTTTGCCACTCAGTAGGCGTTCCCGCATAACTTCCTGGTTTGATGATGATGTCATACCCTCTATAGTGAGGAGGTGCTGACAACGGCAGTGTTGTTTTTGGCAGCAAATTTCTATTTTAGTTTAGTCGTATATTCTTTGGAATAAAACTTAATTTAGTGTTAGTCATATTTCAGTCACCTGGAATGTTTTAGTAATTTTGGTCGACTAAAAGCCATGCGATTTTAGTTGACTAAATCTACAGCTGATTTAGTCGACTAAAATGTATTTTGGTGGGCCTTGATGGCGTCGTAATGGCTGATTTTACACTTGCTGAAAATAGCCGATCTACGAGCTCACAATGTGTCGCGCTGCGACGAGTTGTGAGAATGGTGATGTAAAACAAACGGTGGCCAAACAATCATTAAATTATCGTTATTGTTAATGGCATTTAATGTTTGTGTTAGGGACAAGATGACATACATTTTCCCTTTAATGAAGTAACAAACAAACATTGAACTAAAAACAAACATTAAACCTGTATATAGGATGGGCTAGCGCCCCTCAAAAATAATACCAATTTAACAAACTAACACATATTATATTATACTATAATATTATATTTATAGGAGTCAGATATCTCTGTCTCCTATAAATAGTCCAGAGAACAGAAGGAACACCTGCACTGAGGTATGGATGATTATCTGTGTAGTAATGGATGCAGTCCACTAGGGGGCACTATCACACAGGAGAAACAACACAGTATGTAGAGCAGATTTGAGCTCTGAACACAACAGTAAATAGTGCAGGAACAAAAGCCCCAAAAGTTGACTATACCCCTCCCCGAGGTATAACAAAACGGGACATAGTTTTTTCATATCTTTAGGATGTCCCGTTCATGAAATGGATTGTCCCGAGATTTACTTTTACTGCAAAAGTCTTAAAATTGATCCATGAAGTGACTCACCACATAGGCAATAAAAAACGCCTATCTGAAAGAGAGAGTTCCAAGTAAATCCTCTGTCATTTTTTACCTGCTGTTTGTTTTTACATCATACTTGCACAAATTGTCTACAGGTAGTGTGCCTACATCCCAGAACAATCAGAATGCCAATATTTGGTTCTAATGTGAATCAGCAGCCTTTTATATAAGGCCTTAAATAGGCGGAAATAGCAAAAAGTTTACTTTTCTGACATTCACTTGTAATTTTGGTCCTACTATTTATCAACAAAATGTGACATTGTTTTTTCATATCTTTAAGATGTCCTCTTCATGAAATGGATGGTCAGAAGTTTTACTTTTACTGCAAAAGTCATTAAATCCGTGATCCCCACTGAAAGAAACGCCTACCCCCCACCACACACACACACACACACACACACACACACACACACACACACACACACACACACACACACACACACACACACACACACACACACACACACACACACACACACACACACACACTATATTTTTATGTTTACATGGAAATTAGAATGTATTATTTTACTGTCCAATGACACAGGCCAAGTTATTGTGGAACATCCTAGTTGGATATTTCTGATGTGAAATGGCACAAGGGACCCCCACAAAAAGTCCACCCCAAAATGGTGCCCTTTTCTGGGGGTTGGGCACCTTCCCCCTCAGTGCTCTCTGCCCCCAGGATGCCAATATTTGGTTCTATTGTGAATAAGCAACCGTTTATATAAGGCCTTATTGTGACCGCAGGTCGCGTTTACTATGAAATCGTACATTTTTGTCCGTCAGTCAGTGTAACACTCTAAAGCCCCAATATATGGTGCCCAGGTCTCATAACATCACGTGGCATCGGAGATCCCTGATGTCATAGTAAATACAACCTGATGTCGCAATTAAAGGTATATTCAGTGATTTTACTTAATTCAAATATCACTTATCTTTTCTTTTTTTCTGGATAATCCTCCCTACTATAGAGTGTGCTGACCATATAAGGAGTTCATCCCTGTCCCCAGTGAGCCCCTGGGGTCAAAAAACCATAGTTTCAGTTTTGGTGGCGGGTGGCAAAGCCTTCATCCAATCAGGATGAGAGGGGCCTTCCTCCAATCATGATCGACTGGGGGCGGGCCTTGGTGCACATGCTGTTGGCCTGTTGCACTTCCCCCCACTGTAGAGCGTGCATGTGCACATTTTGTTACCGGGGCGGACTGGGTGGTTTTCCAAATCACCCAAATCACTGAATGCTCCTTTAAGCCCATACAGTATATGGAGATCCCTGATGTATCAATATTGGCCAGCAACTCTACATCTCAAACCCGGCAGTCGGCGAAAACTAGAGTTCTCAACAGGCCTGAAAATGAAGGCCCAGCTCATGGGCCCTCATCAAACGCTTTACACTCAAGACACTGCCCCCGCTGCCACCCTTAGATCTATATGGAGCTGACCTGTTCTGACATTCCATATGTTGATCTGACCTCATCAAACCCTGTACACTCAAGACATGCTCCATATATGGCCAGTACAGAATTCATTCCATATGTTGATCTTACCCCCCATGCCAAAGTGCCAGCGCTCGCCCAGCAGTCACCCAGGTGGATGCGTGCACGTCACCTCGCCCTTTATGACGCGGTCGCTTCTCACCCTCAGGCGTCTTACTGGTTATAAGTGGATCGATCTATCTATCTATCTATCTATCTATCTATCTAACAGTTTTCTTTTCAAGAGTTACTTCTAAATGTTATAATCCTGATCTAATACTGTAAAAGGCCTATACAAACTTAATAACAGGAAATATATTTTGATGCCATATTTTTAGTTTACTCACATTCATGTGGAATCTAAGGATGTTTCTGTCTTGAGCCTATGCCTCAAAACAGCTGGAATGACAAAATATTGTTATATAAGGCAACATTGTTGTATGCTAGATGTATAGGTGTGAGTGAGGCCTAACGTCTTCTATGGTACTACTTATCAATCAGCAGCTTATTCTCAATGTCATCTTGAGCATTGTGGGGGGAACTGACTGACTGGGGCCAAATTGGTTTCCATAAGCTGCTGATTGTTGATTATTCATTAATAATGGCACACACGGGGGCACGGTGGCACAGTTGGTAGTGCTGTCGCCTCACAGCTAGAAGGTCCTGGGTTCGATTCCCGCTCGGGGCGCTGTGGGTGCTGGCGGCGTGTTTCCTCCTCCGCATCATCAGTGCCCATACCCGAGGCGGGGTTGGCGAAAGGGGCTTTCTGTGTGGAGTTTGCATGTTCTCCCCGTGTCCCCTAGGGTAGGTACCCTCATAAAAAACATGCAGTAATCCTGGTCTCTAAACTGCCTCCCCCTGGCCAGCCGGGGTGCCTGATGGAGGGGAAAGGAACTGGTTGGAATAACGTGTTCCTTCCACGCGCTACGTCCAACCAGGGAAACTCCCACTGTCAGGTGTAAAGGAGCAACTTGGACACTCAGGCATGAAGGAAGCATGAGTTCAAGTCCGTTGCTCTCCCCATGTCCCCCATATATGGGGACTAGGTTGGCGGAGGGTGTGTAGAGCCCAGGATCACATTAGATAATTGACACAGGGGTGAAAAATGGGTTACAAAATCGTGGGATAAAAATTATATAAAAAAAAAAAGAATGGCACACACAAAGCTGTGAATTCTACAGCATTAAACCATACTGCATTTAGGCTATATGGACCTATAGAATACAACATCAATAATGTGTCATTCTTGATGCTTTCAGGTGTAGCGATATTAGGTCCATCTGAGAATAATAGATTCTATATGAATATGAAGTGGCTGGGTAAAAACATATTGTCTCCACCAGGACGAAAGGCATGGCATCTCTATGTTTTTCACCCTGTCTGTCCGTCCGCGTGTGACCGTCATCTGTACAATAAAGAAACAGTTCTTTCAGATTTTTCATATTCCATCCTGACTGGCTAAGATTGACTTCCAGCCCACAATAACCTGTAATTGGTCTGGCGGAGACCTGTACTCTTGAGTGTAACACCTATGATTCTAACCCAGAGTGCCTATAAAACCCTAGCCTGGCTAATAAGCCAGACTCAAATTGCCAGAGGCAATTGTTTTTGACAACGGCTGATTCGTTCTGGCTTATTAGCCAGGCTAATAAAACCCTGCTCATGTACGGTAGACACTACAGTCTACAGACTAGGATGTACCTGACTAGACCATCTGTGCAAGCATGACATAAAACCAACCATGCAGCAGGTAGAAAATGACTTGGATCTCCCTCTTTCATGATTGAGGCGTTTTTTCATTATGTGGTGAGTCACTTCATGGATTAATTTCATGACTTTTGCAGTAAAAGTAAAACTTGGGACAATCCATTTCATGAAGGGGACATCCTAAAGATATAAAAAACTATGTCCCATTTAGTTCTAACCCTGATAAAGAGTAGGACAAGTGAATGTTGCTCAGAAAAGTTAACTTTTTGCTATTTCCGCCTATTTAATACCTTATATAAAAGGCTGCTGATTCACAATAGAACCAGATATTGGCATTCTGATTGTGCTGGGATGTAGGCACACTACCTGTAGACCATCTGTGTAAGTATGATGTAAAAACAATCAGCTGGTAGAAAATGACAGAGGATTTACTTGGAACTCCCTCTTTTAGGATAGGCGTTTTTTTGCCTATGTGGTGAGTCACTTCATGGATTAATTTCATGACTTTTGCAGTAAAAGTAAATCTCGGGACAATCCATTTCTTGAAGGGGACATCCTAAAGATATGAAAAAACGTTGTCCCGTTTTGTTATACCTCGGGGAGGGGTACCTCAAAAACTAAGCCTCTTTTAGAGGGTTTTTTCCTGCACTAAAATAGAAAGCAGGATTTCTACAGGTTGGTCTACAGTGGAAAACCTCCAAGGTTACTAGCAAGATAATCAATACACCTGATATCCTTTACACATTGTATATTAAACCAAATTCTAATTATTACACACTAGTTAGTGGTACTATTATATAATATTTACATTACTGGCCTGGCTTGCTCATTTTAAATAAATTACAGGCTGCAGATTTCATTTCTCATTTGTATTCAGGTCATTTGGATGGTGGTGTGGTGCACTAAATAAATAACGTTGTCATATACCGGGGCTCCAAGGAAAAAAGGTAAGCAACCAGGTCTATGAATACGAGCCTAATAGAAGCAACTATAGGCTACGTCTATTTGCAATTAGACAATCTTCAAGTGAGTTTATAGATATGAACACTGAACAGTAAATGGAAAGCAGCTTTTCACAGAAAGCCAGATCCAGGCCATCGTCAAAAAAGGAGAAAAGAAAAAACCCTCTTCTGTTAGATTCCATTTGAACTTGCCTCTCGGGGCGCCGCCCCAATAGCATGTGAATAATTATAACGAAGCGCTTATAAACAACAAAAGTAAAATCATTACAGCAGTAAACAAAAACAATACAATAAAACCAGGATGTTGGCCCGTTTGGTCCAGCCTCAGCCCTCTCCTCTTCCGGTGGGGCGCAGCCTATATGTTTTCATTCCCACTAACAACTATATGTGACTAAATTTGACTGAGGGACTGCCATTGAATTTTTTTGAATTTTCGTTTTTGTCATATGAAAGCAGGGAATCATAGCTTCAAATTGACATATTGGTTGTTCAGTTTGGCCCACCAGTTTTGGAGATATGGCTTATTGAGTAATGTCTTGCAGAAAACAGCGAGTTGAGAAAACAGGCTTGAAAGGTTCACTTCTGTGGTCTCTAACATTACACCTAGCTAAAAAAAAGGTTTTTCTCCTCTGGTGAAAAGCTGGAATTTGCACGATGGCAGTCTCTCAGTCAAATCTGGTCACATATGTACAATATACAGACAGATTATCTGATTGTGTTCTTAATTGAGAGATTAGACAGCTAATAATACAATGACATCTGATGCTGCTGTAGCTTATCCACTAGTCATGTCTATAACAAAGAACATGTGAATTTATTTTATTCTTTTTTATTCTTTATTTTTATTTATTTATTTATTTATTTATTTATTTATTTATTTATTTATTTATTTATTTATTTATTTATTTATTTATTTATTTATTTTGGGGGGGGGGGGGGGTCTTGGGAGTCCTTGACATGAAAAGGTTGTGCTACAGCCCGACCCGGCTAGCAATCACGCTCCTCCTTAAATTATTTCCTGTTTTTTGAGTGGTGTAAACCACTCCTACAACTGGCTTTGTTAGTCTGTGCAGAAAAAATGAGCATGGTTGCTATGTTCACCCTGTTCACCCGGGTGTGATTTCATTACGTCAGACATGATTTCATTACGTCAGACAGGCTATATAAGACCTTACACCACTCAGTTCACACGGGTGTGATTTTTCTTTTTTTTACATAGAAGTGTATATTTGTACGTCTCTAAATGTTCTGATGGATTGAAAATGGTGGACCCTGTTGTAAACAAGTGTAATGCATTATCAGTGTGTCATCCACAGTAACAGTCTTTGCATTGAGTTGTGCTTCCATGTGAAATACTTCAATCAATCAATGCAATTTGTTTGCATCTCAAACAAGAACAGTGGCTGTATGGAAAACCTCATCTTTCAGTCAGTGGACCAATACTTTTGCATATTCATGAAAAAACATAAATGCTTAGGGTTAAGACACTTTTCAATTCAACACAATTTTAATGGCCCATCACAGTTAAAAACATTATTTGTGTGAGCTCTTACGCTGCAGTTAATAAGAGAAGAGAGACTAGACTCTTAGACAATTACACAATATGGATACAAAGATAATTGATTCATTATGAATATAATCCACAAAGTAACTACTAAATAACTGTCAAATAATTGCAGTAGAGTAATGCGTACAATGTTTTCCTCTGAAATGCAGTACACTGACAGTGACAAAGTTAGCAGTGTCACATAGAATAAAGCAGAAAGCCACTGAATGTGTTGTGGTTGCTTGCGGTATAGTCAAAGAGACTCGTTCCCAACGGTAAACTCATGTAAACGTTGTCCCCCTCCTCCAGCTCCGTGATGATTGCATTAGAGACGTATTCCCAAGAGTAGTCGTGGTTATTGTATCCAAGGTTGTAAATGAGTCTCTGGTCATTTTTATACATCATTATCTCCACACGTTTTGTTTCTGAATATTGAGAAGCAGTAAATCTGAAGTGGTAGAGTCCTTTCAGTGGTGCTCTGAAGATGCCTATGAGAAGAGAGAAACGCCAATGACATTAAACATCGCTCATGCTGACTAATGTTTTCAATGTGAAACACACCACTGATGGATCATCGACATTGCTTTTTTAATTTTATATACTAGGCAATGTAAATATAGGATAATGTTTGGTTTGTTTCAAAATGATAGCAGCTACTCTTCCCCAGGGTCCACAGAGAACAATATACAAAGATAATATATTGCCGCTTTCTGTCAAAAACCAGCTAACTTCACTTTTTAGTTTTTCTTTTTTTTCCCTCTTTTTTTCTCTCCATACATTTAAAGTGCTATTGAACACCCTTTACGTCCGTGTGTTGGTTAAAAAAAGAATAAAAAAAAAAAAAAAAAAGAATTTGAACCAATTAATTGTATTATAAAGCACTTTGGCCAAAACCTCCTCACTCCACTCCACTTCTAATGCATTTGAAATTAAATAAAAAGGTTACTTTTCAGGATTCCAATTAAAAAAGAAAAAAAATCAGGATTTCAATTCAAATATATAAAAAATAGACAACCTACAAGTATATGTAGATTGTAGATCAGATTTCTTTTTCTACAACAGTAATATGCAATGTGGCCCTCTGGAGTGAGTGTGGAAATATAGTGGCCCTCTCCATTACATCTTCAAAGTTGCCCACCACTGCACTGCAAGTGGACTTATAACCACAACATACCAGAAGATGGATTGTATGCATTGCCGATGTTAGTGTGGACTCCTTTGTAGACCACAGTGGTTTGAGAATCATACGGTCCAGTATGTCCATCCCTACCCAAACCGACAGAGAAGGCCACCTTTGGTCTGTCTGTCAACACATAATAATATACAGTGTTATAAGCCAATATGTGTTGTGTTGCATTATAGCAGCTTGAATGCAAGCAGTCAGCTTCAAACAAGACAAAGTACGTATAGTCAAACTAGACTGTGTCTACAGTACTTCATAGAACCTTCTAGTCTAGTGGTATTTGTGTGAGCAATTTTGTCAATTTACAATTTAGGCATTTAGCAGACGCTCTTAATCCAGAGCGATTTACATTAAGCAAGAACAAAAAGCATGGCAATTACATCACGCACATACAAAGTAGTTATCATGAAACATGTCAACATTCAATACGTCTATACTGTATAGGATCACAGTTCACTAAGTTCAGTAAGAGTGGGTAACAGTGACATGCAGGAGGGGCTGGAGCATTCGAAGCTGATTTGAAGTACTGTAGGAGATCTTTGGACGATGTTTAAACTGCAGCATTTAGGAGTAGTGGTAGTTATCTCTCAGAACCAGTGTAAAGATCATGAATACAGTAGGTAGAATGACAGCACAACTAGGCTAGTTATACACACACACGCACGCAAGCACGCACACACACACACCCAAAAGGAGAACATTGCAAATGAATACCTGATGAAATACTGTCCCTGTCCCTCAGTCTGGTCTGGAGCTCTTCCACCTTACTTTCACTGGCATGCAGTCTGGCAGCCAATTCTGAAAGAAAGAAAGAAAGAAAGAAAGAAAGAAAGAAAGAAAGAAAGAAAGAAAGAAAGAAAGAAAGAGAACAGGTTATGAAATGTATTTCTAGCACATTTCACGCTGCACCTTTTAGAACTTCTTGAAGCAAAATGTGTAAATCTTGTTTAGCCCAACAATCATGTATACAGCCTCTTCTTAAAGGGGCATTCCACTCATTTTCAACATTTGACTATGTCATTAATGTACCTTAGAGCTGTTGTGTGGAAATAATAAAAAAGTCCCCCCATTCTGTGTTTCCTAGAACTAGAGGTCTGAAAAAATCATTAACATGGTGAAACACACCATGTTAATGATTTTTTTCATAATTACAGTTCTAGGAAACACAAAATGGGGGGACTTTTTTTTATTATTTCCACACAACAGCTCTAAGGTATATTAATGACATAGTAAAATGTTGAAAATGGGTGGTTTTCCCCTTTAAGCATCCTAACCTGAATGTTGTCCTTCCATGTTGCTCAGCCTCTCTGTTAGCCCTCTGACAACATACCAGACGTCATCGGCTTCGGCCAGACAGAACAGTAAAACAAGAAAAGCGCCCTTCATTGTGAAAGCCAGACTCTGTAGAGAACAGGCTTGTTGCCTTGTATTTATAAGACATGGGTGGGGCATGTTCTACTAACAATGTATGGTTTCGTTCAGGGGGGAGTGACAGATAATATTCTCTGGCTATGTTGTCTTGTTTTCATTCATATGGAGGCGTGAATGAAAACAAGAGGTATATGTTTAGAGCTAAGATTGGGTTTGAAAAGGATATGGGAAAAATATTTAAATGTTGTTATTGGTCAGGAAACATGGACAACAATATGTGCAAAAGTAAATCTATCTTCACTTACTCCTAGAATCCTGGAACATAATTACAAGTTTATTTTCAAAACATATTTAACCCCTGTTTGTCTAAACAAAATGTCCAGGGAGAACTCTCCCCTATGTAACAGATGTAAACTACATTTGGGTACCTACCCGCATATGTTCTGGTTTTGTCCAAAAATAAAACCTTTTTGGCAAATAATTCACGATCAAATGGAAATAATCCTCAAGATAAAATTGAAGAAATCTCCTCTGTTATATCTCTTGGGGGCTGACCCAAATGTAAATATGAGCTCTGCCCATAGGAAACTATTTGATCTATTTAGATTCTTAGCAAAGAAATGTATCTTAATTTTATGGAAGACAGATGAGCTACCTTCAGAACATATGTGGACGGCCCAAATAATGTCACTACTACCACTTGAGAGACTTAAATACGAAACACAAAATAAACCAGATGTATTCGTAGAGGTATGGACTCCCTTTTTGGACTATATCGAAGAGCGCAGTTGATTCTATGTAGGACGAAACCCACCATCACTTTGCACACATGCATTCCACTTCCACAACCCTGTACCACTTGGGAATTATTATATATTTTTTCCTTTTTCTTTCATTTTCCTTGTTATTGTATATATATTTTTTTTTAAGTAACTGTCTTGTATTGTAAGTCTGTGTTGTCTTTGTGTCTATGTAAAAAAAGAGAAAATCCTCAAAATAAAATGATGATAAAAAAAAAAGATTGGGTTTGTTCATATCTTTGAAAAATGTTAACACAAACCTTCTACACAAACCTTGGCACAAAGGAGTTGTTTGTGTTTTCATACTGGTAAATGGTGCATTTATATAGTGCCTTTATTTATATAGTGCACTTGTGCAGAGATTGTGCATTCACCCATTCACACACACATACACCGATGCCAGAGGAAACCTTGCAGGGACGAATAGTTTTCATAATCCTCATGGGGGCCCGTGCCGACCCGCCTCCCCCCCCCCCCCCCCGCAGCCTCCTCCCCCCTTTCTCTCTCTCTCTCTCTCTCTCTCTCTCTCTCTCTCTCTCTCTCTCCCTCTCTCTCTCGTGTGCGCAATGTCTGTGACTGTGAGACTGTGACACAGACGCGGTCAATAATATATAGCATAAATAATAGGCCAAATATAACACTTTCCCTCTATCTGTGACTGTGATCAGCTCCTCACACACATACCTACCTGGCAGGTTAAGCACCCAGATTAGCATTTCAATGCCTGATCTGCATGTGTACAAGGGACAGGCAACGCGGTCCACCCCCCACCACCCCCCGCCCCGGACAGTGAGGAAAACAGACGTGTTAAGGTGCCAGACTTGGATGGTTAGAGCGGCGCGATTGTATACACAGTCAATGCAAGACGAGAATTGCGCGAACGTGCGCGACCTGATGCGGCACAAACGGGATATATATTCAGGTCCAATTCCTCATGGGGGCCGAGATCCCTGGTCCAATTCCTCATGGGGGCCCTGGCCCCCCGGCCCCCACAGACTCTATGTCACTGCAAGGCACCAACGTGCACATCGGGAGAAATTAGGGCAGGGGTGGGCCGTGGGCAGCTTTGACGATGGAGAGGGCCACTATAGTTCAACAATCACTCCAGAGGGCCACTATAGTTCCACACTCACTCCAGAGCGCCACTATAGTTCCACACTCACTCCAGAGGGCCACTATAGTTCCATACTCACTCCGGAGGGCCACTATAGTTCCACACTCACTCCAGAGCGCCACTATAGTTCCACACTCACTCCAGAGGGCCACTATAGTTCCATACTCACTCCGGAGGGCCGCTATAGTTCAACACTCACTCCAGAGGGCCACTATAGTTCCACACTCACTCCAGAGGGCCACTATAGTTCCACACTCACTCCAGAGGGCCACTATAGTTCAACACTCACTCCAGAGCACCACTATAGTTCAACACTCACGCCAGAGGGCCACTATAGTTCCACACTCACTCCAGAGGGCCACTATAGTTCAACACTCACTCCAGAGGGCCACTATAGTTCCACACTCACTAATGTTCATGATAAAACACCACCATTTGTTCCTACTCAGTCTGTGTCTCATAGGAGGGCTTTGGGCAGTTCGGACACCCGTCCACCAGTGACATCATCATTAGGCAGATTTTTTTTTAAAACAAGATTTGTTTTAAAATATATTTAGATTTGTATTATCGTGAGAACGATGGCTTCAACTTTTGCATTGCAACTTTTCAGGAAAAGAAAGCCTGCCGTTTCTATTAGCTTGGATTCACCATCGATGATGTCACTGGTGGACGGGTTTCTGAACTGCCCACAGCCCTCCCATGAGGGCTGTGTTCATCATGAACATTAGTTAGGACCAATTATAGGAAGAGAAGTTGAAAAGTGGTGAAGTGGTCCTTTAAGACTTTTCTTTTTAACAAGGCATTTGGCTAGTTGGACTTTTAGATGCCCAGTGTGCTTTTTACCTTTTAGCAGAAATGCATGAATTGTCCTTATTTTAGTCCTTTTATATACTTATGCATTATTTTATTTTTTCTTCTTCACTTGATTATTAGCATATTGTTTTGCTTGTTTTTTACTTGAATATTACATTGTTCAGTACAAGACACATTTCCGAGTTTTTAGACAGCTGGTGGATGGAAAAGAAGCTCCACCTCCGCGGCTGACTGCCGCGACGGACAGATTCCCGGAAACGCTCTCCTCCGCGGAGGTGGAGCTTCTTTTCCATCCACCAGCTGTCTAAAAACTCGGAGATGACGTAAAAGAGTGTGTGTGTGTGTGTGTGCGTGCGTGCGTGCGTGCGTGCGTGCGTGCGTGCGTGCGTGCGTGCGCGCGCGCGTGCATGTGTTCAAAGAGTATGTTTGTGTTGCACTCATCATTCACTGGTGACGTGTGTTGTGTATTGACATTACGTATCTGGATACAATATTACACATATTTAGGTAAAGCACACTAGCTCGCTGGCCATAGAGAGAGCCATAGAGAGACAAGCACGGTCAGCCCCACAGCTGGATTAGTCATCTACTCACATACATGTTGCATACCCTGGAGGGGTGCAATTAATCAACAGCACTCCCAACTTACATAAGCTCACGCACACTCATGCACCCTCTTGGTCCTCGATCATATATGGACATGTTTAAGTTAGTCCCCCCCCCCGCACACGCACACGCACACACACACACACACACACACACACACACACAGACATAGACACTCATGGTAATTCTCCATATAAGTAGTATGGTTGAACAAAGGAACGGCGGTGGACAGAGATGGACTCATAGACTCGGACTGGTAGAGGTAGATATAGACTCAGCCTCGGACGGGAGATGTATACAGCAACTGAACTGGCGGCCTGGCAGCAGACTCAGAGGGCCTGTCCCTCGCACCGGACAGCCAGATTGACTTGTAACCTTTTCTAATAATAAACCATGTTTACTGAAGAAACGTTACGACCTGATCGAGTCTCACCACTTCTCATTCTTCAAATATCACATCAAGATCCTACACCAGTGTTCCATGTATCTATTGTAGCCATGCTCTAGCATGATTACATTACATGCTCTAGCATGGTTACATATTACAATTCTGATCTATTTTGTCTCAATTCCAATCAAACAGAACAGTAGGAATACCCTGTCTTTACGGGAGGCATCATTTGGTTAGACATAGCATTGGTTAGACATAGCATTGGTCCGACTGGATTAAGGTTGGTGAGGGGTGCGTTAAGACGACCGGATTAAGGTTGGTGAGGGGTGCGTTAAGGGTTGGGAGATCGGGTTAAGGTTAGGTTTAGGTGTGCTGCCCCGTGGGAGGTTAGGGTTAGGGTAGCCTCGGAAACCCAGACGTTTTTATTTCCAGGGAGGAAAAAAAGTCTGGGTCCGAGTCCACTTCAATTCGGCATAGAGTAGCCAAACATCTCTCACTCTCTGCTGATTTCTGATCGTCTGCACCTTTGTTAAATTGACACACACACGCACACATGTACACACACACACACTCCTCTCTCTCTCTGTCGCTCTAAGTAATTAGTCTCATGTCACGCAGCTGCGCATAGTTTCTCCCGGCGGGTCCTGCCGGGAGCTGCCTATGCCATAAAAAGCATAGGTGAGTTCCAGGCTAGGGTTAGGGTGAGGGTTTGAGATAGGTTGTCGTTATCGGACCAATGGTATGTCTAACCAAAAGCATGGACCCTTTTAATGTGCATTGCTTCCTTTTTATTTATCGTTTCCTCTTTCACTTTTAAAGAAGGTTGCCTTTATATGTTTTGCTTCAGTTATACTAGATTGTAGAGACAGAAAACTGAGACAGAGATCAGTAAGACACATGAAAAAAAAACACTCTGTATTCTGAAAGACAATTATTTATGGTCAGACTTTGCATTTCAATGGTGTGTATGGACAGGACATGTGAACGTGAGTCAAGCCCAAGCAGAGTGTGCATAAATACAAAAGAACAGACACGTGTCAGAGTCAAAGCATATAATATTATTAACAGTACAAGTAGTACAGTCAAAGGTTATGCTAAAAGTATATATGGGAATATGGTTAATGGTCATGAACACCAGTGTTGTTTTTGTCGACTAAAACTAAGACGAAACATGTTTGTCGACTACCTTTTTTCACTGAAGAAAACTAAATGGAAACTAAATGAAAACTAAGCTATGATGACTAAAACTAAGACTAAATGTATTGACAATTTTGTCAACAGATAAAAACTAGACTATAATGTTAGGAAGGGACTAGTGGACAAGAGATCCAGTATAAGTTGAAGACACAAGTCATTTTACACTTGGTTGCATGCTGAAAATAGCTGATCTACAAGCACACAACGCGTCGCAGCGTGTGTGTGTGTGTGTGTGTGTGTGTGTGTGTGTGTGTGTGTGTGTGTGTGTGTGTGTGTGTGTGTGTGTGTGTGTGTGTGTGAGATAGAGAGTGTGTGCGTGCGTGCGTGCGCACATGCGGCTTTAGTAAGAATGAGGTGTGAATGAAAATAAAATGAAAAAAACATTGGGTGGATGAAGCCATAAAATTAATGAAATACAAAATGTTTAAAAAACTCTAATGTCATTTAAACCATTTCCTGTTGCCTCCTTGATTAAGATCATTCCTTATGAAAATGTGTATTGATATGTATTCAATAATGTATGTAACCACTCAACCACCCAATAAAAAAATAATTATATATTAAAAAAAAAAAGAATCATCAAGAGAAGAAGTAAGTGGATAAGTGTAAACAGATGTTTGGCAATAGACGAAGTTGGAGTTGCACAACTTTCGAGAAAGATGCAAGATGCAAAGACTCTCCTGTGAGGAAAAGAGCGGAGGAGAGAGAAAGAGAGAGCGGAATAGAGAGAGGATGATGACACCGAGAACTGTGTGAGAGATGGCAGCTGGACTCTGCGGTTTGGCTCTCTGCTTCTGACTGTCACTGAATAAACTGAAGATGTCAACAACTAAGAGTCTTCCTAATTCTTTTCCCATAACAATACAACAAACAATGAGTATACACAACCGTTTCGAAACATTAACAAAAAAGAGCGTAGAAAGCAGAGCAGTTATACAGTGGAGTCGAGATCAGCGATGCACATTATTTTGTTAATCCATCTAAAACAAGGTACAGTAGGAGTCTTCCACTCAGTTAAAATAATGATTTTAGCTACCAGTGGGGGCTATGTTTAGGGCTATGTTATTGTGTTATTAAAGTTAGTAAAAGGCAGTTCTAGCAGCCGAGTTAGTTAGTTCATAATTACATTTCTGCCCATGGGGGACCAGGCCTAACCTGACTCCGCCAGATGGGGCAGCAGAGAGTACACTGGGTTCCCCCCTCCTGCTCCCATCTGGGAACTCTCAGGCAGACTTGATGCCCGGCCACAAAACGGCCTGGCCAATCAGCAGCAGCTAGAAGCTAGAAGCTGCTGCTAGAAGCTGCTAGAAGCTGCTGCTGATTGGCCAGGCCGTTTTGTGGCCGGGCATCAAGTCTGCCTGCGAGTTCCCAGATGGGAGCAGGAGGGGGGACCCAGTGTACTCTCTGCTGCCCCATCTGGCGGAGTCAGGTTAGACCAGGCCTTCTGCTCAGCTGCTCCTCGGGCTGTGGAATGCCCTCCCCGACCACCTGAGAGCACCACAATCCGTGGACGCTTTTAAAAGGGGACTTAAAGGACCACTTCACCACTTTTCAACATCTCTTCATATAATTGGTCCTCACTAATGTTCATGATAAAACACCACCATTTGTTCCTACTCAGTCTGTGTCTCATAGGAGGGCTTTGGGCAGTTCGGACACCCGTCCACCAGTGACATCATCATTAGGCAGATTTTTTTTTAAAACAAGATTTGTTTTAAAATATATTTAGATTTTTATTATCGTGAGAACGATGGCTTCAACTTTTGCATTGCAACTTTTCAGGAAAAGAAAGCCTGCCGTTTCTATTAGCTTGGATTCACCATCGATGATGTCACTGGTGGACGGGTTTCTGAACTGCCCACAGCCCTCCCATGAGGGCTGTGTTCATCATGAACATTAGTTAGGACCAATTATAGGAAGATAAGTTGAAAAGTGGTGAAGTGGTCCTTTAAGACTTTTCTTTTTAACAAGGCATTTGGCTAGTTGGACTTTTAGATGCCCAGTGTGCTTTTTACCTTTTAGCAGAAATGCATGAATTGTCCTTATTTTAGTCCTTTTATATACTTATGCATTATTTTATTTTTGAGTGGTGTAAACCACTCCTACAACTGGCTTTTGTGTGCAGAAAAAATGAGCATGGTTGCTATGTTCAAAATAATTTCTGACGTAATTAAATCACACCCGGGTGAACTGGATGACCGTAGCAACCATGGTCATTTTTTCTGCACAAAAAAACCCAGTTGTGAAATCACATCCGGGTGTGATTTCATTACGTCAGATCAGAGCTGATCAGGCTATATAATACCTTACCTTATATAATACCTCACATCGGACAAAAACTCCAGCTGAATCAACTTCATGGTCACAAATCATCACATCAGAAGACGACCCTACCTAGCCAAACGTCAGACCACAGCTGATCATGCTATATAAAACCTTACACCACTCAGTTCACACGGGTGTGATTTTTTCTTCTTCACTTGATTATTAGCATATTGTTTTGCTTGTTTTTTACTTGAATATTACATTGTTCAGTACAAGACACATTTCCGAGTTTTTAGACAGCTGGTGGATGGAAAAGAAGCTCCACCTCCGCGGCTGACTGCCGCGACGGACAGATTCCCGGAAACGCTCTTCTCCGCGGCAGTCAGCCGCGGAGGTGGAGCTTCATTTCCATCCACCAGCTGTCTAAAAACTCGGAGATGACGTAAAAGAGTGTGTGTGTGTGTGTGCGTGCGTGCGTGCGTGCGTGCGTGCGTGCGTGCGTGCGTGCGTGCGTGCGCGCGCGTGTGCGTGTGTGTGTTCAAAGAGTATGTTTGTGTTGCACTCATCATTCACTGGTGACGTGTGTCGTGTATTGACATTACGTATCTGGATACAATATTACACATATTTAGGTAAAGCACACTAGCTCGCTGGCCATAGAGAGAGCCATAGAGAGACAAGCACGGTCAGCCCCACAGCTGGATTAGTCATCTACTCACATACATGTTGCATACCCTGGAGGGGTGCAATTAATCAACAGCACTCCCAACTTACATAAGCTCACGCACACTCATGCACCCTCTTGGTCCTCGATCATATATGGACATGTTTAAGTTAGTCCGTCCCCCCCCCCCCCCCCCCGCACACGCACACGCACACACACACACACACACACACACACACACACACACACACACACACACACACACACAGACATAGACACTCATGGTAATTCTCCATATAAGTAGTATGGTTGAACAAAGGAACGGCGGTGGACAGAGATGGACTCATAGACTCGGACTGGTAGAGGTAGATATAGACTCAGCCTCGGACGGGAGATGTATACAGCAACTGAACTGGCGGCCTGGCAGCGGACTCAGAGGGCCTGTCCCTCGCACCGGACAGCCAGATTGACTTGTAACCTTTTCTAATAATAAACCATGTTTACTGAGGAGACGTTACGGCCTGAGTCTCCCCGTTTCTCATTCTGCAAATTATATCACATCAAGATCCTACACCAGTGTTCCATGTATCTATTGTAGCCATGCTCTAGCATGATTACATTACATGCTCTAGCATGGTTACATCAATTACAATTCTGATCTATTTTGTCTCAATTCCAATCAAACATAACAGTAGGAATACCCTGTCTTTACGGGAGGCATCATTTGGTTAGACATAGCATTGGTTAGACATAGCATTGGTCCGACTGGATTAAGGTTGGTGAGGGGTGCGTTAAGACGACCGGATTAAGGTTGGTGAGGGGTGCGTTAAGGGTTGGGAGATCGGGTTAAGGTTAGGTTTAGGTGTGCTGCCCCGTGGGAGGTTAGGGTTAGGGTAGCCTCGGAAACCCAGACGTTTTTATTTCCAGGGAGAAAAAAAAGTCTGGGTCCGAGTCCACTTCAATTCGGCATAGAGTAGCCAAACATCTCTCACTCTCTGCTGATTTCTGATCGTCTGCACCTTTGTTAAATTGACACACACACGCACACATGTACACACACACACACACTCCTCTCTCTCTCTGTCGCTCTAAGTAATTAGTCTCATGTCGCGCAGCTGCGCATAGTTTCTCCCGGCGGGTCCTGCCGGGAGCTGCCTATGCCATAAAAAGCATAGGTGAGTTCCAGGCTAGGGTTAGGGTGAGGGTTTGAGATAGGTTGTCGTTATCGGACCAATGGTATGTCTAACCAAAAGCATGGACCCTTTTAATGTGCATTGCTTCCTTTTTATTTATCGTTTCCTCTTTCACTTTTAAAGAAGGTTGCCTTTATATGTTTTGCTTCAGTTATACTAGATTGTAGAGACAGAAAACTGAGACAGAGATCAGTAAGACACATGAAAAAAAAACACTCTGTATTCTGAAAGACAATTATTTATGGTCAGACTTTGCATTTCAATGGTGTGTATGGACAGGACATGTGAACGTGAGTCAAGCCCAAGCAGAGTGTGCATAAATACAAAAGAACAGACACGTGTCAGAGTCAAAGCATATAATATTATTAACAGTACAAGTAGTACAGTCAAAGGTTATGCTAAAAGTATATATGGAAATATGGTTAATGGTCATGAACACCAGTGTTGTTTTTGTCGACTAAAACTAAGACGAAACATGTTTGTCGACTACCTTTTTTCACTGAAGAAAACTAAATGGAAACTAAATGAAAACTAAGCTATGATGACTAAAACTAAGAGTAAATGTATTGACATTTTTTTTAGTCTAGTCTAGTTTTTTTTAGTCTAGTTTTTATCAACAGATACAAACTAGACTATAATGTTAGGAAGGGACTAGTGGACAAGAGATCCAGTATAAGTATAAGACACAAGTCATTTACACTTGGTTGCATGCTGAAAATAGCCGATCTACAAGGACACAACGCGTACGCTGTGATGCGTTGTGTGCTTGTAGATCAGCTATTTTCAGCTAGTGTAAAATCAGCCATTACGACGGCATCAAGGCCCGGCAAAACACATTTTCAACTAAATCAACTGTAGATTTAGTAGACTAAAATCTTATGACATTTAGTCGACTAAAACTAGACTAACACTAAAACATTCCAGGAATTCTCCTGAATGCTGCCTTCCGGCATGGCATGGAAAGGAGTGGCATTTGCATTTCTTTCACCATAGTAAATGCTGCATTCGTCGTCTGGAGAGGACAGTTGTTTTTACAGACGGGTAAAAGGGCAGGGGCTGAAGCCCCCTTTGATGTCTATGTGTGCATGTCCCTGCCTTTGGTTATATATTTGGAGGGGTGAAGAATAGACCCCATGGTGGCAGTGGTCGGCTGACCTTGTCACCTTAGGGTCCTGCTTGACATACCACTCTGGCAGGTCATTTATTATATGCTGCTGCATGTGCTTGACCATGCAGAACGCCTTACCCCAGGACTGGTGGTGGGGGTAATGTGACACCTTCGGCTGGACATATGGTTAACAGCCTGGCAGCCGCATTTTCTTGTGTCTTAAGTATAAGACACAAGTCATTTTACACTTGGTTGCATGCTGAAAATAGCCGATCTACAAGGACACAACGCGTCGCGCTGCGATGCGTTGTGTGCTTGTAGATCAGCTATTTTCAGCTAGTGTAAAATCAGCCATTACGACGGCATCAAGGCCCGGCAAAACACATTTTAGTCGACTAAATCAACTGTAGATTTAGTCGACTAAAATCTTATGACATTTAGTCGACTAAAACTAGACTAACACTAAAACATGTACAGGACTGTCAGGGCCGGATCTACCATATGGGCACTTTGGGCACGTGCCCAGGGGCCCTTGGGCACCAGGGGCTCCACAGAAAATGTCCCTGCTAATCCGAATGAAATAAATGGTGTCTAAAAAGATTTGTGTTTTATTGTTGGTGAGAAGGGAAGCTGAAAAGTGCAATTGTGTGTAAAGCAGCATAGCTGGGTCCCAATTCGTTAAAATCGTGCACTTGGTGACAAGTTTTTGATTTTTGGTATGGTGGTAGGTATGGTTATAAGGTTTTCAAAAACCATCGCAAACGAGTTGGGCTCGCCCCCTAGTGGTCTGTTTGCAATGAATCTAATATATAGTATATGGTTACAAATCAAAATAATTGATAAAAGAGATTTTCCAATGGATTCTATTAGTATTGGGTATGCTAAATAACATACTAAAAATGTAGGAAATAATAACTTCTGCAAAGGCATAATTTTCAAGATTGCGTCCACGATAGCTGCAAAATGCCTATAAAGCTGGGATTTAATATGTAAAAAATCATATCAATTATGCACTTGTTGACAAGTTTTAAATATTTGGCGTGATGTTAGGTATGGGCATAATATTTTAAGAATCCATCGCAAACAAGTTGGGCTCGCCCCCTAGTAAATAGGCAATATGACGGCATAAAACTGCCCCAAAACGGCTCCGAAACAGCAAAAATGTTGCGCGCGCGTGAAGGGGGGCCCTTCGAGCTTCAGTGCCCAGGGGCCCTCAGAGGTGTTAATCCGGCCCTGAGGACTGTTGGTCATACTTTGCATAACATGCATTTCCATTCAATACATCCTAGCCGCTGCACGTGTGTGTGTGTCTGTGTGTCTGTGTGTCTGTGTGTGTGTGTGTGTGTGTGTGTGTGTGTGTGTGTGTGTGTGTGTGTGTGTGTGTGTGTGTGTGTGTGTGTGTGTGTGCAGGGACGTGCAGAGAGTGTTAGAGTGTCAGGGGCTGAAATCCCGTGACAAGAATTGGACAAGAATAGCGGAAATAGCAGATCTACAAGCTCACAATGCTGCAACACGTTGAGAGCTTGTAGATCAGCTATTTTCGGGGAGCAACCCAGCACTCTTTAGCTAGTGGAGATGCGGTGTACAACATGGATTTCTAAACAAATTTGTTCAATGCAAAATGCTGCGTTCAAGTTCAGGGGACTTCGGAAAAAAAGGAATTCTCCTGAATGCTGCCTTCCGGCATGGCATGGAAAGGAGTGGCATTTGCATTTCTTTCACCGTAGTAAATGCTGCATTCGTCGTCTGGAGAGGACAGTTGTTTTTACAGACGGGTAAAAGGGCAGGGGCTGAAGCCCCCTTTGATGTCTATGTGTGCATGTCCCTGCCTTTGGTTATATATTTGGAGGGGTGAAGAATAGACCCCATGGTGGCAGTGGTCGGCTGACCTTGTCACCTTAGGGTCCTGCTTGACATACCACTCTGGCAGGTCATTTATTATATGCTGCTGCATGTGCTTGACCATGCAGAACGCCTTACCCCAGGACTGGTAGAGGGGGTAATGTGACACCTTCGGCTGGACATATGGTTAACAGCCTGGCGTGTGCGTGCGCGCGTGTGTGTGTGTGTGTGTGTGTGTGTGTGTGTGTGTGTGTGTGTGTGTGTGTGTGTGTGTGTGTGTGTGTGTGTGTGTGTGTGTGTGTGTGTGTGTGCAGGGACGTGCAGAGAGTGTCAGGGGCTGAAATCCCGTAAAGAGGGCACTTTTGGACAAAAATTGCGAAAATAGCAGATCTACAAGCGCTGCGACGCATTGAGAGCTTGTAGATCAGCTATTTTCGGGGAGCAACCCAGCACTCTTTAGCTAGTGGAGATGCGGTGTACAACATGGATTTCTAAACAAATTTGTTCAATGCAAAATGCTGCGTTCAAGTTCAGGGGACTTCGGAAAAAAAGGAATTCTCCTGAATGCTGCCTTAATTCCAGCATGGCATGGAAAGGAGTGGCATTTGCATTTCTTTCACCATAGTAAACGCTGCATTTGTGGTCTG
The DNA here is from genome assembly GCF_951216825.1 of Electrona antarctica. Taxonomy (NCBI): domain Eukaryota; kingdom Metazoa; phylum Chordata; class Actinopteri; order Myctophiformes; family Myctophidae; genus Electrona; species Electrona antarctica. The sequence continues at coordinate 56,154,635 of NC_136812.1, read as the reverse complement.
GAGAGGACAGTTGTTTTTACAGACGGGTAAAAGGGCATGGGCTGAAGCCCCCTTTGATGTCTATGTGTGCATGTCCCTGCCCTTGGTTGGAGGGGTGAAGAATAGACCCCATGGTGGCAGTGGTCGGCTGACCTTGTCACCTTAGGGTCCTGCTTGACATAACACTATGGCAGGTCATTTATTATATGCTGCTGCATGTGCTTGACCATGCAGAACGCCTTACCCCAGGACTGGTGGAGGGGGTAATGTGACACCTTCGGCTGGACATATGGTTAACAGCCTGGCAGCCGCATTTTTTTTTTTTTTATTAATCGGAGGCGGTCTATGGATGGCTTTACTGAGGGCAGCAGGTGAAAAGTGAATTGCAACAGTCCAGACGAGAGGACACAAAGGCACGAATAAACATGTCTAATTCAAGGCCTGAGCGGAACCATGTTTCTGAGGTGGAAAAGGGCATGTGCGGCCTGCCCGGGTCACCGAAAAAGGGTGGAGCGCACATTGGTTTTCAAGCAGTCAGCCATTTAGGGCCGATACTGTAATGAGCACCTTGGTTTTGGCCCCACTGCAGAGACTATAGGGTTTCAAATTCTCCACGGTGACTCCGAAAATGGCCATATTTGGAGGGCAGGTGGGGGAGGGTTATCTCTGCACTAGTGTTGATTTAGACAGCACATTTAGATTTTGTATTAGTCATTATTTTTTGATTAAATTTTCATTTAGTTTTACTCACATTTTAGTCATCTGGAATGTGGGGAGGGACTCTAGTTTTAGTCGACTAAATATAAGTATATAAGTATATAATATAAGTAGTATAGTATACGGTATTGTTGACTAAAATGTGTTTTGGCAGGCCTTGATGGCGTCGTAATGCCTGATTTTACACTCTGTTGCACTCTGAAAACCGCAGATCTACAAGGTCACAGCGCGTTGTGCTGCAATGCGTTGTGAGCTTGTAGATCTGCAATTTTCAGAGCACAACCAAACATAAAATGACTTCTCTTTTGGTTCTCTTGTCCACTAGAGCAGAGGTTTGAAAACAGGTTTGAAATCCATTTGAAAACATGAGTGAGAAAAGAGAGAGATCACCCATTGGAATGCAAATGCATGCTTGCCTTTCAGGCAAGCATGCATTCAGCCTTTGTATCCTACTCGTCAAACGCTTCTGATTGTGCGAGGGGTGGCGGACGGGCGGACGGACGACGGCACACCAAACGGCGGTGAAAAGTTGACTCGTCCGTTCACTGACTGTGATTTATAAACGGCTTGGAGTCAGTGTTACTTCCATGTTGCGTAGCACTGTCCAATCCTTGGTATCTTTACCGTTCATGTTCATGTTCATGTTGTTCATTCAGGGCAGCAGCAGCTGTAGGCTATTTTGTCACGATCGCGCTAATGAAACCAAACGCTACACGTGACGGTACAGGATTATTATTTCATGTCAAAACGAAAAGATTATGTTATCCAGGTAAAGTAGTGGCCTAATGCCTAATGTGTCACTCTGCATGTTTAACTAAGTTTTCCAAAAGCAATTTATCAAAAATACATAAGCCTAACCCTTTTTTTTCTCCATTGTTGATAATGATATAACGCCATTTAGGTCAATGATATATAACAATAATAAGCAGCGGGTAGCCTATTTAAGGGCCAGTCAACTGTCTTCCCACCCCCCCCCCCCATTTTATGAACTGTCAGCCGGTCCGTGACAATATGAAGGTTGGGAACCCCGGCACTAGAGCACTATAAACCTGGGTGATTTTCACCCGGACGATTATGTTTATGGGATTTTCAGAATGTTGATGATGTGAGGTGGGTGGGTCCTTGGGTACCTCCAGGGTGACACCATAGATAGATGGTAGGTTTGTTTCCCTTCCCACATCCCTGTTATTTTTTTGGTTTTTTTGAGTGGTGCAACCACTGTCCAAGCACGAAAATAGCTTTTGGTTGGTTTTCACAACCAAGTGTCACTGTTGCACAGCCTAACACGCACGCACGCACGCACGCACGCACGCACGCACGCACGCACGCACGCACGCACGCACACACACACATATTAACAGTACAGTACAGTACAGTACAGTACAGTACAGTACAGTACAGTACAGTACAGTACAGTACAGTACAGTACAGTGCAGTACAGTACAGTACAGTACAGTACAGTACAGTACAGTACAGGGGACCCCCACACAGTAACTCTGTCATTTCTCGAGCGTTTTGGACGCGGGGCGGTTCGCTGGAACTGGGCCGGCACCATGGCCACGTTCCTGTGGGTCTGGAACTTACTGGGACCCCCCGGGGACCCCCACACGGAGTTGCACCACTCACTTCACACAGGTGTGATATTTATTATTATTTTGTATTTTTTACTGGCAGGTGTTTTGGCGAATTTCACCCAGGTTTAGTGTTAGAGGGTATAAAAAATAAAATCCCAAGAATGGCCTTTTTTAATGGGCCATTCTCTTTAGCCTGGCTAATAAGCCAGACTAATATCACACAACACTGTCGCGGTATATTAGTCTGGGCTGGCTCCACTTGGATTTCATTTCCCGGGGGGCGGGTTCAAACATTTTCTCTTTGACGCAATTGGTCAGAGCTACTGTCAGTCAAAGGTCTCAAGCATTGAACGTCACTGTACCAAAGCCCGCCCATATTGCATACCGTGTCCCGATTGGCCCGACCTGTTCTCGGTTGTAGGAAAGAGGCGTGCTACTGAGCCTCGCCAGACCCTAATCCGCTGGCAGGCAAAACATTTTTTGCCAACGGCTGATTCGGTCTGGTTTATTAACCAGGCTACATTCTCTTGGGTTTAGTCAGAGCCTTAGAGTATAGACAGAGTTGCGCAAACTACTTTCACTTCATGGGGCCGGTCTAATGGCGGCCTCTAGCGCTCCTGTGGAAGCCGAATGGGGACAATTCCCTGAACCGGATGTTGATAGAATGCATGGATTCTAATGGAGTCCAGCTGACTGATGCTGGCATTCAAAGCAACCAAAGGTATGGCTCCCCCATATCTTGCAAGTATGATGGAACCCTACAAACCCTCCCACGCACTCAGATCAGCCAACGCAGGGACGCTGGAAGTACCCTCACTAAAAACGCCGGGACAACGCTCCACACGTCCCAAACTCTTCTCCCTTCTGGCTCCAAAACTATGGAATGCACTTCCCATTGCAGTCAGAACTGCAGCATCACTCCCAATCTTCCGCCACAGTCTGAATTGCATTGTATATAGTCATAGCACTTCATAGTACATATGTATAGCATAGTATATGTATAGTTTATAGACAGTTTCATTATATAGATATTCCACTGTTACGCATGTTTCATGATAACTACTTTTTATGTATGTAATGTATTGTCATGCTTTTTGTTCTTGCTTACAATTTACAATTTACAATTTAGGCATTTAGCAGACGCTCTTAATCCAGAGCGATTTACATTAGGCAAGAACAAAAGTATGGGAATACATCACATATATAAAATGCATTTATCAAGAAACATGCGTAAGCTAAGAACGTAACTAGAACATATCTATATAATGACACTATACATATTAACTATACATATATACTATACTATGCTACACATATGTACTATGATGTGCTATGACTACATACAATGCAATTATTGTGCTGTCTACATGACATGCTATAAGTCTGTTTCAAATGCTATCTAAGTCTAAAAAGTGCTATCTAAGGGGGTAGGATAAGTGCTATGGGCCATGACGGAGTCTGAAAAGGTGGGTCTTCAGACTACGGCGGAAGATTGGGAGTGATGCTGCAGTTCTGATTGCAACGGGGAGTGCATTCCACAGTTTTGGGGCCAGAAGGGAGAAGAGTTTGGGACGTGCTTAAAGTAAGTCGCTCTGGATTAAGAGCCTCTGCTAAATGCCTAAATTGTAAATTGTGACAAGGCATGAAGAAACATCCTGTATTAATGCCTATGACCTTTGTAAAAAATAATCAATGCAGACAAATGAAAGAAGACATGTCCCAGGTTATTTTCGGATATTTTCGGATACTGTTTTCTGATTTGCAAACAATATAATTATATTGACTATATATTATATTATATCTCGAGTTTCTGAGCGGACAGTATCGCGATAATTCATTACCGGTATTTAAATTATCATAGCATAATTGAAATGTCCAAATAGAAATAAACGAACAATCACTATGAATACAAACACACAATCAATAATTTAAATATGTGTACAATGTAACATAAATTATTCTGACCACTCATTCTGTGTGTGTGTGTGTGTGTGTGCGTGCGTGCGTGCGTGCGTGCGTGCGTGCGTGCGTGCGTGACAGAACATGTTGTGTTGTCTTTCCAGACAGAAACGTGTCCACATGTGCTGACATACAGGGCTCGACCGTGTGCCATTCTTTATCCGCAAGCAATAAAGCACTATTAATTTTGCCGACACCTATATTTGCGGGTGGAGGTGTGTCTGCAGGCGTGTTGATGCGCTTTCCCTATATTTGCTATCTTATGCACACACGTACACACGACCCCCCAGAGTTCAGTACAGTTGTCATTGGAAGAAAACTGGATTTTGTTCAAATGAGGTGTTCAACAGGTCAGTCATGAGGGGGTTTCAAGGAAACAGTGTTTCCTTGAAATTAGAATGAAACACTGTGGACCTGGGAACAGAAGACTCTTCAAATGCTGAAGCACACTGAAAGTGAAAGACTTACTGTGCCTCTCAATCAGTGTTGTTTTCGTCGACTAAAACTAAGACCAAAATTGTTCGTCGACTACCTTTTTTCACTGACGAAAACTAAATGGAAACTAAATGAAAACCAAGCTATGATGACTATAAGACTAAATATGATGACAATTTCGTCAACAAATAAAAACTAGACTAAAATGTTAGGAAGGGACTTAGTGGACAAGAAAATAGCTGATCTACAAGCTCACAATGCGTAACAGCTATTTCAGCTATTTTCAGCAAGTGTAACATCAGTCATTACGACGGCATCAAGGCCCGCCAAAATAAATTTTAGTCGACTAAATCAACTGTATAATTAGCCGACTAAAACTAGACTAACACTAAAACATTCCAGGTGACTGGAAAAAGTCAACAAGGCAGTTTTTTCCTTTTGTATTATTTGTATTATATATTTTTGGAGGATCATGTATGAGTCGGTCTACTTTTCTCTTTGCTTTGTCTTTTAAAGAGACTATGATTGACTAAAACTCAAATAAAAAAATGCTGCAAAAATCAACACTGTTTGTGTGTGTGTGTGTGTGTCTGTGTGTGTGTGTGTGTGTGTGTGTGTGAGAGAGAATGAGTCTCTCTCACCTCTGTTCCCATAGAAACTTCATTTGTACATGGTTGCCCCAAATTCCTTCAGAACAACACTTCTTTATATGCGACATGTTGCTTGCAGTGTGTTCTGTTGAGGCATCCAGTACAAGCTCACAGCTTTACTCCATATTGTGCTTGTAATTTTTTTTTTTAAGATATTTTTTTGCGGCCTTTTATTGGTTTTTTGAAGGGACAGACAGTAGGCTGACAGGAAACGGGAGAGAGATGGGGGAAGACATGCAGTAAAGGCCGTGTCGGGCTCGGGAGTCGAACCCGCGGCACACTGCGACTGGTTTACCAGTCGGGTGCCCAGACGGTTACGCCACCGCCTGGGCTGTAATGTCATTTCTCATGAATCCATCAGCCACTGTTGTCCAACTCTTTTGACTCGACCACCTAACACCTACAGTAGTAGGTATTAGGTGGTCAACACAATGGACCATCCTTTGATATGCATCCAAGGTCGGCTTACAGTACTGTAGGTCGCCCATTCTTGTTTCACTCAGCGTCGATTGTGCAGTTTTGTAATGTGGATTTGCTGATGTATCTCACCCGCTCCAATGAAGCTCTTACAGGTCATACTAACACATTTATCTTTCATATGTGCACTCATGTGGTGAGTCTCTCTCATCTCCCTCTTGTTATTCAAGCAGAACAATTAAGATTGGACAATCAAGTCCCTATAGAAACCTAATTAACTGCTCCAAATCCTTTCGGCTTTGGTGAAGGAACAGTGGTTTGTGATTAAAGGACCCCTTCACCACTTTTCAACCTATCTTCATATAGGTTCTCACTAATGATCATGATATAATGGCACCATTTTGTTCTACTCAGTCTGTGTCTCATGGGAGGGCTGTGGGCAGTTCAGAAACCCGTCCACCAGTGACATCATCGATGGGGAATCCAAGCTAATAGAAACTGCAGGCTTTCTAGTCCTGAAAAGTTGAAATGCGATAATGGAAGCCATCGTTCTCACGATAATAAAAACAATGATGTCACTGGTGGGCGGGTTTCTGAACTGCCCACAGCCCGCTATGAGACACAGACTGAGTAGAAAAAAATTGGTGGCATTTTATCATGATTATTAGTGAGGACCTATTGTATGAAGATAAGTTGAAAAGTGGTGAAGTGGTCCTTTAATGTGTTAATACTATGTGATTGTACATTCCAGTATCTTAATTAATCTTGAAAAACTGTTACAGTATGTGCTCCTACATTATTATGGTGTATTGCCTTCCAAATGGTATTTCATGTGATTGACTGAAATTACCACACAATGGTAAAAGCTCAAAAAGCACCTATTGACTTTGAATGTTTGTCTTTATTTGCGACTGCACAAACATGATTTTTTCATAAGACAAAGCAATAACACATCACATTTTGGACAAAAATAAATCATAGCAATTTTAAATATACATCCATTGTATGATTGTATGACTAGGAAGTTTGATTTAGTTGATTTAGTCGTAACACTAAAATAATGTCTATATTTTTTTTAGAAAGCATGAACAAACTCAGAGAAAAAACACATTGAAATGTAACCTACAACAAATGTCATGCTGTTCACACTAAACTACTAAACACACACTAAACTAAAAAAGAGTGTACACTCGTTATGTGGATTAGTATACTCTTCTTCCCACACTGACCACAAGGGAACAGTTTAAATTGTGTGTACAACCTTGTGAACTTTTTTTCAATTATTTGAATTCCTAAATTCTTTTCCACACATCACAATGATTTGGGTTTCTCTCCAGTGTGAATTCTCTGGTGGCTTTTAAGGCTTGACATTTGAGAAAAGTATTGTCCACACTGATCACATCCATAGGGTTTCTCTCCAGAGTGAATCCTCTGATGGCTTTTAAGGCTGGACATTACAGAGAAGTATTGTCCACACTGATCACATCCATAGGGTTTCTCTCCACTGTGAATTCTCTGGTGTCTTTTAAGGCTTGACATTTGAGAGAAGTGTTGTCCACACTGATCACATCCATAGGGTTTCTCTCCAGTGTGAACTTTCTGGTGTTTTTTAAGACTGCCCACTTGAGAGAAGTGCTGTCCACACTGATCACATCCATAGGGTTTCTCTCCAGTGTGAATTATCTGGTGGCTTTTAAGGCTTGCCATTTCAGAAAAGTATTGTCCACACTGATCACATCCATAGGGTTTCTCTCCAGTGTGAACTTTCTGGTGTCTTTTAAGGTTTGCCATAAGAGAGAAGTGTTGACCACACTGATCACATCCATAGGGTTTTTCTCCAGTGTGAACTTTCTGGTGTGTTTTAAGGTTGACCATATGAGAGAAGTGTTGTCCACACTGATCACATCCATAGGGTTTCTCTCCAGTGTGAACTTTCTGGTGTTTTTTAAGACTGCCCACTTGAGAGAAGTGCTGTCCACACTGATCACATCCATAGGGTTTCTCTCCAGTGTGAATTCTCTGGTGGCTTTTAAGGCTTGCCATTTCAGAAAAGTATTGTCCACACTGATCACATCCATAGGGTTTCTCTCCAGTGTGAAATTTCTGGTGTCTTTTAAGGTTTTTCACACAAGAGAAGTGCTGTCCACACTGATCACATCCATAGGGTTTCTCTCCAGTGTGAACTTTCTGGTGTGTTTTAAGGTTGACCATATGAGAGAAGTGTTGTCCACACTGATCACATGCATAGGGTTTCTCTCCAGTGTGAATTCTCTGGTGGCTTTTAAGGCTTGCCATTTCAGAAAAGTATTGTCCACACTGATCACATCCATAGGGTTTCTCTCCAGTGTGAACTTTCTGGTGTCTTTTAAGGCTTTTCACACAAGAGAAGTGCTGTCCACACTGATCACATCCATAGGGTTTCTCTCCAGTGTGAACTTTCTGGTGTGTTTTAAGGTTGACCATGTGAGAGAAGTGTTGTCCACAGTGATCACATCCATAGGGTTTCTCTCCAGAGTGAATCCTCTGATGGCTTTTAAGGCTGGACTTGGAAGGGAAGCGTTTACCACACTGATCACAGCAGTGGTATTTTTGTTTAGCCAAGCTTCTTTGTTCATTCACCTCTGGTAGAACAGGGAAGCCAGACTGATGATGCAACACTGAATTGAAACAAAAACAGGAAAGGAAATTTTGCTAAAGGTTCACTTCATGGACTTTAAATAGCACAAACGAATTTGAGGTTAATTTGATTTTTACACTTCCCCTCACTATCTCTCCTGGCACTCCCCCGTGACACAAATGGTATGTATAAAACAGATGGTTATTGTCTCATTTTAACATTTGTTAAAAGTGTTCTATATAGGGTTAACAAGGATAAACTGTAATAAACACATTACATGTAGCCTATATGAGCATGCTGATTCTAGAAATAGAATGGTGATGAAAGAAATGTTGATTTAAAGAAAGGTTGTATTTTAAGTCAATGCTAATATTAAAAGAAAACAAATCAACATGACTAGATAAAAACATCCTTATGACATGCTGTATATCCACATAGACACAGTAAGTAACTTACAGAGGTCTTGATGATCATTGGGTCCTCCCTGTTGAGCAGAATCGATCCTGGTGGAGTCGAGAGAGTTCATCTTCACCTGAAGCCTGGAGTCCAGATCTCATCAGAAACGACTGATATCCTATCCTGGAGGAATGGAGAAGATCTGACAACTACACACTCTTCTTATACTAGAGAGCCTGAGCTGGAACCACTAACTGCTTGGGATTGATTGGCCCAAGAGGAGAACAATAGAAGCATCTCTCCACCAACCACAACCTAACAAACTGCTGCATGTGCCCCTCTCAGCTCCCCCACCAGCGGTCATGTGCTCCGAGTCCACACCTCTCTCCTCCCCCAGCTCTAAGCAACATTCTAGAAATAAACTGGTAATTGTGAGATTGATTTGTAAGTGTCATATTTAATTAATCTAAACTATATCCAATATGTAATGATACATTGAAGTACAACCTATTAGTCTACCTGAATGTGAGTAAAGTCCAAGCATGAATGAGACTAAATACAAAAGAACAGACACTGTCAGAATCAAAGCATATACTATAGAAAACATGATTATTATTTGTATGGCAACTTTCAAGAAGGCAATTCAATGTGCTCTGCACAAATCAGGAAACACAAATATAAAATATAAAATCATAATAATGATGAACTAAAACAAGATGGCAGTGCAGAAGAGAAAAATGGTAAATTGTGCATTTATATAGCGCCTTTATCCAAGGCGCTTTACAGAGATTGTACATTCCATTCACACACACATTCACACACCGATGCCGGAAGAAGCCATGCAAGGCACCAAATAGATGAATTAGCTTAATTACAATTCTTAATAATTCATTATCAGTTTTTTTATTTGGGATTTATTAGGATATTTTTTGCACAAACATGACTACTTCAGAGTTCAGACTAATCCTTCATAATGTGGCTTAATTGTCTGATCTGTTGAGACAGTAAATCAAATCAAATCAAAATAGGTATCACATATTATACTGTGTTGGTATAGGTGTCTGCTGGGTGGCCATGCAGGGGGACAGCTTATTGAGAATATTCATAAAGCATTTGTGGATATATTTTGTACAGTCTCCTTATTGAGTGGTAATGTTTAACATACACTTATGATCGATCTATCTTGTGTTTCTTTCACCTGTATATCGTTGCTGTCCGGAGGAAACCTCATAACTCCATTTTTGAGGTTTTTGATTTTCTTCCCCCCCCCATAAATCAGTGATATTGAACACCCTTTACGTCTGTGTTGTTTCAAAAATATTGAACCAATGGAAAGTAGTAAAAAACGCATTGGACAAAACCTCTTAACTCCATTGGACCCTCAAACTGTCTGCTAAAACAGCTAAGCCCACCACCTCTCTCCTTCTCATGCAAGTAATTGACAAAATCTAATGTCACAACACCAACTTTGACGATGCAGTATTGGATTGTTTAAAAAAAATATAAGGTTTTATTCATTTCCTTAAAAATGTATATTTTTCATTTCCTGAAGAATGAACATTTTGGAGTTATGAGGTTTCCTCCGGACAGCAGAGATATGCAACGTGTTGCTGCAGTGTGTTCTGTTGAGGCGTCCATTACAAGCTGGCAGCTTTACTCCATATCGTGCTTGTGCGTTACCTTGCACACATCACTCAATTCATTTAATTTCTCATGAATCCATCAGCCACTGCTATCCAACTCTTTAGACTGATTCAGACAGAACACCTACAGTAGTAGGTATTAGCAGGTCATTGGCAGCGGTGGCCGAACGGATAGCGGAGCGGTCTTGAGACCGGAAGGTCGCCAGTTCGAATCAGCGGTCCGACACGTTAAAATTACCACCGCTGAAGTGCCCTTGAACAAGGCATTGAACCACTACGATGAAATGTGTTCTATGAGCAGGGCCTGGCTGCAAACAAGTTCTTGAGCTTAGCCCAGATACCCTGTGTAAATATAGTAATCATTTCATTTCATTTCATTTCATTTCACACAATGGACCATCACCATTGATATGCATGCGAGGTCGGCCATTTGATTCCTGTTACACTCAGCGTCGATCAGGATGTTTTGTTATGTGGATTTGCTGATGTTTCTCACCCGCTCTAATGAAGCTCTTGTCATACTATAACTCAATGAGTGTCCACTCATTGAGGTGAGTCTCTCTCATCTCCCTATTGTTATTCAAGCAGAACCATTAGATAGGTGGGACAATCAAGTCCCTATATAGAAACCTAATTTGCACATGATTGCACTAAATCCTTTCAGCTTTGGTGAAGGAACAGCGGTTTGTGATATTGTGTTTATAGTATGTGATTGTTCAGCATTTTAATGAAAACTGTAAAAGCTTAAAAACATCTCTTGACTTTGAATGTTTGTCTTGATTTGTGACTGCAATCTGCACAACCAAATTAATGTGTGGGAATGTTACAGAGATGGGAAAAGTAGACCTACTCACATTCTGTAGTCTGGAACACTGGTGTTCTGGTTGCCCCCGCGACCTGACTACGGATAAGCGGTCGAAGATGGATGGATGGATGAAGTACTCATTCAATAATTACTCAAGTAAAGGTAAAAAAGTACACTCTAGTCTGAAACAAAAAAATATGTTATACCAGATGTTTCTGTGCAAAGCCAAGTGTAACCTCACCTCACATAACTCGAAGGCTATTCAATTGAAAAGATGCAGAAATGCCACTTAACTTATGCCTTAATTCATGGCTATAGGTGTGACAGGGTTTTGAATTGGACTAGTGTAAACATGTATTCCACACACAATGGCATGGAGCCATGTTACACAAATAGATTAATTGGATATAGAGCTTCGCAGTCCCATCCCCTCCCGAGGACCAGAAGTGAATTCCCCGTTCATTTTCCTCATAGACTTTTCAAAAAGTATTTATATAAAGACGTTTACACCGCGGACAAAGCCAACTCGAGTTGTGCCGACAAATGACAGTGAACACAATGTTTTGGGCCAATCAAATAATTTGTAAGAAGAAAAACATGGCAGGATACAACACTTTTTGTTTTGTTTTTATTCTTACAAATTATTTGATCAGCGACAAAACATTGTGTTTGTTGTCATGATGTGTCACAACTCGAGTTGGCTTTGTCCGCGGCGTAATCGTCTTTAAATAAATACTTTTTGAAAAGTCTATGAGGAAAATGAATGAGGAATTCTCTTCTGGTTCTAGCGTTGTCATTTAAGGGCCCTGCGAGGGCCCTGGAAATGATTCCCCGTTCATTTTCCGCATAGACTTTTCAAAAAGTATTTATTTAAAGACCTTTTAAGCCTTGTACAACGCCAACTCGAGTTGTGACAAATCACGACAACAAACAAAAAATGTTGGGCCGAACAAAGAATTAGAAAGAAGAAAAAAACGGCAGGTTACAACACATTACAACCGTCTTTAAATAAATACTTTGTGAAATGTCTATGGGAAAAATGCATTGGGAATCATTCCCTGGGCCTGGCGTCATCGTGAAAGGGGGCGGGACTGCGACGCTCTATAGGTATCACAGATTGTTCTCACCCGCTCTAGAAGCTCTTGCCATGCTAACACATTAATCTTTCATATGTGTGCACTCATTGAGGTGAGTCTCTCTCATCTCCCTCTTGTTATTCAAGCAGAACCATTAGATACTGTAGGACAATCAATCCCTATAGAAACCTAATTCGCACATGGTTGCTCCAAATCCTTTCAGCTTTGGTGAAGGAACAGCGGTTTGTGATATTGTGATTATTTTGCACGATAAAAAACACGATAATCGTATAAATAAAAGCACCTGACTTTGAATGTTTGTCTTTATTTGTGACTGCACAGCCTGCACAACCATTATTTACATTTAACAAACATAAAGTAATAAACACAACATAACGTGTCAATACATAGTGTCATTTTGTTTTATATACAAAGAAGTATAGTATTTTGACAATAATTCTATTGGACAGAAGAAAAAAAAATCATTGTATGACTTGAGCTTCATGTAAACTATAGGAAGTTGGATTTAGTTAAACATGTGTATGTACAGTAGTATCTAGTTGTGTTGGTTTGCCTATGGCCTATGACCTCACTACTCCCTTACATCATCATTCACTGCTTTCACTTAAATCATTTTACATCAACATGGGGCTCCATTTTCGTCACCGCTAAACCCCTTATCCCTAAACTTCTTTCCCTTTTTTTTTTTTTTACTATTTTGCTAAACATTTTTGAATAGTTAAAATGGCCAGTCTACTAGCTCACAACGTGTCAATGTAGATTGGCTAGTTGAACTATTCAAAAATGTTTTTTAAAAATAGTAAAAAAAAAAAAGGCAAAGACGTTTAGGGATAAGGGGTTTAGCAGTGACGGAAATGGAGCCCTATAGGCTACACTCTGTTGCCTGAAGGAGTGGAGATTACTGCATTATCACGTTCCACCCAAGGAACACGTACGTACAAGTTCCTTATTCAGCTATTCTATTTTTGCATAGCAACTGCTTCGATACCGAGAGCCTGTGCCCTTCCTGTGCTTCTTGCACAAGACTGACCACTGCACAGTAGTGCTCTCCCAGCACAACAAATTAACCCTTCAAGCACCACTCTAGGTCTGATCACAGTCATACATGGTGACTGGTGAGGCCTTTTGTTGTAAATGGCCCCGACTCGTACAAATGTAACAGGCTTGTTGACACCTGCTATAATGACTGCATAACCATGTCTGAAGAAACACTCCACACACAACCCAACCACAAGTGGAAGAGCAAGGTACGATGTCGGACATCTCAGGAATAAAGAGGTACAGAGCAGATTTCAGATCTCAGCAAAAAGGACAGCCCAAAACCGCGTTGTGTGTGTGTGCGTGCGTGCGTGCGTGCGTGCGTGTGTGTGACAGAACATGTTGTGTTGTCTTTCCAGACAGAAACGTGTCCACATGTGCTGACATACAGGGCTCGACCGTGTGCCATTCTTTATCCGCAAGCAATAAAGCACTATTAATTTTGCCGACACCTATATTTGCGGGTGGAGGTGTGTCTGCAGGCGTGTTGATGCGCTTTCCCTATATTTGCTATCTTATGCACACAGGTTTAGGACAACGGAAAGTGCCTTTTCAAACCACCCGTAATGCGAATCCGTTTGATAAAAGAATGCGCAGTATGCGCTCCTCAGATGGTGTGACCTTAAGTTGGAGCTGCCTCGGCTTGATCGACGTATGCATGTTGCAAAACATTCACAGCTCAGAGGTCTCGTTCTGTCTTAATTCTCCACAAATCTGTGATTGTAATTTCCCTCTAATCAGCAGAGTGTCATTTCCTTGTGCTCATTGTGTTTAATTGTCTAGTCAAGTTATTAGATTTGTACCAAGGCGCACTGTGCGCAATTCCCTCGTTCAGTTTCATCACCTCATCGCCCCATTACGCAGCAAATGTGTAATGGATTTAAAATAATGTTATATTCCCAATAATCAGTAACACGTAGCTGATACTTCCACTTGTCCACCAAATGAAAGGCAATTAAATGCTAGATGGGTGTAATTTCCAATGTGATTTTGCCATAGTTCAGTAAGTCTGTTTAATTAATCCGATTTCCCGAATCATCGTGTTTGCTTGATACCATTTCATAGAGAGGCAATACACTCGCGACCTATTATACCAAATGAAAGACCGAAGTTTACAGATTACACAGCACTTTGATTTTTTTTTTTTATTCTGAGAGGAGGAGGATCCCCAATGAGACAGAAAAGTGATTTTGATGCTGACATACTCCTCCTATCTTGTATTATGAATGCAGAATAAAGAACGGACCTGCCGCTCAGCTGTTACCTGAACTCCGAGTGTGTTTAATTCAGAGGAGACATCTAACATTGGTCACATTGGTGCCGTGATCCGGATCGGGTTTCCCCGTGGGAGGAGGTCAAAAGTTGGGTGAATGTAGCAGAGTTGGTCAGAGCCTCAGCCTGATGGCCTCAAAAGTCTAATATCTCCCCTCAACATTATAAATAAAATGATAAACTCAATATTACTTTTGATAATGGTTAGGCTTGTAATGCATTGTCAGGGGACAGATCTCATGGACACACGCACGCACGCACGCAAGCACGCACACACGCACGCACGCACGCACGCACGCACGCACGCACGCACGTACACACGACCCCCCAGAGTTCAGTACAGTTGTCATTGGAAGAAGATTATTATTTCATGTCAAAACGAAAAGATAATGTTATCCAGGTAAAGTAGTGGCCTAATGCCTAATGTGTCACTCTGCATGTTTAACTAAGTTTTCCACATGTCCAAAGCAATTTATCAAAAAGACATAAGCCTAACCCTTTAAAAAAAAATCATACTATCATTGTTGATAATGATATAACGCCATTTAGGTCAATGATATAACAATAATAAGCAGCGGGTAGCCTATTTAAGGGCCAGTCAACTGTCTTCCCACCCCCCCCCCCCAAATTTTCAGAATGTTGATGATGTGAGGTGGGTGGGTCCTTGGGTACCTCCAGGGTGACACCATAGATAGATGGTAGGTTTGTTTCCCTTCCCACATCCCTGTTATTTTTTTGGTTTTTTTGAGTGGTGCAACCACTCCTATAGACAGCTATGTATGTCCCTGGGTCCCTGGGTCTGTCCAAGCACGAAAATAGCTTTTGGTTGGTTTTCACAACCAAGTGTCACTGTTGCACAGCCTAACACGCACGCACGCACGCACGCACGCACGCACGCACACACGACGCACGCACGCACGCACGCACACGCGCACACACACACACACACACACACATTAACAGTACAGTACAGTACAGTACAGTACAGTACAGTACAGTACAGTACAGTACAGTACAGTACAGTACAGTACAGTACAGTACAGTACAGTACAGTACAGTACAGTACAGTACTGGGGACCCCCACACAGTAACTCTGTCATTTCTCGAGCGAATTTCACCCAGGTTTAGTGTTAGAGGCTATAAAAAATAAAATCCCAAGAATGGCCTTTTTTAATGGGCCATTCTCTTGGGTTTAGTCAGAGCCTTAGAGTATAGACAGAGTTGCGCAAACTACTTTCACTTCATGGGGCCGGTCTAATGGCGGCCTCTAGCGCTCCTGTGGAAGCCGAATAGGGACAATTCCCTGAACCGGATGTTGATAGAATGCATGGATTCTAATGGAGTCCAGCTGACTGATGCTGGCATTCAAAGCAACCAAAGGTATGGCTCCCCCATATCTTGCAAGTATGATGGAACCCTACAAACCCTCCCACGCACTCAGATCAGCCAACGCAGGGACGCTGGAAGTACCCTCACTAAAAACGCCAGGACAACGCTCCACACGTCCCAAACACTTCTCCCTTCTGGCTCCAAAACTATGGAATGCACTTCCCATTGCAGTCAGAACTGCAGCATCACTCCCAATCTTCCTCACAGTCTGAATTGCATTGTATATAGTCATAGCACTTCATAGTACATATGTATAGCATAGTATAGTATATGTATAGTTTATAGTTTCATTATATAGATATTCCACTGTTACGCATGTTTCATGATAACTACTTTTTATGTATGTAATGTATTGTCATGCTTTTTGTTCTTGCTTAAAGTAAGTCGCTCTGGATTAAGAGCCTCTGCTAAATGCCTAAATTGTAAATTGTGACAAGGCATGAAGAAACATCCTGTATTAATGCCTATGACCTTTGTAAAAAATAATCAATGCAGACAAATGAAAGAAGACATGTCCCAGGTTATTTTCGGATATTTTCGGATACTGTTTTCTGATTTGCAAACAATATAATTATATTGACTATATATTATATTATATCTCGAGTTTCTGAGCGGACAGTATCGCGATAATTCATTACCGGTATTTAAATTATCATAGCATAATTGAAATGTCCAAATAGAAATAAACGAACAATCACTATGAATACAAACACACAATCAATAATTTAAATATGTGTACAATGTAACATAAATTATTCTGTCCACTCATTCTGTGTGTGTGTGTGTGTGTGTGTGTGTGTGTGTGTGTGCGTGCGTGCGTGCGTGCGTGCGTGCGTGCGTGCGTGCGTGCGTGCGTGCGTGCGTGCGTGCGTGCGTGACAGAATGTCGTATCTGGTGGAACCACATTTCATCAATATAGCCTACATCATGTTAAACTAGACATAAGCTAAATTGTTCTAAACTAAAAGTGTCTCATCTCTCCTCATGAGTGAGAGGCTACAGGACCAACAGGCTAGACATTTGGGCACCATTCTTCACAGCTTGCACCTATGCTAAATAGCTAGGCCTACTTTGATCTAGGAGCATTTAGACCAGAGGTCTCCTGTTGTGCTTCCTGTGACCTGTCCAGACATTTTGGTTTGGGTGTTAACGACTGTCTGTTTCAAATGTGTATTGGGATTTGGGCTTGTATAAAACTCTACTCAAATGTTCAATCTGTTCTGGAGTGTGTGTCCTGCCGTCAGGCTGGGTGCATGCATGGCTCCGGCCATGCATCTGAGCTGTACTTTGTCTTTGCAATAAACCTGGACTCCGAAACCTTCATTCATCTGTCTGTTTCAGACTTTCTTCTAAGTATTTAAGGTTTGTTCATGGGCTTTATAGAGAGAAAAGCAGTCTCTCTTTGGAGTAAAGATACTTCAAGAACATGTTGTGTTGTCTTTCCAGACAGAAACGTGTCCACATGTGCTGACATACAGGGCTCAACCGTGTGCCATTCTTTATCCGCAAGCAATAAAGCACTATTAATTTTGCCGACACCTATATTTGCGGGTGGAGGTGTGTCTGCAGGCGTGTTGATGCGCTTTCCCTATATTTGCTATCTTATGCACACACGTACACACGACCCCCCAGAGTTCAGTACAGTTGTCATTGGAAGAAAACTGGATTTTGTTCAAATGAGGTGTTCAACAGGTCAGTCATGAGGGGGTTTCAAGGAAACAGTGTTTCCTTGAAATTAGAATGAAACACTGTGGACCTGGGAACAGAAGACTCTTCAAATGCTGAAGCACACTGAAAGTGAAAGACTTACTGTGCCTCTCAATCAGTGTTGTTTTCGTCGACTAAAACTAAGACCAAAATTGTTCGTCGACTACCTTTTTTCACTGACGAAAACTAAATGGAAACTAAATGAAAACCAAGCTATGATGACTATAAGACTAAATATGATGACAATTTCGTCAACAAATAAAAACTAGACTAAAATGTTAGGAAGGGACTTAGTGGACAAGAAAATAGCTGATCTACAAGCTCACAATGCGTAACAGCTAGATCAGCTATTTTCAGCAAGTGTAACATCAGTCATTACGACGGCATCAAGGCCCGCCAAAATACATTTTAGTCGACTAAATCAACTGTAGATTTAGTCGACTAAAATCTTATGATATTTAGCCGACTAAAACTAGACTAACACTAAAACATTCCAGGTGACTGGAAAAAGTCAACAAGGCAGTTTTTTCCTTTTGTATTATTTGTATTATATATTTTTGGAGGATCATGTATGAGAGTCGGTCTACTTTTCTCTTTGCTTTGTCTTTTAAAGAGACTATGATTGACTAAAACTCAAATAAAAAAATGCTGCAAAAATCAACACTGTTTGTGTGTGTGTGTGTGTGTGTGTCTGTGTGTGTGTGTGTGTGTGAGAGAGAGAATGAGTCTCTCTCACCTCTGTTCCCATAGAAACTTCATTTGTACATGGTTGCCCCAAATTCCTTCAGAACAACACTTCTTTATATGCGACATGTTGCTTGCAGTGTGTTCCGTTGAGGCATCCAGTACAAGCTCACAGCTTTACTCCATATTGTGCTTGTAATTTACCTTGCAAACACCACCTGTGTAATGTAATTTCTTTTTCTTTTTTTTAAAGATATTTTTTTGCGGCTTACGCCTTTTATTGTTTTTTTGAAGGGACAGACAGTAGGCTGACAGGAAACGGGAGAGAGATGGGGGAAGACATGCAGTAAAGGTCGTGTCGGGCTCGGGAGTCGAACCCGCGGCACACTGCGACTGGTTTACCAGTCGGGTGCCCAGACGGTTACGCCACCGCCTGGGCTGTAATGTCATTTCTCATGAATCCATCAGCCACTGTTGTCCAACTCTTTTGACTCGACCACCTAACACCTACAGTAGTAGGTATTAGGTGGTCAACACAATGGACCATCCTTTGATATGCATCCAAGGTCGGCTTACAGTACTGTAGGTCGCCCATTCTTGTTTCACTCAGCGTCGATTGTGCAGTTTTGTAATGTGGATTTGCTGATGTATCTCACCCGCTCCAATGAAGCTCTTACAGGTCATACTAACACATCTTTCATATGTGCACTCATGTGGTGAGTCTCTCTCATCTCCCTCTTGTTATTCAAGCAGAACAATTAAGATTGGACAATCAAGTCCCTATAGAAACCTAATTAACTGCTCCAAATCCTTTCGGCTTTGGTGAAGGAACAGTGGTTTGTGATTAAAGGACCCCTTCACCACTTTTCAACCTATCTTCATATAGGTTCTCACTAATGATCATGATATAATGGCACCATTTTGTTCTACTCAGTCTGTGTCTCATGGGAGGGCTGTGGGCAGTTCAGAAACCCGTCCACCAGTGACATCATCGATGGGGAATCCAAGCTAATAGAAACTGCAGGCTTTCTAGTCCTGAAAAGTTGAAATGCGATAATGGAAGCCATCGTTCTCACGATAATAAAAACAATGATGTCACTGGTGGGCGGGTTTCTGAACTGCCCACAGCCCGCTATGAGACACAGACTGAGTAGAAAAAAATTGGTGGCATTTTATCATGATTATTAGTGAGGACCTATTGTATGAAGATAAGTTGAAAAGTGGTGAAGTGGTCCTTTAATGTGTTAATACTATGTGATTGTACATTCCAGTATCTTAATTAATCTTGAAAAACTGTTACAGTATGTGCTCCTACATTATTATGGTGTATTGCCTTCCAAATGGTATTTCATGTGATTGACTGAAATTACCACACAATGGTAAAAGCTCAAAAAGCACCTATTGACTTTGAATGTTTGTCTTTATTTGCGACTGCACAAACATGATTTTTTCACAAGACAAAGCAATAACACATCACATTTTGGACAAAAATAAATCATAGCAATTTTAAATATACATCCATTGTATGATTGTATGACTAGGAAGTTTGATTTAGTTGATTTAGTCGTAACACTAAAATAATGTCTATATTTTTTTTAGAAAGCATGAACAAACTCAGAGAAAAAACACATTGAAATGTAACCTACAACAAATGTCATGCTGTTCACACTAAACTACTAAACACACACTAAACTAAAAAAGAGTGTACACTCGTTATGTGGATTAGTATACTCTTCTTCCCACACTGACCACAAGGGAACAGTTTAAATTGTGTGTACAACCTTGTGAACTTTTTTTCAATTATTTGAATTCCTAAATTCTTTTCCACACATCACAATGATTTGGGTTTCTCTCCAGTGTGAATTCTCTGGTGGCTTTTAAGGCTTGACATTTGAGAAAAGTATTGTCCACACTGATCACATCCATAGGGTTTCTCTCCAGAGTGAATCCTCTGATGGCTTTTAAGGCTGGACATTACAGAGAAGTATTGTCCACACTGATCACATCCATAGGGTTTCTCTCCACTGTGAATTCTCTGGTGTCTTTTAAGGCTTGACATTTGAGAGAAGTGTTGTCCACACTGATCACATCCATAGGGTTTCTCTCCAGTGTGAACTTTCTGGTGTTTTTTAAGACTGCCCACTTGAGAGAAGTGCTGTCCACACTGATCACATCCATAGGGTTTCTCTCCAGTGTGAATTATCTGGTGGCTTTTAAGGCTTGCCATTTCAGAAAAGTATTGTCCACACTGATCACATCCATAGGGTTTCTCTCCAGTGTGAACTTTCTGGTGTCTTTTAAGGTTTGCCATTAGAGAGAAGTGTTGACCACACTGATCACATCCATAGGGTTTTTCTCCAGTGTGAACTTTCTGGTGTGTTTTAAGGTTGACCATATGAGAGAAGTGTTGTCCACACTGATCACATCCATAGGGTTTCTCTCCAGTGTGAACTTTCTGGTGTTTTTTAAGACTGCCCACTTGAGAGAAGTGCTGTCCACACTGATCACATCCATAGGGTTTCTCTCCAGTGTGAATTCTCTGGTGGCTTTTAAGGCTTGCCATTTCAGAAAAGTATTGTCCACACTGATCACATCCATAGGGTTTCTCTCCAGTGTGAAATTTCTGGTGTCTTTTAAGGTTTTTCACACAAGAGAAGTGCTGTCCACACTGATCACATCCATAGGGTTTCTCTCCAGTGTGAACTTTCTGGTGTGTTTTAAGGTTGACCATATGAGAGAAGTGTTGTCCACACTGATCACATGCATAGGGTTTCTCTCCAGTGTGAATTCTCTGGTGGCTTTTAAGGCTTGCCATTTCAGAAAAGTATTGTCCACACTGATCACATCCATAGGGTTTCTCTCCAGTGTGAACTTTCTGGTGTCTTTTAAGGCTTTTCACACAAGAGAAGTGCTGTCCACACTGATCACATCCATAGGGTTTCTCTCCAGTGTGAACTTTCTGGTGTGTTTTAAGGTTGACCATGTGAGAGAAGTGTTGTCCACAGTGATCACATCCATAGGGTTTCTCTCCAGAGTGAATCCTCTGATGGCTTTTAAGGCTGGACTTGGAAGGGAAGCGTTTACCACACTGATCACAGCAGTGGTATTTTTGTTTAGCCAAGCTTCTTTGTTCATTCACCTCTGGTAGAACAGGGAAGCCAGACTGATGATGCAACACTGAATTGAAACAAAAACAGGAAAGGAAAGGAAATTTTGCTAAAGGTTCACTTCATGGACTTTAAATAGCACAAACGAATTTGAGGTTAATTTGATTTTTACACTTCCCCTCACTATCTCTCCTGGCACTCCCCCGTGACACAAATGGTATGTATAAAACAGATGGTTATTGTCTCATTTTAACATTTGTTAAAAGTGTTCTATATAGGGTTAACAAGGATAAACTGTAATAAACACATTACATGTAGCCTATATGAGCATGCTGATTCTAGAAATAGAATGGTGATGAAAGAAATGTTGATTTAAAGAAAGGTTGTATTTTAAGTCAATGCTAATATTAAAAGAAAACAAATCAACATGACTAGATAAAAACATCCTTATGACATGCTGTATATCCACATAGACACAGTAAGTAACTTACAGAGGTCTTGATGATCATTGGGTCCTCCCTGTTGAGCAGAATCGATCCTGGTGGAGTCGAGAGAGTTCATCTTCACCTGAAGCCTGGAGTCCAGATCTCATCAGAAACGACTGATATCCTATCCTGGAGGAATGGAGAAGATCTGACAACTACACACTCTTCTTATACTAGAGAGCCTGAGCTGGAACCACTAACTGCTTGGGATTGATTGGCCCAAGAGGAGAACAATAGAAGCATCTCTCCACCAACCACAACCTAACAAACTGCTGCATGTGCCCCTCTCAGCTCCCCCACCAGCGGTCATGTGCTCCGAGTCCACACCTCTCTCCTCCCCCAGCTCTAAGCAACATTCTAGAAATAAACTGGTAATTGTGAGATTGATTTGTAAGTGTCATATTTAATTAATCTAAACTATATCCAATATGTAATGATACATTGAAGTACAACCTATTAGTCTACCTGAATGTGAGTAAAGTCCAAGCATGAATGAGACTAAATACAAAAGAACAGACACTGTCAGAATCAAAGCATATACTATAGAAAACATGATTATTATTTGTATGGCAACTTTCAAGAAGGCAATTCAATGTGCTCTGCACAAATCAGGAAACACAAATATAAAATATAAAATCATAATAATGATGAACTAAAACAAGATGGCAGTGCAGAAGAGAAAAATGGTAAATTGTGCATTTATATAGCGCCTTTATCCAAGGCGCTTTACAGAGATTGTACATTCCATTCACACACACATTCACACACCGATGCCGGAAGAAGCCATGCAAGGCACCAAATAGATGAATTAGCTTAATTACAATTCTTAATAATTCATTATCAGTTTTTTTATTTGGGATTTATTAGGATATTTTTTGCACAAACATGACTACTTCAGAGTTCAGACTAATCCTTCATAATGTGGCTTAATTGTCTGATCTGTTGAGACAGTAAATCAAATCAAATCAAAATAGGTATCACATATTATACTGTGTTGGTATAGGTGTCTGCTGGGTGGCCATGCAGGGGGACAGCTTATTGAGAATATTCATAAAGCATTTGTGGATATATTTTGTACAGTCTCCTTATTGAGTGGTAATGTTTAACATACACTTATGATCGATCTATCTTGTGTTTCTTTCACCTGTATATCGTTGCTGTCCGGAGGAAACCTCATAACTCCATTTTTGAGGTTTTTGATTTTCTTCCCCCCCCCCATAAATCAGTGATATTGAACACCCTTTACGTCTGTGTTGTTTCAAAAATATTGAACCAATGGAAAGTAGTAAAAAACGCATTGGACAAAACCTCTTAACTCCATTGGACCCTCAAACTGTCTGCTAAAACAGCTAAGCCCACCACCTCTCTCCTTCTCATGCAAGTAATTGACAAAATCTAATGTCACAACACCAACTTTGACGATGCAGTATTGGATTGTTTAAAAAAAATATAAGGTTTTATTCATTTCCTTAAAAATGTATATTTTTCATTTCCTGAAGAATGAACATTTTGGAGTTATGAGGTTTCCTCCGGACAGCAGAGATATGCAACGTGTTGCTGCAGTGTGTTCTGTTGAGGCGTCCATTACAAGCTGGCAGCTTTACTCCATATCGTGCTTGTGCGTTACCTTGCACACATCACTCAATTCATTTAATTTCTCATGAATCCATCAGCCACTGCTATCCAACTCTTTAGACTGATTCAGACAGAACACCTACAGTAGTAGGTATTAGCAGGTCATTGGCAGCGGTGGCCGAACGGATAGCGGAGCAGTCTTGAGACCGGAATGTCGCCAGTTCGAATCAGCGGTCCGACACGTTAAAATTACCACCGCTGAAGTGCCCTTGAACAAGGCATTGAACCACTACGATGAAATGTGTTCTATGAGCAGGGCCTGGCTGGAAACAAGTTCTTGAGCTTAGCCCAGATACCCTGGGTAAATATAGTAATCATTTCATTTCATTTCACACAATGGACCATCACCATTGATATGCATGCGAGGTCGGCCATTTGATTCCTGTTACACTCAGCGTCGATCAGGATGTTTTGTTATGTGGATTTGCTGATGTTTCTCACCCGCTCTAATGAAGCTCTTGTCATACTATAACTCAATGAGTGTCCACTCATTGAGGTGAGTCTCTCTCATCTCCCTATTGTTATTCAAGCAGAACCATTAGATAGGTGGGACAATCAAGTCCCTATATAGAAACCTAATTTGCACATGATTGCACTAAATCCTTTCAGCTTTGGTGAAGGAACAGCGGTTTGTGATATTGTGTTTATAGTATGTGATTGTTCAGCATTTTAATGAAAACTGTAAAAGCTTAAAAACATCTCTTGACTTTGAATGTTTGTCTTGATTTGTGACTGCAATCTGCACAACCAAATTAATGTGTGGGAATGTTACAGAGATGGGAAAAGTAGACCTACTCACATTCTGTAGTCTGGAACACTGGTGTTCTGGTTGCCCCCGCGACCTGACTACGGATAAGCGGTCGAAGATGGATGGATTCAATAATTACTCAAGTAAAGGTAAAAAAGTACACTCTAGTCTGAAACAAAAAAATATGTTATACCAGATGTTTCTGTGCAAAGCCAAGTGTAACCTCACCTCACATAACTCGAAGGCTATTCAATTGAAAAGATGCAGAAATGCCACTTACATTATGCCTTAATTCATGGCTATAGGTGTGACAGGGTTTTGAATTGGACTAGTGTAAACATGTATTCCACACACAATGGCATGGAGCCATGTTACACAAATAGATTAATTGGATATAGAGCTTCGCAGTCCCATCCCCTCCCGAGGACCAGAAGTGAATTCCCCGTTCATTTTCCTCATAGACTTTTCAAAAAGTTTGTGCCGACAAATGACAGTGAACACAATGTTTTGGGCCAATCAAATAATTTGTAAGAAGAAAAACATGGCAGGATACAACACTTTTTGTTTTGTTTTTATTCTTACAAATTATTTGATCAGCGACAAAACATTGTGTTTGTTGTCATGATGTGTCACAACTCGAGTTGGCTTTGTCCGCGGCGTAATCGTCTTTAAATAAATACTTTTTGAAAAGTCTATGAGGAAAATGAATGAGGAATTCTCTTCTGGTTCTAGCGTTGTCATTTAAGGGCCCTGCGAGGGCCCTGGAAATGATTCCCCGTTCATTTTCCGCATAGACTTTTCAAAAAGTATTTATTTAAAGACCTTTTAAGCCTTGTACAACGCCAACTCGAGTTGTGACAAATCACGACAAACAAACAAAAAATGTTGGGCCGAACAAAGAATTAGAAAGAAGAAAAAAACGGCAGGTTACAACACATTACAACCGTCTTTAAATAAATACTTTGTGAAATGTCTATGGGAAAAATGCATTGGGAATCATTCCCTGGGCCTGGCGTCATCGTGAAAGGGGGCGGGACTGCGACGCTCTATAGGTATCACAGATTGTTCTCACCCGCTCTAGAAGCTCTTGTCATGCTAACACATTCATCTTTCATATGTGTGCACTCATTGAGGTGAGTCTCTCTCATCTCCCTCTTGTTATTCAAGCAGAACCATTAGATACTGTAGGTGGGACAATCAATCCCTATAGAAACCTAATTCGCACATGGTTGCTCCAAATCCTTTCAGCTTTGGTGAAGGAACAGCGGTTTGTGATATTGTGATTTTGCACGATAAAAAACACGATAATCGTATAAATAAAAGCACCTGACTTTGAATGTTTGTCTTTATTTGTGACTGCACAGCCTGCACAACCATTATTTACATTTAACAAACATAAAGTAATAAACACAACATAACGTGTCAATACATAGTGTCATTTTGTTTTATATACAAAGAAGTATAGTATTTTGACAATAATTCTATTGGACAGAAAAAAAAAATTCATTGTATGACTTGAGCTTCATGTAAACTATAGGAAGTTGGATTTAGTTAAACATGTGTATGTACAGTAGTATCTAGTTGTGTTGGTTTACCTATGGCCTATGACCTCACTACTCCCTTACATCATCATTCACTGCTTTCACTTAAATCATTTTACATCAACATGGGGCTCCATTTTCGTCACCGCTAAACCCCTTATCCCTAAACTTCTTTCCCTTTTTTTTTTTTTTTTTTTTTTACTATTTTGCTAAACATTTTTGAATAGTTAAAATGGCCAGTCTACTAGCTCACAACGTGTCAATGTAGATTGGCTAGTTGAACTATTCAAAAATGTTTTTTAAAAATAGTAAAAAAAAAAGGCAAAGACGTTTAGGGATAAGGGGTTTAGCAGTGACGGAAATGGAGCCCTATAGGCTACACTCTGTTGCCTGATGGAGTGGAGATTACTGAATTATCACGTTCCACCCAAGGAACACGTACGTACAAGTTCCTTATTCAGCTATTCTATTTTTGCATAGCAACTGCTTCGATACCGAGAGCCTGTGCCCTTCCTGTGCTTATTGCACAAGACTGACCACTGCACAGTAGTGCTCTCTCAGCACAACAAATTAACCCTTCAAGCACCACTCTAGGTCTGATCACAGTCATACATGGTGACTGGTGAGGCCTTTTGTTGTAAATGGCCCCGACTCGTACAAATGTAACAGGCTTGTTGACACCTGCTATAATGACTGCATAACTATGTCTGAAGAAACACTCCACACACAACCCAACCACAAGTGGAAGAGCAAGGTACGATCTCGGACATCTCAGGAATAAAGAGGTACAGAGCAGATTATAGATCTCAGCAGAAAGGACAGCCCAAAACCGCGTTGTATGGAGAAGAGTTGTCGATGGCCTATCCTCCACTGGGAGCGATGGGCCTAAGTAAGTAAGTGTAAATAACAGCAATTAAATGCAATGACTGTAAACAATAATGTACAGCTAATGATGCAAAAACAGACACCGGCAGTTACCTGTCTCCCCCCCCCCCCTCTTTCTGTCTGTCTGTCTGTCTGTCTGTCTGTCTGTCTGTCTGTCTGTCTGCGTTGTGCATGGTGATTTACTACACCTCAGTGCAGCTAGCGGGGGTAAAAATGAAAATGAAAATAAAAAGTCCCTTACATCATCATTCACTGCTTTCACTTAAAGGAGCATTCAGTGATTTGGGTGATTTGGAAAAAAACCCCGGTCCACCCGGTAACAAGATGTGCACATGCACACGCTCTACAGTGGGGGAAGTACAACAGACCAACAGCACGTGCACCAATGCCCGCCCCACTCGATCATGATTTGAGGAAGGCCCCTCTCATCCTGATTGGATGAAGGCTTTGCCACCCAAAGCCCAAACCGAAACTAGGGTTTTTTGACCCCAGGGCTCACTGGGGACAGGGAGGAACTCCTTATATGGTCAGCACACTTTATAGTAAGGAGGATTATCCAAAAAATAAGAAAAAATAAGTGATATTTGAATTAAGTGAAATCACTGAATATACCTTTAAGTCATTTTACATCAACATGGGGCTCCATTTTCGTCACCGCTAAACCCCTTATCTCTAAACTTCTTTGCCTTTTTTTACTATTTTGCAAAACATTGTTGAATAGTTAAAATGGCCAGTCTACTATAGCTCACAACGTGTCAATGTAGATTGCAGAGGCGTATTGTATCTACAATAAGGCGAGGGCAGGCGTCCGCCTGTCCAAATCCATTTCTGGCCTGGCCAAAATCCATACAATGAGAAAAAAAGAGGACAAAAACAAGACCTGAGAACTATTAATTTGTACAAGGCTTAAATTGGCCGTTGCGGTAGAGCGCGACCCTCAATCACCCATTGGAATGTAAATGCATGCCTTTCAGCCTTTGTACCCCACTCATCTGGCAGGTATATCTCTTTGAAAACCTTTAGTGCTATATGATTGTGCGCGGGGAGACGACAATAACATATCTTGCCTGGCCAAAACGTAATTCCTGGATACGCCACTGGTTGATTGGCTAGTTGAACTATTCAAAAATGTTTTTCAAAATAGTAAAAAAAAAAACGTTTAGGGATAAGGGGTTTAGCAGTGACGGAAATGGAGCCCTATAGGCTACACTCTGTTGCCTGATAGAGTGGAGATTACTGCATGTCTGTGCGTGCGTGCGTGCGTGCGTGCGTGCGTGCGTGCGTGCGTGCGTGCAGCGACCATTGGCTCCCGGTCGCTGCCCGCACAGAATACAAAACTCTGATGCTGGCATTCAAAGCAACCAAAGGCATGGCTCCCCCATATCTCACAAGTATGATCATACCATACAAACCCTCCCGCGCACTCAGATCAGCCAACGCAGGGAAGCTGGAGGTACCTTCACTAAAAACAACACACGTCCCAAACCTTTCTCCCTTCTGGCTCCAAAACTATGGAATGCACTTCCCATCACAGTCAGAACTGCAGCCTCACTCCCAATCTTCCGCCGTAGTCAGGTCTACCGGGAGTCCGACAACCAATAGTCCGACAGCCAATAGTCCGACACGTCATTATTCCGACAATCCAATATTCCGACCATAGAAATTCCCACTTTTTCACCCAACAGTCCGACATAACATTACCCCGACAAAGGTTTTAGCAATGGTCCGACAATCATAGATCAGACAAGCCAATAGTCCGACACGGAAGACAGACAAGCGCAACTCCGTTTCTACTGGTATGTCAGAAAGGCGCACGGCGCTTTGAGAGAGAGAGAGAGAGAGAGAGAGAGAGAGAGAGAGATCGAGGGGGGGGTGGGGGGGTGGAACCCCTTCATATACTTACCAGTAGCCCCCTTATGCAAATAGCCCAAAGTAGCTTATAATAAGCAGAACTGGCAACACCGCAAACCAGCGCTGCTGGCCGCTTTATGAAAATGTTCATCGGGGAAAATAATGTTTCGTCACAGACGGGTTTTGTGCTGATTAAAAAATGCTAGCCTGTTGCAATCTGACAGTGTGTGTGTGTTACAAACAGGTTACAAACAGAATAAAGATTAAGCCTAAATTGGTTAATATTTGTTTATTCACTTAAGGAGACTGTAGGCCTACTAGATTTTAATTTGCATTCAGAGGGAGAGTCATGGTATTTTATATAGGCCTATCAGTGAAACATACATTTCATCCGACCCGTCCATAATCATCTCTACTAACAAGTGTGTCAATCATTGCCAACCCCTTGACAATATCCTTCATCGTCTTTATTTCTTTCATAGTTAAATCAAGTACTAAGTGGTCTATTGTCTAAAACACACACACACACACACACACACACACACACACACACACACACACACACACACACACACACACACACACACACACACACACACAAGCAACAGTACATCAATTCATCATTATTTATTTCAAATCGAAATACAATGTAATGCACTACTGTCAGGCGGACATACAACTCGTCTCGAAGTTCACACACACACACACACACACACACACACACACACACACACACACACACACACACACACACACACGCACACATACCGCAGCGCTGGCCACGCTCAATGAAGTTGAAACTGGAACACACGCTCAGCATCGCGGGTTGCAATTTGAGCTTGCGGATCAGCTATTTTTGCTTTATCTACTGTTTCCCGTGTCGGACTATTGTCCCGTCTAACCTATGGTTTTCGGACTATTGCTAGAACTTCTGTCGGGTAATGACATGTCGAACTATTGGAGTAAAAAGCCGGAATGGGGGACAATGGTCCGACACATGTCGGACTATTGTATGTCGGATTATTGGGGTGTCGGAAAAGCGTGCGCACCCCCTGAAAACCCACCTCTTCAGACTCCACCATGGCCCGTAGCACTTGCCCTAGCCTAGCCCCCTTAGATAGCACTTTATGTAGACTTAGGTAGTATTTTTAAACAGACTTATAGCTTGTTACGTAGACAGCACTAGAATTGCATTTTTATGTAGTCATAGCACTTTATATATGTATAATATATAATATAGACTATAGTATAGTATGTATAGTTCACATAGATACTCCACTGTTACGTTCTTAGTTTACGCTTGAGTCATGATAACTACTTTTTATATATGTGATGTATGCCATGCTTTTTGTTATTTGTTTTTGTTATTGCTTAATGCAAGTTAGAAATATAGGCGTGTAACTTCCCAGCACAGTCAAGGTTGCAAAAGAAAGGGGAACTAAAGAGTTCTCAGTTCTCTAGAAGCGGTTATCTTCACTTCCTCCTACAGTGACGATTGCGGCGATCCTGTTTTTCAGGATATAGGGAGCCTATCAGGTCGCAACAACTCTACCTGTACAGTAACTGCGTTCCTCACTTGTTCTCTGGCAGACTGGGAGGAGGTGAGTTTGTTCTTGTGCTCTCTGAAGATTTAG
Organism: Electrona antarctica; assembly: GCF_951216825.1. Taxonomy (NCBI): domain Eukaryota; kingdom Metazoa; phylum Chordata; class Actinopteri; order Myctophiformes; family Myctophidae; genus Electrona; species Electrona antarctica. The sequence continues at coordinate 56,124,370 of NC_136812.1, read as the reverse complement.
CTTTTGAAGTTGTTTAAGAGCATTTAAACTATAATGTAAACTGGGAAAAGAGTCTTTATGTTTCTGTGTGATTGTTCTTTTTGCAGAGGTTTGACTGTCGTAGTGAACTACTTGTGAGTACAGACACGCACGCACGCACGCACACACACACACACACACACACACACACACACACACACACACACACACACACAGACAGACACACACACATGTCTTTATATTACTTATATTACTTTACCCATACATATAAATTGTTATACACTTATAGTAATGTGATCAACACAGGTCTGTTTCATTTTTCATGTTCCATCCTGATTAGCTATTGATGATTGACATCTAAAGTTTGCACGACTGCGACTGGCCACTTCGAACAAAATGCTGCAAATCATGAACGCAGCGTCCAATTGCCGTGAAACTGTGCACGCACATTCCCACTATATAGACTGAGGAAGAAATCAGCCTCATGGTGGCACTAAGAGGCCCAGTCACGTACTATTTACCTATAACTGCACCGATCTGCGCAACAGTTTGTGTGCACACTCCCTAGAGGCCAAGGAAAAACGACATTTATATTAGTCCTTCAGATGTTATCCAAATATCAATTGGTATACACATGATCTTTATAGTCATGTGATCAAGGCGGATCTGTGTGATCTTTTTCTTTTTTCTTATGTTGTTTATTTTGTCTTGTCCATCAAAGACTGCTGAGAAGGAGGCCGGGAGCTGCTACACAAACCCTGAAGCGCACCACAGTGAAGGAGCATCAATAACACATCTGTAGCATCCAACCATGAATACGATCATCAAAGGTTTGACTCATTTTACACTAGGAAAAAATACCAGTTTTCTCACCCTGAGGGCTGAGAAGCGACCTCGTCGCGTGCCCGCATCCACCTGGGTGACGGCAGACCGCTGGGCGAGCGCTGGCGCTTTGGCATGGATGGTCAGATCAACATATGAAATGAATTCTGTACTGGCCATATATAGAGTGTGTCTTGAGTGTACAGCAGGGTTCCCCAATTCATTTTCCTCAAGGGCCATATTTTGACTAGGGAACCAGGCTGGGGGGCGAGTCCGCACGCGCAAAAGAAATGTTTTTTTATTTTTTCATGAATTAATTACAAATTGTTCTCAACCAGTGGTCCGGGGACCACCAGTGGTCCTTGAGGGGGTGCCCACGGGCCGCAAATGGCCCGCGGGCCGCCTATTGGGGAACCCTGGTGTACAGGGTTTGATGAGGTCAGATCAACATATGGAATGTCAGAACAGGTCAGCTCCATATATGGAGATCTAAGGGTTTGAGGTCAGATGTAGAGTTGCTGTAGCCTGGCTAATAAGCCAGACCGAATCAGCCGTTGGCAAAAACAAAAAAAGCCTGCCGGCGGATTACGGTCTGGAGAGGCTCAATTGTACGCCCATTTCCTACACCAGAGAACTGGTGTGGCCAATCGGGACACGGTATTCAATATGGGCGGGCTTTGGTACAGTGACGTTCAATGCTTGAGACCTTTGACTGACAGTAGCTCTGACCAATTGCGTCAAAGAGAAAATGTTTGAACCCGCCCCCCGGGAAACAAGATCCATACACAGCATCTCCAGACTCAAATACCACACGACAGTGTGATTTGAGTCTGGTTTATTAGCCAGGCTAGGTTGAACTGGCCAATAAAAATAAGGTTCTGCTCGATAAGGTGATCGTTATCAATAACAAGCTCCATCCCTAAGTAAGTAAGTAAGTGTGTACTAAGTAGTACACATATGTAGCAAATAAGTGCACGTGTGTAGTAAGTAAGTACATGTGTATAGGGGAGATTTAGAATTGGCATACCAACTGAAGTGGGGTAAAACGTTTAGCCAAACTACTAAAAACGAGTCTTTTTTGATTGATTTTATTGACTGTTCATGATAGAAAGGGCAAACCGTATAACTATTCGATAAAAGGGTGAACCAAACTTTTCTCAGTTGATCCTTATGTATTTCTTCCTGTAGAATCCATTTCTGCGATGTACATTTTTGTATTGTGCATAATTAATTAGACAATCAGCATATTTGACACAGGTGCAGAAATAATTTGATAATCTGTGTATGGATAATTTGGCAGTAGGCTGACTGAATTTTCTTTAGGCCAAAGGCCACAAAATATTCACATTTTATCAAATACAACATATTTGTATATACAATTGTGTTTTTAGATGACATTTGCACAGCAATTATGCAAACAAGTAATTATTCTACTGTAGTGTGTAGATGTATGAGTTTTGAATGAATCTATCAGCCGAACTCATTATTATTGTTGACAATAACATCATTGGTTGATTACATGAAGGTTGTCCCTCTACCCCCAAATCTACCCTCTCCTGATTGACATGGCAGAGGACTTTGGACTGCAGTGTATATTTGCACACTCGGGTGAAACCATATATTGTAAGATGGTAGTCTTGCAATGGCTTAATGAGGGAAAGTATGACAAAGTGGTGAATATCCTTGGAGGTTTTCATACCGTCATGGTGAAACTCAAAATCATGTATAAAACGTATGGGGCAGTGGCAGGGCCGGATTAACACCTCTGAGGGCCCCTGGGCACTGAAGCTCGAAGGGCCCCCCTTCACGCGCGCGCAACATTTTTGCTGTTTCGGAGCCGTTTTGGGGCAGTTTTATGCCGTCATATTGGCCTATTTACTAGGGGGCGAGCCCAACTTGTTTGCGATGGATTCTTAAAATATTATGCCCATACCTAACATCACGCCAAATATTTAAAACTTGTCAACAAGTGCATAATTTATATAATTTTTTACATATTAAATCCCAGCTTTATAGGCATTTTGCAGCTATCGTGGACGCAATCTTGAAAATTATGCCTTTGCAGAAGTTATTATTTCCTACATTTTTAGTATGTTATTTAGCATACCCAATACTAATAGAATCCATTGGAAAATCTCTTTTATCAATTATTTTGATTTGTAACCATATACTATATATTAGATTCATTGCAAACAGACCACTAGGGGGCGAGCCCAACTCGTTTGCGATGGTTTTTGAAAACCTTATAACCATACCTACCACCATACCAAAAATCAAAAACTTGTCACCAAGTGCACGATTTTAACGAATTGGGACCCAGCTATGCTGCTTTACACACAATTGCACTTTTCAGCTTCCCTTCTCACCAACAATAAAACACAAATCTTTTTAGACACCATTTATTTCATTCGGATTAGCAGGGACATTTTCTGTGGAGCCCCTGGTGCCCAAGGGCCCCTGGGCACGTGCCCAAAGTGCCCATATGGTAGATCCGGCCCTGGGAAGTGGGTTTCAGAGACTGGTGGGTAGATGCAGGAGCGATCGCAGAGGGATCAAGTGTACCATCTGTAGAAGGCACAGCCTGCTACAACACGGTACAGTACGGTACGGTACAGTACAGTATGCTACAGTACAACCTGCTACAATACAGCATGCTGCAGTACGGTACACTTATGGTACAGTACACTGGCCACCTGGATGTCGTGGCGCTAGAGTGAGACCGGCCAAATTCTAGTCTAAATTCCAATGAGTGCCTGAAATCTGCTCCAGACAGTGATACATCTCCCATTGTCTGGATTCTGTATCTTAACAATGCCTCAAATGACTGTTTGTGCAGTCTAATTGCACGGAGGTAGCGGCGGCCTTCTACAGCTTGTACACTTGATCCCTCTCTGCGATCGCTCCTGCATCTATACCCACCACCAGTCTCTGAAACCCACTGCCCCATACGTTTTGTACATGATTTTGAGTTTCACCATGACGGTATGACAAACCTCCAAGGATATTCACCACTTTTATTCATACTTTCCCTCATTAAGCCATTGCAAGACTACCATCTTACAATGTATGGCTTCATCCGAGTGTGCAAATATACACTGCAGTCCAAAGTCCTCTGCCATGTCAATCAGGAGATCCAGGTACCATTTGCAGACTGTGTCATTTGGGGGTAGAGGGACAACTTCACATGTAATCAACCAATGATGTTCTTGTCAACAATAATGAGTTCAGGCTGATAGATATCATAAAAAATAACTCATACATCTACACACTGCAGTAGAATAATTACTCGTTTGCATAATTGCTGTGCAAATCTCATCTAAAAACAAATTGTATATACAAATATGTTATATTTGATAAACTGTGGATATTTTGTGGCCTAATTACAATTATGTCAGCCTACTGCCAAATTATCCATACACAGATTATCAAATAATTTCCGCCCATGTGTCAAATATGCAAATTATCTCATTAATTATGCACAATACACAAATGTACATTGCAGAAATGGATTATACAGGAAAAAATACATAAGGATCAACTGAGAAAAGTTTGGTACACCCTTTTTATGATGTTGTAGAGCCCATGGAGTCCAGTGATCCAGAGCCCGTGCTGGCCAGTGATCCAGAGCCTGTGCTGCCCAGTGCTGCAGAGCCTGTGCTGCCCAGCGTGCTGCCCAGCGTGCTGCCCAGCGTGCTGCCCAGTGTGCTGCCCAGTGCTCCAGAGCCTGTGCTGCCCAGTGCTGCTGGCACTCAGCCTAGCACTGATGAACCGTTGTTGGCAGTTCCCGCCGACATCCCACCTGAACCCTCGTCAGCCGCCTGCGATGAGCTGCCCGTGCCGTCTGGACCCTTGTCAGCCCTCCTGAAAGCTGAAAGCCCAGGTGAGCTTTGTGAACCGTCCCCAGTTTCCCGGCTCACTAGCAGCCCTGCCTCCTTCTCTGTCTATGTTATCATTATTATTATTATACCACTAATAATTCAATGGATCCTCCAGAGAAGAAGCTGAAGAGTGTGAGAACGGAGTTTGTTCGAAGAGTCACGGAGCCCACCCTGCATTCTCTACTGGACAAACTCCTGCAGAGCCACGTGATCAGCGACGAAGAAATGGAGACGGTCAGAGCTGAGCGAGTCCGAGCAGAAAAGGCGCGGCTAGTCATCGACATTGTGTGGAAAAGGGGAAACAAGGCGTGTTTAAAAATGATTGACATGATTCACCAGCTGGACCCTCACCTTAGTGAACTGCTGAAGTTAACCTCAGGTGAAAATATTAAATGTCTCTATTCTTTAACCCATTTATAGACCTGAAGCCGGATTCTACAAAATGTCTTCCAAATCCTGACAGTTTGCTGAAAAACGTGCACCGGTGCTCAAACGTTTTCATGTCAATCGCCCACAGAATTATCCGTAATAGGCCGCGGACCCCCAGTTCACTGTGAAAGAATATATATATTCAAAGATTTGCACACATTTTCAGGATTTTTCAAAAAATAGCAGATATACAGGCTCGTAGGCCAGCACTCCGTGCCGTGCTATGAGCTTGTAGATCTGCTATTTTTCAACAGCTAAAGTTTAAAATAATGGTTAAAGTGGTTAAAAGCTATTCTCCATAATATGCAGACCATGGCCATCTTACCATATAAGTTAATAGCAAGGTGCTACCTAGATGCAACTTCCAATGGCAGCCCATTCATCCAAACAGAAAAGTCCTATCTAATTGTATTAAACAACATCAAACTCATCAACATTGCAGCTGTACGGAAAGCTTGAATTATTCTCTTTCTATCCTCAAAGTGTTTGTTTCATAAAAATCCACTGTAGACATGTTATGAGCTACTTTGTGTCCTTGCAGGTGATTTTTTTCCTAAGTGCTGGAGTTTGGAAGTGCTCGTTAGATATCACTCAACTTCCCTGTGTATCACCTGTTTATAATTAGCACATAATGCAAGAGGCAGCATGACATTGCTTTACTGAAAACGAGTGCTGACAAACTCTGATGGAAACATGGCCACGGTCTGCAAATGGGTGACACAGATGCGTCCTCAGGTCTAAATGGGTTAATTAAACTAAACCCTTCTCGTAATGTTTAGTATAGGATCATTTGGTTTAAATTAATTGACCCAGACCAGTACTGTGCCGTGTTGATTCCGTCGACTAAAACTAAGACGAAAAATGTTCGTTGACTACCTTTTTCCACTGACGAAAACCAAATAAAAACTAAGCTATGATGACTAAAACTAAGACTAAATACATTGACAATTTTGTCAACAAATAAAAAACTGGACTAAAATGTTAGGATGGGACTAGCTCACAACGCGCAGATCGGCTATTTTCAGCAAGTGTTTCAGCAAGTGTCATTAGGACGGCCCACCAAAATACATTTTAGTCGACTAATTCAACTGTAAATGTAGTCGACTAAAATCTTGTGATATTTAGTCGACTAAAACTAGACTAACACTAAAACACAGAACACTATTCAATGACAATAACTAAAATAAAAATGTTGCCGGCCAAAAAACACACTGGTATACTGTGCACGTCCTGTATTGTATTGTGTTTCAGAGCTGAGACTGGTGCTACTGGGGTGGAGTGGAGCTGGTGGGAGTGCAGCAGCAAACACCATCCTGGGCAGGGAGGAGGCCAGCTCCTCCTCTCAGCTGAGTAGGAGGAGAAACGGGGAGGTCTGTGGGAGAGAGCTGGTGCTGGTGGACGCCACTACGGCCCTCTCCTCCGGACGCTCTCCGGAGGAGATGAGGCGGGGCGTCGAGCTCTGTCTCAATCTGTCTGCTCCCGGTCCCCACGCCTTCCTCCTGGCGCTGCCGGCGGAGTCCTCCCGCGAAGAGGCGAGAGGGATGACGGAGAAGATGCGGGAGATGTTTGGAGAGAGCTGCTGGAGACACAGCGTCGTCGTCTTCGTCCACGGGGACAGTGAGAGAGGGCAGAGAGTTGAGGGGGTTCTCAATGAGGACATTGTGAGAGAGCAGAGAGTTGAGGTGGTTCTCAATGAGGACATTGTGAAAGAGCAGAGAGTTGAGTTGGGTCTCAATGAGGACAGTGAGAGAGAGCAGAGAGTTGAGGTGGTTCTCAATGAGGACATTGTGAAAGAGCAGAGAGTTGAGGAGGTGGGTCTCAATGAGGACAGCGAGAGAGAGCAGCGTGTCGAGGAGCAGAGTGTTCAGGAACAACACCAGCAGCTCGTAGAGAAATGCGGGAACAGGTGTCACGTGCTCAACGAGAAGGACGGCAGCCCGCACGCTGCAGGTCAGGTTTCGCAGCTCCTAGAGAAGGTCGAGAGCATGGTGGCGGGAAACACGGACAGCTTCTACAGCACCAAGGTCTACCTGGAGGTGGAGGCCCAGGTCAGAGAGATGGAGATGATGATTCACACGGAGCGGGAGATGATGGCCGTGAGGGAGAGCTTTGAGAAGGCGGTAAAGGATAACTTGAGCAAGGTAGAGGTAGCTGTCAGGGTACTGGAGGAGCAGCTGCGAGAGGAGATAGACGAGGAGAAGAAGAAACATCTAGAGCAGGAGCGGACGAGGGAAGCTGAGAGGAGAGAGGAGACGGAGAGACACAGACAGGACATAGAGGAGATGAGACAGGTCTACGAACGAGAGGCCAGGGTCGAGTTTAACAGACTGTGGAGACTGAACACACCAGAACACTCAGTTTGTGGTAGAACTCGCCAGTACGGCTTTTTATTTATTCACAGGCCCGTGGGGATGGGCTGGTTGGGGTGCGAAATAATAAAGCAGCATGAAACAACAACGTAAATGTCCTCCCTTTTCCAAGGGGCTTCTAAACAGTCTTTCCTGCTGCTTAGGCGTATAATTCCGCCTGGCCTGAGACGGGTACTTCGTTCCCCGTCGTCCTATAGCCAGGCGGGGTTAATGTAAGGATCACAGGTTTGATCGGGAGCGGGTTACCTGTGAGAGAGAGAGAAGCGAGCGTTAGCGCTGATCAGGACAGACATCACTTTATAAGTGTGGGTGGGTGAGTGCGTGCATGGGATTCGCTTACCGCCAGCATGGCCCGATCTATCCTGTCGGAGAGTCAGTGAGGAAGTGAGCGCAAGAGCAGCCTCGTCTGCACTTGAACTGTTTGTCTGGCCGCGCAGGTGGGCCTGATGAGTACCCTTGGCCTTGAGACAGTACATAGGCTGGAACGTAACAGGCCTCGATCAGCTGGCCCAGTGGTGGGCGTGGTCTTCTCGGCTGCTCTATGCTCCTTTCACACTGGCTCTCTCGGGTCCCACGCTTACCTGGCGGCTGGTTGCCTAGCGATATCCCACACACCCTCCCTCCAAGCTTGCCGTTGGCCGCGGAAGCTTCATCATCCTCATCCTCATACCGTCTGGAGAGCGCGTCTGCGTGCGCTATATCCTTGCCGGGCCGGTGTTGCACGTCGAAGTTGTAATCTTGTAACTCGAGAAACCACCTGGTGACGCGGTCGTTTCTGTCTTTGTTTCGTGCCATCCACTTCAAGGGGGCGTGGTCGGTGATGACAATGAAACGTCTCCCCCACAGATAATAGCGTAGATGATGGATGGCCCATTTGACCGCGAGACATTCCTTCTCTACAGTGGCATAGTTTCGTTCGTGCGACAGTAGCTTCCGGCTGACGTACGTCACCGGGTGCTCTTCTCCGCCTATGACCTGCGATAGCACGGCTCCTATCCCCGTCCCCGAGGCATCGGTGTGGAGGACGAACGGTTTGCCAAAATTGGGGGCGACGAGAACGGGCTCCTCGCATATGGCAGCCTTTAGTGTGCAGAATGCCCGCTCTGCCTCGGGGTTCCATTTGATGTGGTGGGGGAGGCTCTTCTTGGTGAGGTCATAGAGCGGCGCTGCAAGAGTAGCAAAATCTTTAATAAATTTTTGATAATAGGCGATAAGCCCCATGAATGATTTCACCTGCTTTTTCGTAACAGGCCGTGGCCAGTCCTTCAGCCGCTCCACTTTCCTCTGCTGGGGTTTGACGCAGCCACGTCCCACCGTGAACCCCAGATAGTCCGTCTCCGTCAGGCCGACACGGCATTTCTTGGCGTTGGCCACCAGGCCGGCTTTACGCAGCGCACAGAGCACGGCTTCGAGGTGTTCCAGGTGCAACCGCCAGGTGGCGCTGTGGACCACGATGTCGTCCAAATACGCTCCCGCGTACTCGCGGTGGGGCCTGAGGACGCGGTCCATTAGGCGCTGAAAGGTGGCGGGGGCGCCGTGGACACCGAATGGCAACACTGTATATTGAAATAGGCCGTCGGGTGTAGAGAAGGCTGTTTTGGGCTTGGCGCGTGCCGTGAGGGGAAGCTGCCAATACCCTTTTGTGAGGTCGAGGGTGCTAACGAACCGGGCGGGGCCAAGCCGTTCGATTAGCTCGTCTGCCCGAGCCATGGGGTAGGCGTCAAAGGTTGAGATTTCATTTAACTTTCTGAAATCGTTGCAAAAACGGATAGAGCCGTCTGGCTTGGGCACTATTACTATGGGGCTGGCCCAGGGGCTGTACGATTCTTCAATCACGCCAAGTGCGAGCATTTGTTTCACCTCCTCTTTTATGGCTAGGCGGCGCGCTTCGGGGATGCGGTACGGCCTTTGACGCACGATTCTACCCGGGGTGGTTTCGATGTCGTGCTCAATCATATGCGTGCGCCCGGGCCGCTCTGAGAATACATCGCCGCAGCGGCTCAGCAACTCGTGCGTGTCCTGTCGTTGTGCCGGTGACAGGTCCTCTCCTATCGGGACGGGGGGGGGAGAGGAGAGGGTGGCAAGTGAGAGAGGAATAGGGGCGGCGCCCGGGGGATGCCACTTCTTTAGAATATTAACGTGGTATATTTGGTGTGCTTTCCGCCTGCCTGGCTGTTTCACTCGATAATTGACCGGGCCGATGCGTGTTTCCACCTCATAGGGCCCCTGCCATTTAGCGAGAAACTTGCATTCAGATGACGGCACGAGGACGAGCACTTGCTCGCCCACCTGAAACTCTCTCACCCGTGCGCCTCGGTTGTAGACGCGCGCCTGGTCCCGTTGTGCGCGCTCCATATGCTCGCGCACCATGGGCCAGATTTTGCGAGCTCTCTCCTGTAGTTTATCGACGTGTTCTATGACGCTTCGGTGCGGGGAGGGCTGTGCTTCCCAGGCTTCCTTCGCAATGTCGAGCAGTCCCCGCGGCCTCCTCCCATATACCAGCTCAAAGGGGGAGAAGCCGGTGGAAGCCTGTGGGACCTCTCGAATGGAAAAAAGTACATAGGGAATTAGTTGGTCCCAGTCCTTCCCGTCTATATCGACAAGTTTCTTGAGCATTGCTTTCAGTGTCTTATTAAACCTCTCCACTAGGCCATCGGTCTCGGGATGGTATACGGAGGTGCGTATGCGCTTAACCTTAAGCCACTTATACAGTGCATTCAACATTCGAGCCATGAAACAGGTTCCCTGATCCGAAAGGATTTCCGCCGCTATTCCCGTACGGCTAAACATCATTATGAGTTCATGGGCGACCGTTTTTGCATTGGCAGTGCGGAGTGGGATGGCCTCGGGATACCGGGTGGCGTAATCCACAATGACCAATATGTAGCGGTGTCCTCTAGCGGACTTGGGAAGTGGTCCCACAATGTCCATAGCTATTCTCTCGAATGGGGTTTCAATAATGGGGAGCGGGACTAGTGGGTTCCTATACGCAGGGCGGGGGGCCGCTTTCTGGCACTCCGGGCAGCTCTGGCAAAAGTTTTCCACGGCTTTTTTAATTCCGGGCCAATAAAACCGTGCTAGAACCCGATCGTAGGTTTTCTGAACTGCGAGATGTGCGCCCAGCTGGTGTGTGTGAGCGAGATATAGCACCCGTGTGACATATTGTTTTGGCACGAGTAGTTGCTCTATCTCTTCATCCCGTTTATCCTTGGCCACCCGGTATAACAAGCCCGCTTTAACCATAAAGTGTGGTAATGTAAGTGCACTCACCCCGCTCTGTTTCTTTCCGTCGATGACGTCGACGCGCTGTCGCGCCATCTCCAAGTTTGGGTCGCTCCACTGCGCGGTGGCGAATTCCCCCCCCCTCGGGGAGGAGTGGAGCTCCGTGGTGGGGAACTCTGCGAAGGGGTCCGCGTCGGGTGGTCCCTGAGGTTCGGAGTCCTCTTCGGCGCCGGGGTCGTCCGCGCTGGGGCCGCTGTCACTTCTCGAAGCGTCAGATGGGGCGCCGAACGCTGGGCATGCGGTTCGCGGTCCCCGAGGTGGCCGTGTTCGGCGGCGGCGGCGGCGTGAGCGTCTCGCTGGTGGCCTCTCTACGCCGGGCCGCCAGTGCCGTTCGAACAGTGGGCAGTCGTAGCCGATCAGCAGGGGGACCGGTAGGTTTGCCACGACGCCGGCTGTCACTATTGCGGTGCCTCGGGTGGTTTGGATGCGGACCTCGCTTACTGGGTAGTGGCGCTGGTCTCCGTGTACGCAGTTGACGGGCATGGTGGTCTCCCCGACAGGGCCGGCGTAATCCGCGTGGACTAGTGTCACGGCGCTGCCTGAGTCCAGCAGGGCCTCTGTGTCCACGCCGTTTACTCTTACCGGTAGGTTGGTGTGGCCGCGGTGTCCTGTGCCCGTGTGCAGACAGGGTCTGTTGCCGTCGGTGCTGGCCGCGGAGGGCATCGTGACGTCCCGGTCGGGGCAGGACCAGGACAGGTGGTCAGCCTGGCCGCACACGTAGCAGCGGCGGGGTGAGGTCCCCCGGTTCCGAGGGCCCTGGTTCCGAGGACTCTTCTCCGGGGCGGTTGTGCGCTCGTTGCGCTCGTTGCGCTGGCGAGGTGGGGAGCGGCCTGTGGCTGGCGGCCTTCTTCGGTCGCGCCCTGTGCGCTCCTCCTGCTTGGGCTTCGAGGCCTCGCTCCGAGCACCTTTCATGATGTCTAGGGTTACTGTGTAATTCTCGATGAGGTCCACCAGCTCGTCGACCGAGCCGGGGGCGACCTGGGCCACGTACTGTCGGGCCTCTGGCGGTAACACTCTTATGCACTTGTCTATCATTACTCTGTCCACGGCTGGTAGGTCGCCCGCCGTGGTTAGCCAACTGTGCGTCAATCGGCCGAGAGCCGCTATTTGCGCTCGGGGTGGCTGAGAGAGGTGGAAGGTCCAGCTGTGAAAGCGCTGTGCGCGCGCCGGCAGACTGAGGCCCTGGCGGGCTAGTATTGCCGTCTTCAGCCGCTGGTAGTTTTGGGAGTCGGCGAGGGACAAATCGCCCCACGCCCGCTGTGGTTCCCCCGTCAGAAACGGTGCCAGTATGCTGGCCCAGTCAGCCACTGGCCAGCGCTCTCGTGCTGCGGTGCGCTCGAACAACTCCATATATGTCTCGATGTCATCGTCCGCCGTGAGTTTGGTAAGCACCTCGGCTGGGTTGCGCGCGACGTTGGCCTCTCTGTGGAAGTGGCGCACCAGTTCGTGGACGGTAGTTTGTAGGTTGTTCTGGCTCTGGAGGAGCGCCTCGATTGCTGGATCTCTCTCCATCTTTTCTCGGGAGGCCGGTGTGGTTCAGTTTGTCCCACTATTCTCCACCAAGTGTGGAGACTGAACACACCAGAACACTCAGTTTGTGGTAGAACTCGCCAGTACGGCTTTTTATTTATTCACAGGCCCGTGGGGATGGGCTGGTTGGGGTGCGAAATAATAAAGCAGCATGAAACAACAACGTAAATGTCCTCCCTTTTCCAAGGGGCTTCTAAACAGTCTTTCCTGCTGCTTAGGCGTATAATTCCGCCTGGCCTGAGACGGGTACTTCGTTCCCCGTCGTCCTATAGCCAGGCGGGGTTAATGTAAGGATCACAGGTTTGATCGGGAGCGGGTTACCTGTGAGAGAGAGAGAAGCGAGCGTTAGCGCTGATCAGGACAGACATCACTTTATAAGTGTGGGTGGGTGAGTGCGTGCATGGGATTCGCTTACCGCCAGCATGGCCCGATCTATCCTGTCGGAGAGTCAGTGAGGAAGTGAGCGCAAGAGCAGCCTCGTCTGCACTTGAACTGTTTGTCTGGCCGCGCAGGTGGGCCTGATGAGTACCCTTGGCCTTGAGACAGTACATAGGCTGGAACGTAACAGGCCTCGATCAGCTGGCCCAGTGGTGGGCGTGGTCTTCTCGGCTGCTCTATGCTCCTTTCACACTGGCTCTCTCGGGTCCCACGCTTACCTGGCGGCTGGTTGCCTAGCGATATCCCACAAGACATATGGAGGAGAAGAGCCGAGAGATGGCGGTCCTGAGGGAGGAGTTAGAGAGAGCCAGGATGTTGGAGGAAGAGAAGGTCAGAGAGATGAAGACACTGAGAGAAGAGGTCGAGAAATACAGGATGTTGGAGGAAGAGAAGCTTGGGGAGATGAAGACATTTAGAATGTTTGAGGAAGAGAAGTACAGGGAGAAGAAGCAGACATTACATAGACAAGAGTTGGAGCAGAGAAATAGAGAGTGTCAGGAGAGATTCAGACTCCAGAGACAAGGTAAATGGTAGCGCATTTATCCAAAGCGATTCACGTAGATTGTGCAATACATTCACCCATTCACACACACACGCATGCATGCACGCACGCACACACGCACGCACGTGCGTCGAACAAATTTGTTTAGAAATCCATGTTGTACATCGCATCTCCACTAGCTAAAGTGCCTGGCTAATAAGCCAGACCGAATCAGCCGTTGGCACAAAAAAAAATTGCCTGCCGGCGGATTACCACACGACAGTCTTAAGCGGCCACACATGTGTCTTAACTGGCAACGCATGTCGGGAGCCACGGTGAGTCTGATAGATACATTGTTATCGTGTTTACAACTAATGTCCAGTTGGTCACTTCACCATATTCTGTGGGTCAGGTTAGAAAGGCCTTATCATCATTTTACCCCTAGCCTACTCCATGTTTACACAGGGCTGTTCCTCTAATCCTATTATGTCATGTCACCATGCACGTGCCCTATTTTATCATATTTATATCATGGATTTATTGACGCCGTGTTCAGATATAGCCTACCGTCTCTTCCCGGAGCGACTTATCAATACTGTGGTACAGTGCATTTAGTTTGCACGCATGGGCTGCTCCGATATCAGCTAGTGTGACCTCGGGCCTAGTGGAACTCAGTCAGTAGGGGAAGGTTTTATCATCAGGTTGCCAGGGCAACGCACCCGACTGCCGAGGAGTCGAGACACTTCCTATCTTGTGAAGGCTACGTCGCAACACCTTCTCCATCCATGGACAAATCGGATCTACTCCACGTGGGTGCGGACCGACAACGTGGGACGCTCCTCCAATCACAATAGACATTGCATCATTTTGACTATAATTGTATTACCCGCGGGCAGAAGAGGAGTTCGGACCCATCTTGGAACAATTGGAATACTCTATTAACTCTATTATTTTGTAATAAGGGCCTTTCTCGGCCCCACCTCTCTCCCTGTGTTTTAGGATCCAAGATGGCCGCAGCACCAGGAGGGGGTGGCCTTACTGGGCTGCGTTCACAAATTCAAGACACCTGTCTTGCGTTTGTCTTGTGTCTGTGTTTTGTTTAATGGCCACTCCAATGCATTTCCAATGGAACCCCATATGATTTGACCAAACATTTTGTTTGATGGGGGGGAGGGGGGCAGAACACATCCATCAAAGCTGTGTTCAGACACAAGTCAGGTGTCAGACACAAGGCAAGTGTCTTGAATGCAGCCCAGTAAGGACAAAATGTCGACCCCGCCTGCTCACCTCTGCCCCACCCCCTCCTGGTGCTGCGGCCATCTTGGATCCTAAAACACAGGGAGAGAGGTGGGGCCGAGAAAGGCACTTATTGTACTATCCGAATTTGCAACACATTTCTCTATACATTGATTAATACCTACTAAAAATATTGTTGAAACTTAAACCCTCCTAAGTTTATTTGGTGTCTGCGTCTTCAAATTACTTTTTAAGGTCTTTCTATTTTTTATGGTTCAAGTAGCTGTCTTGGTAAATTCAGGATTTAAAGGGCAATTCACTCATTTTAAGGTTAAGACAGCACTACATTTGGGTCTAAACTTTGGTTTCCTGTTCTCAGACTTCCAGTCCTTTAAAACTATTACAGTATTCATCTTGGTATCAATTTATACCTAACAGAGTCTTAACCCACCGGCCACGTATGTGTCGGACTGTTGCATGTCACACTGTTAGTACGTCGGACCAACGTATGCGCCCCAGGGCGCGCGGCATGCATTCCCTCTTTGCATTGTTGCATCGTTGGTATAAAATCACTCATCTCACCTCCAGCTTCAAACCTCTCAGTAATACATTATTCAGTGTTTTATAAAGTCCCCCTTCTGCCCCTTCGTCACCGTCTGACTCCATGACAGCTTTGATTGATTGATTGAAGAATTTATTAACAGTTTGCAGAATTACAGTACATTTCAAGCACAAACTCAATACAAAGGCTGTTAACTGTGAGTGGACGACCCAATTAAGCATTACACTTGTTTCCAATAGGGTCCACCATGTTCAAATCATCAAAACATTTAGAGACGTACAAATAGACACTTCTATAGACAGAACAGGAATTCATCATAAGGGAGGTAAAAAGGGAAAATAAATATATACAGTGAGGGGAAAAAAGGGGGGGGCGGGGGGGGGGGATTCAGATTTTACGGGGGCCAGTTTCGAATTGCAGCCATCCGTAGGTGCCCTTTGAGAGCGGTTTTGAAGGAGTCAAGGGATTCGCATGTCTTAATGACAGTTGGTAGGGCGTTCCACATTTTGGTGGCATAGGAGCGAAAAGAATTTAGTCCCTTGTTTGTGCCGAATCTGGGTTGTACATGGTTCGTTGCACTCCCTCTGGTGTTGTGGGTGTGGACTTCGTTAACATTAAGGAAGTATCTAGACAGGTACATGGGTATCTTGGTGGTGTATCGAATCTTGTGGACCAGACCCATTGCAAGATGCTGTACTCTGTCGTCGACCCTAAGCCATTCCAGCCTGTCGAAGTGGGCAGGGGTGAGGTGGGTTCGGGGGGCTAGATCAAGTAGGAGCCTGACCAGTTTGCTGTTGAACAACAATAACATGCAGACGGAGAGAGGTGTCATCTCAGAAAGAACAGGGGTGGCGAAAAGCCCTGCATAAAATAACTGAATTTGGGGTTAAATGTGAACATCAGGGTTATGGTCACAATTACCCTCCCGTTAGATCTCTTATGGCTGTTATTCACTCTAGGTTCTTGTGCCATTTTATGCAAAGCAAAGCAAAGTAAAGCAAAAGCAAAAGCAAAGTTACTATATTTACCCAGGGTATCTGGGCTAAGCTCAAGAACTTGTTTCCAGCCAGGCCCTGCTCATAGAACATTTCATGGTAGTGGTTCAATGCCTTGCTCAAGGGCACTTCAGCGGTGGTAATTTTAACGTGTCGGACCGCTGATTCGAACTGGCGACCTTCCGGTATCAAGACCGCTCCGCAATCCGTTCGGCCACCGCTGCCACTTTCATCTGCAGTTGTTTTCAAATGTGCTACTATAAAGTAAACATGACTTGACATCATTTACAGTATGAAACACATTTTTTTTATGGTTTGTTTAGACTGAGCACTTATGGCATAAATAGTTTGCCAGCCAAGTCTATGGACTTTAATGTTTGTTTAGGGCACTACATGACGACGTGAAGGGGTATTCAACTAGATTAGGCGCGGGGGGGGGGGGGGTTCACAACTGTAGAATGATTGTGTGTGGGGGGCCGCACAGTGCGCATGCTTTTTCTCAATGCATTTTGTGCTCAAACACGAAGATTGATATAATACATGTGTGCACAGTAATGAGCAGGATAATACATGTCTATAGTCTATACACGTATATATGCTACCTTAGAATTGATGTATACCTATGTGTGACAGTGCATAAACAAAAATGCCATGACATTAACGAGCGCTGTCGCGAGCATCAGCTGGACACGCACGCACGCACGTGCGCACGCACGCACACACACACACACACACACACACAGCCTCTGCAGTGCTCTAGTCTGAAGTGACTGGAGTCTGTCTCATTTTTCTCCAAAAGCCTTTGAATAAGATGGAATATGATTAAGGATTACTGTGATTTAGTAATCTCACACTCCATATCGCGCACACACACACACACACACACACACACACACACACACACACACACACACACACACACACACACACACACACACACACACACACACACACACACACACACACACACACACACACACACACACACACACACCATACCTGTAACTTCCATTAGCTCTTTTTTTGTGTGTTTTGTTCCAGGGGCCACAAGGGGGCACCCCGCAGGCCACATTTGGCCTGTGGGCCGCCAGTTGAATACCCCACGTAAGACGTCATGTGACGTCATGTGATTGTAAATACAATGGGAGTCCCTTCACTTCACACAAGTGTGATTTTGCTTTTAATACAGTGGTGCCTAATCATCACATTAGCCTACTATAGATTAACTCAACAGAAACTCACCTCCTGTAGCCTATATTAGTTTTACTAAATCTCCAATTTTTTTAATTTAAATTTTGTAACCCATTTTTTCATTCAGATTTTTACGGGGGCCAGTTTCGAATTGCAGCCGTCCGTAGGTGCCCTTTGAGAGAGGTTTTGAAGGAGTCAAGGGATTTGCATGTCTTAATGACTGTTGGTAGGGCGTTCCACATTTTGGTGGCATAGGAGCGAAAAGAATTGAGTCCCTTGTTTGTGCCGAATCTGGGTTGTACATGGTTCGTTGCACTCCCTCTGGTGTTGTGGGTGTGGACTTCGTTAGTATCTAGACAGGTACATGGGTATCTTGGTGGAGTATCGAATCTTGTGGACCAGACCCATACAGTCCGGCAGCCGACAGGCTTCTTTTGTTTAAAGTGGGTATTTTGGTATATAGTCTTTTTTATTGGCCTAAAATTCATGAATCCACTTGCTGACCGGCTGTCACTATTGGGCAATTGTTTTTATAGGGGTTTCTTGTGACCCTAACAATAACATCCTATGGCAGGCAAAAGTTGGGGGGTCCCCAAATAAATTAAAAAAAATAAAAACTTGTTTTTCTTCTTTTTTTCTAATGCAACTGAATAGCTGGAAAATGGAAAGGAAGAGTTTACATGGTACACATAGTACATGCATACACCTTCCCTAATGATTATCTCTGGTTTCATTATTTATTTATGGTGTATTGTCTCTATTATTAAGGTTATTGTAGCAGTCAATTTATATTGGGGGTCGGGAGGGGGCGGGGCGGGGGTCCCGAGATGTTGCCAAAGCATTTTCGGGGGTCCCCGGCCAAAAACGTTGAGAACCCCTGCTTTAAAGCATATGGAAAGTTTGACATTTTTGACTATTTTGCCTGCCATAGGATGTTAATCGTAGGGTCACAAGAAACCTGTATAAAAAAATTAGCAACAGCCGGTCAGCAAGTGGATTCATGAATATATGTATATAGACAATATTTTAGGCCAATAAAAAAAGACTATATACCCAAATTTCCCACCTGTCCACCTCGACTGCCGGACTAATATAGATTTACAAAAATATCTATATCAATTATATTAAGCCTAGAATGAAGTCATCCAGGATCCTGGTGAATCATGACCATAATATCGTTGATTCTGTGAGGAAAATAAAATATAATAAGTATTTAATTATATGATACTACAGGAGGAGAATTTGATGCCCTTTGGTGCCCACATGTCCCTAAGTGCCCACTCTGTTTTGGTGCCCACATGTCTCTAAGTGCCCACTCTGTTTTGGTGCCCACATGTCCCTAAGTGCCCACTCTGTTTTGGTGCCCACATGTCCCTAGTGCCCACTCTGTTTTGGTGCCCACTCTATTTTGTTGCCCACATGTCCCTAGTGCCCACTCTGTTTTGGTGTGCCCACATGTCCCTAGTGCCCACTCTGTTTTGGTGCCCACATGTCCCTAGTGCCCACTCTGTTTTGGTGCCCACATGTCCCTAGTGCCCACTCTGTTTTGGTGCCCACATGTCCCTAGTGCCCACTCTGTTTTGGTGCCCACTGTATTTTGGTGCCCACATGTCCCTAGTGCCCACTCTGTTTTGGTGCCCACATGTCCCTAGTTCCCACTCTGTTTTGGTGCCCACATGTCCCTAGTGCCCACTGTTTTGGTGCCCACATGTCCCTAGTGCCCACTCTGTTTTGGTGCCCACATGTCCCTAGTGCCCACTCTGTTTTGGTGCCCACTTTATTTTGGTGCCCACATGTCCCTAGTGCCCACTCTGTTTTGGTGCCCACTGTATTTTGGTGCCCACATGTCCCTAGTGCCCACTCTGTTTTGGTGCCCACATGTCCCTAGTTCCCACTCTGTTTTGATGCCCACATGTCCCTAGTGCCCACTGTTTTGGTGCCCACATGTCCCTAGTGCCCACTCTGTTTTGGTGCCCACTTTATTTTGGTGCCCACATGTCCCTAGTGCCCACTCTGTTTTGGTGCCCACATGTCCCTAGTGCCCACTCTGTTTTGGTGCCCACATGTCCCTAGTGCCCACTCTGTTTTGGTGCCCACATGTCCCTAGTGCCCACTCTGTTTTGGTGCCCACTGTATTTGTGCCCACATGTCCCTAGTTCCCACTCTGTTTTGGTGCCCACATGTCCCTAGTGCCCACTGTTTTGGTGCCCACATGTCCCTAGTGCCCACTCTGTTTTGGTGCCCACATGTCCCTAGTGCCCACTCTGTTTTGGTGCCCACTTTATTTTGGTGCCCACATGTCCCTAGTGCCCACTCTGTTTTGGTGCCCACTGTATTTTGGTGCCCACATGTCCCTAGTGCCCACTCTGTTTTGGTGCCCACATGTCCCTAGTTCCCACTCTGTTTTGGTGCCCACATGTCCCTAGTGCCCACTGTTTTGGTGCCCACATGTCCCTAGTGCCCACTCTGTTTTGGTGCCCACTTTATTTTGGTGCCCACATGTCCCTAGTGCCCACTCTGTTTTGGTGCCCACATGTCCCTAGTGCCCACTCTGTTTTGGTGCCCACATGTCCCTAGTGCCCACTCTGTTTTGGTGGCCACTTTATTTTGGTGCCCACATGTCCCTAAGTGCCCACTCTGTTTTGGTGCCCACATGTCCCTAGTGCCCACTCTGTTTTGGTGCCCACATGTCCCTAGTGCCCACTCTGTTTTGGTGCCCACTTTATTTTGGTGCCCACATGTCCCTAGTGCCCACTCTGTTTTGGTGCCCACATGTCCCTAGTGCCCACTCTGTTTTGGTGCCCACATGTCCCTAGTGCCCACTCTGTTTTGGTGCCCACTTTATTTTGGTGCCCACATGTCCCTAGTGCCCACTCTGTTTTGGTGCCCACATGTCCCTAGTGCTCACTCTGTTTTGGTGCCCACATGTCCCTAGTGCCCACTCTGTTTTGGTGCCCACATGTCCCTAGTGCCCACTCTGTTTTGGTGACCACTTTATTTTGGTGCCCACATGTCCCTAGTGCCCACTCTGTTTTGGTGCCCACATGTCCCTAGTGCCCACTCTGTTTTGGTGCCCACTTTATTTTGGTGCCCACATGTCCCTAGTGCCCACTCTGTTTTGGTGCCCACATGTCCCTAGTGCCCACTCTGTTTTGGTGCCCACTTTATTTTGGTGCCCACATGTCCCTAGTGCCTACTCTGTTTTGGTGCCCACATGTCCCTAGTGCCCACTCTGTTTTGGTGCCCACATGTCCCTAGTGCCCACTCTGTTTTGGTGCCCACATGTCCCTAGTGCCCACTCTGTTTTGGTGCCCACTTTATTTTGGTGCCCACATGTCCCTAGTGCCCACTCTGTTTTGGTGCCCACATGTCCCTAGTGCCCACTCTGTTTTGGTGCCCACTTTATTTTGGTGCCTACATGTCCCTAGTGCCCACTCTGTTTTTGTGCCCACTTTATTTTGGTGCCCACATGTCCCTTGTGCCCACTCTGTTTTGGTGCCCACATGTCCCTAGTGCCCACTCTGTTTTGGTGCCCACTTTATTTTGGTGCCCACCACTCTTCCTATTTCTGGGGACACAGTACGTTCCAAACCGTGTGGCTTTCCTCCAATCGCACTGCT
Organism: Electrona antarctica; assembly: GCF_951216825.1. NCBI lineage: Eukaryota > Metazoa > Chordata > Actinopteri > Myctophiformes > Myctophidae > Electrona > Electrona antarctica. The sequence goes on along the minus strand of NC_136812.1, from coordinate 56,103,558 downwards.
GCTGCCAATCATCCCTCGTCAGGTGTGTCATGGGTGTGTGGACTATAGCCCATGGTCTCGGAGTGATTTTCGTCTTTTTTTCAAATCCTTTACTAAATGCCTTTACTAAATATGTGTCCCTTAGATCTGGTGCAAGATGAATATGATGAATATGGTCAAAGTTTTTCCAAAATGGCATAAAGATTTCACACAATTTCCAACTCTGAATTTGAACCAATTTGGTAGAATGGCCCATATATATAATTCATGAAAAATGTTGCTTTAAAAAACATAAAAGAGTAAGGTTTTAAAAGTTGGTCGGGAGTGTCTTATTGTCAATATCAGCAGGTTTTATTTTGAACTGTTTTCAAATAATATTTAAAAACGTGCTTGGGAACCATTGGTGAAACAGAGGATCGCAGCAAATACATTCACTTTCAAGTACACACACACACACACACACACACACACACACACACACACACACACACACACACACACACACACACACACACACACACACACACACACACACACACACACACACACACACACACATTGTGTGGCACTGGTACTTTTACTTTACTTGAGTATGTCCATTTCTCAATATTGCATACTTCATTACATCTTTTTTTTAATTCACTGCGCTCTAATAATTTGACTAGATAGATTTGCAGATTTAGATTAATACAACTAAATATTGATGCCAGTATCGTACTTTGACTAAAGTCAAATTTGGAATGCAGTACTTTTAATTGTTACAGCTATTTATATATTGCGCTATTGCTACCTTTAACCCATTCCGGACAGGAACCCCTTTTGGTGTTTTAAGCATTATGTTATACTTTAGCTATTGAAAAATAGCTAATACAAGCTCATAGAGTCCCACTCTGTTTTGGTGCCCACTTTATTTTGGTGCCTACATGTCCCTAGTGCCCACTCTGTTTTTGTGCCCACTTTATTTTGGTGCCCACATGTCCCTTGTGCCCACTCTGTTTTGGTGCCCACATGTCCCTAGTGCCCACTCTGTTTTGGTGCCCACTTTATTTTGGTGCCCACCACTCTTCCTATTTCTGGGGACACAGTACGTTCCAAACCGTGTGGCTTTCCTCCAATCGCACTGCTGCTGCCAATCATCCCTCGTCAGGTGTGTCATGGGTGTGTGGACTATAGCCCATGGTCTCGGAGTGATTTTCGTCTTTTTTTCAAATCCTTTACTAAATGCCTTTACTAAATATGTGTCCCTTAGATCTGGTGCAAGATGAATATGATGAATATGGTCAAAGTTTTTCCAAAATGGCATAAAGATTTCACACAATTTCCAACTCTGAATTTGAACCAATTTGGTAGAATGGCCCATATATATAATTCATGAAAAATGTTGCTTTAAAAAACATAAAAGAGTAAGGTTTTAAAAGTTGGTCGGGAGTGTCTTATTGTCAATATCAGCAGGTTTTATTTTGAACTGTTTTCAAATAATATTTAAAAACGTGCTTGGGAACCATTGGTGAAACAGAGGATCGCAGCAAATACATTCACTTTCAAGTACACACACACACACACACACACACACACACACACACACACACACACACACACACACACACACACACACACACACACACACACACACACACACACACACACACATTGTGTGGCACTGGTACTTTTACTTTACTTGAGTATGTCCATTTCTCAATATTGCATACTTCATTACATCTTTTTTTTAATTCACTGCGCTCTAATAATTTGACTAGATAGATTTGCAGATTTAGATTAATACAACTAAATATTGATGCCAGTATCGTACTTTGACTAAAGTCAAATTTGGAATGCAGTACTTTTAATTGTTACAGCTATTTATATATTGCGCTATTGCTACCTTTAACCCATTCCGGACAGGAACCCCTTTTGGTGTTTTAAGCATTATGTTATACTTTAGCTATTGAAAAATAGCTAATACAAGCTCATAGAGTGCCGCGCTACGAGCTTGTATATCTGAACAATCTATATATATATTCTTTCAGAGCAAGTTTTTAACTCAAATCTTTGCTTCTGCGTTGTCCCTGGAACAAAATATTATTTTCAGATGGGGGTCAGTGGCCAATTACATATCATTTCCGGGGTCCATGAAATAGAAACAGAAAAATGTCATGATTTAGAATACATTTTGTAGAATCGGCCTCATGTCTAAATGGGTTAAAGTAAATACATGTAGGGGTGCTTTTTCCCACACTGCCAAAAAGTGTTTTTTAAATGTCAGGTGTGGACACTCGTCTTTTCAGATGATCTGTTCCAGTGAAACTCTGGTCACTGTGCACAGTAAAAAGGTTTTTCCCCAGTGTGCACATGCTGGTGTGCCTTCAGATTACCACTGACTAATTTCGGACTTGTGGGCAGTCCCCATTTAGACTCAAGTACAGTATGTGAGTACTTTAGTAACTTACTGACTATTAACACGTTCCAAAATATGTATCTGACGAGACATGCAGTAAACTAAAGTATACTAATGACTTTACCAATACAGAAAGCCGGCACACCCCACCACCCCGACAATTATGTGACAAGACTTGAAGTAAATGTAATGACTTTGCCAAAATGAAGAAACCCAGCACCCCACCATGCATACCAGCCTGTCACTTACAAGAAGCACTACCTTATAGGAATGGAAGGACCTTGAAAGGCAACCAGTAGTACGGGGACCACCAGTGGACCGTGATTGGGTTCCAGGTGGTCCCTAGCTAAATTATGGAGCGTTGGTAACCAAATGGACCCCTTTAACGCTAGATCTTTTACTCTAGAGAGTGTAAAATTAGACCAAATTGACCTTTACGGTTCCATTTGGTGTCATGTAACGCTCTCAAGAGATAAATTATTGTTAAACATCTGCATTACTTATTCTACAAGTCTGTCTACACAATTAGAGAATGTAGAAGAATTGTTATTTTGATCACTGCCTGTTGTCTCTCCTATGGTACCAGATCAATACAGCATGGAGTTGTGGGCAAAATATTCTAAGTACTGGGTCTGAGAGGCTAAATGTCATCAAAGGGTGGTCCCCGTGGCACAAATGCAAGAATAAATAATGGACTTTAATATGAAAAGGGTTGAAAACCACTGAATGAAATGAATGCATGTATGGTGAAATGTAACACTGAAATGAAATATGATGAGTACAATTATAGGCCGGTAAAGGATTAAGTGTCCCAAGAGTGAAGACATGTCAGTCCCGTAGATCCAGAGCCAGACTATTTGTTGGAACAGTAACAGCACTAGTTTACAACTTAACACCTCATAAACATCCGAACCGCATGACTACAAAAACATCCACACCCCAATTAAAGCCTAACTTGAGTGTAGTCTCAATGTTTCTGAAATGCAGTGGAATTATGAAATAGTTTACAGTGGAAATTCAACTTCCGGCAACGCACCACCCTGACAATTATGTGACAAGACTTGAAGTAAATGTAATGACTTTGCCAAAATGAAGAAACCCAGCACCCCACCATGCATACCAGCACTTACAAGAAGCACTACCAAATAGGAATGGAAGGACCTTGAAAGGCAACTCCTAGGCTACTTTTACTTCCCCGTGGCTCAAATGCAAGAATAAATAATGGACCTTAATATGAAAAGGGTTGAAAACTACTGAATGAAATGAATGGATGTATGGTGAAATGTAATACTGCAATGAAATATGATGAGTACAATTATAGGCCGGTAAAGGATTAGGTGTCCCTAGAGTGAAGACATATGTCAGTCCCGTAAATCCAGAGCCAGACTATTTGTTGGAACAGTAACAGCACTAGTTTACAACTTCACGCCTCATAAACATCTGAACCGCATGACTACAAAAACATCAACACCGTAACTAAAGCTGTCAAATTGAGTGTAGTCTCAATGTTTCATTCTGAAATGCAGTGGAATTATGAAGTAGCATACAGTGGAAATTCAACTTCCTCCAAAACACTATCCCAAACCCTAACCTAACTCTAGGACGCCATGGGGGATTTTTTTCTTTTAGTCTTGGTGTCCTGCCACGCAGGACTGACTCATTTCTGACTCATGGGCAGTCCCCAATTAGACTCAAGTACAGTATGTGAGTACTTTAGCAACTTACTCATTATTAACACGTTCCAAATGATGTATCTGACGACAAAGTATACTAATGACTTTACCAATAAAGAAAGCCGGCACCCCACCAACCTTGACAATTATGTGACAAGACTTGAAGTAAATGTAATGACTTTGCCAAAAGGAAGAAACCCAGCACCCCACCATGCATACCAGCCTGTCACTTACAAGAAGCACTATACCCAATAGGAATGGAAGGACCTTGAAAGGCCACTCTGCTACTTTTACTTTCTGCATAGCCTGCAATTAACACCCAATATAAGCATGCTGCGGATGGTTGACATGGAACCCTTTGCAGAAGAGTCTGGCGTTCCACTTGGCGGTGAGTGAGCCTTGTGTCTGTCCATCATTTAGTCATATAAATGTTTTAGTGATGTTAAGCTGTTCATAGTCGTACATGTTTTACTGATGCTGTTCATGAATCTATTAGACATGTTAACTATTCATTTTTAACATGACTCTGTACATAGTGCCAAATAGCTACAGACATGATCCAAGATTACACACACGCACGCACGCACACGCACGCACGCACGCACGCACGCACGCACACACACACACACACACACACACACACACACACACACACACACACACACACACACACACACAGAATGAGTGGACAGAATCATTTATGTTACATTGTACACATATTTAAATTATTGATTGTGTGTTCGTGTTTATAGTGATATTGTTTGCTTTTGTTTGTTTATTTCTATTTAGAGATTTCAATTATGCTATGATAATTTAAATACCGGTAATACGTTGCATTGCATGTGTTTTTACATTTCCTACTCGTAATCAAGCGATTTCTAATTATTTATTTAGTGAGTACTTTTACATCTACTAGGCCTAGAGATATTATTATTTTAAAGTAACAATATATATTTTAACTTGAGTACAGTTTGGCTAACCTACCCACCTTTGAATGTAAGCTTAATTGAGTGTGTAAGAAAATAAAATCTAGCATTGCTACAGTACAAAGAAAAAAACATGGCTGTAATGATGAATTACAATTTAGTGGAATTAAGAACAAGCAAAGAACAAAAACACAGAATGCATGCAAATAATATTGAAATGTTCCTCTTTTCAGATGTGGAACTAAAGAGACATTTAAAAATGTCTCTCTTAGAAAGTGGTGTTTGACAAGAATTGTCAAACACCACTTGTGTTTGACAAGAATTGTCAAACACCATCATTATAATTGGATTCATTATAATCCAATTGAATTCATGGTTAAAAATTGAATTTAGTTTGTCCTGGGCCATGTCTTAGTGGTCCAGGCACCTTGGCTGGTAATCCAGTCTGGCAGTGTGCCGGGGTCTCGACGGCCTGTACTGCATGTCTTCCCCCCATCTCTCTCCCTATTTCCAGTCAGCCTATACTGTCTGTCCCTCCATAAAAAAATATAAAATAAAGGCGAAAGCCACAAAAAAAACATTACAAAATAAAATATATGTTTTTAATAATTCATGATGTCCTAAAAATGTGTTTTTTCCCCCTCACACTTAGGGGTTGCACACGAGGTTCCATTTCTACTGGTAGAAGGGAAAAGTGAGTGTTCATAATATTTCTATTAAACCTACAATAAGCTATAACAACCATAATAGTCCAACATGCTGTAGTCGTATAGAAATTATTATCTGCTCCGATCTCAAGTCAGAAAAAGGCATCAACACCATCTATTTGTCCGTCGACAGAAAGCCGCCACCATGAGTACGGACGCAGAGATGGAGCAGTACGGCCCGGCCGCCATATATCTCCGTAAACCAGAGAGGGAGAGAATGGAGTCTCAGTCGGCGCCCTTTGATGCCAAAACGGCAGCATATGTGGCTGACAAGGCAGAGCTGTACCTCAAGTGTAAGATTATCAGTAAGGACGGTGGCAAAGTCACTGTGGAGTTGCTTACTGAAAAGAAGGAGGTGAGCTGTAATTCTACAATCAAACAGTGGCACAGTACTACTGTAATCATAACGCATTCTGGAGTGTTTTTTATTGTATTTATAGTATGTATTTCTTTTTATTAGTCAAGAACTGTGCCCGAGTCAGACATCTCCCCTATGAACCCTCCCAAGTATGACAAGATGGAGGACATGGCCATGATGACCCACCTCAGTGAAGCCGCCGTCCTGTATAACCTCAAAGAGCGTTATGCAGCATGGATGATCTATGTAAGGTGGTTTACGTGCTGAGAAAATAATTGCGGTATTGCACATGGAGTGACCTGGATCTGATTACTGAACAAGCAACTATCACAATTTAGAGCTTTTTAACACTGTTTTCAACCAAAGAAAATGGCTTATTGCTCATTGCCACAAGTTTGCAACTCGTTACTGAATAATCCCAGCTCTAGTGATCCGTTGTCCCAGATACAAGTCAGTGCTATGTCGCATGATGTTAATGTTCTCTCTCTTCTCGCCTTCAGACCTACTCCGGCTTGTTCTGTGCAACTGTGAACCCCTACAAGTGGCTCCCAGTGTACGACCAGGAGGTTGTAAATGCCTACAGGGGCAAGAAGCGTATTGAGGCTCCACCCCACATCTACTCTGTCTCTGACAACGCCTATCAGTTCATGCTGATGGGTACGTACAGTACTAGACAGGACAATGTAAAAAACATATTAAACTATAGTGGTTTTGAGCTGTATATCCATGACTAAAAGTGTGCTTTACAATTTACAGATAAAGAGAACCAGTCTGTCCTGATCACGTAAGTTTGCATCATCTCTAGGCATTAAAACAAGGCCCTTGTAGGTTTGTACACACATTCACTAATTGCATTATCTTCTAACCAGTGGAGAATCCGGTGCTGGAAAGACTGTGAACACCAAGCGTGTCATCCAGTACTTTGCAACAGCTAGTTCCGGTGGAGAAAAATCGGCAGCGGATAGCGGTAAAATCAAGGTAGGTACATGTTTTGAACATAAAATCTTTTATATGCAATATAGCAATTCAGTTTAAAACAATTCTGACCAAACTGGGCGATGTCTAAAACATTCTAGGGGTCACTGGAGGATCAGATTATTGCAGCCAATCCCTTGCTGGAGTCCTATGGTAATGCCAAGACTGTGAGGAATGACAACTCCTCTCGCTTTGTAAGTGTAAAAATAATGACATATCATGAGAAAATCTGCAATAATTACACAATGTAGAGCGATGCAGCTAATTGTGCTACTGTATATCAAACAGGGTAAATTCATCAGAATCCATTTCGGCACATCGGGTAAACTGGCCAGTGCTGATATTGAGACATGTAAGTATGAAGTTCACAGATAAAAAATGATATATGCCTTAATTTGAGGATTATTATTATTATTAGTAGTAGTAGTAGTAGTAATTAGTCAGTAGTTGTATCATTGTTATTAGTATTATTATGAGTTATGTACAACCCATACAGATCTGCTGGAGAAGTCCAGAGTGACGTACCAGCTTGCTGCAGAGAGAGGTTACCACATCTTTTTCCAGATGATGACCAACCACAAACCTGAGATTATTGGTAAGTGTTTTTTTTACTGACGATGCAGTTCAAAACTGTTCAAAACACCGCCGCCCGCCTGCTCACCACCACCCGCTCCAAAGATCACATCACACCAGTCCTTCACAACCTCCACTGGCTGCCTGTCACCTCAAAATACTGCTCACCACCTACAAGGCACTGTACAAGCTGCCTTGTCCCCCCCCCCCCCCCCCCACACACACACACACCTCTCAGCCCTCCTTGAGCCTCGTGTCCCGTCCCGTGCCCTCAGGGCGAGTGATGCCAACCTCTTGGAGGTCCCCAAGAAGATCAGGCTCCAAACCTGGGGCAACAAGACCTTCTCTGTGGCTGTGTGCATGCCCTGCACTCTGGAATGCACTCCCCAAATGCATCAGAGATGCCCCCTCCCTCCCTCGAAAAAACACATGCTCACCCTTTTTAAAATCCCTTTTCAGAAATGTGCCTGATCTCCTCCAACCCCTACGACTTCCCACTGATCAGCATGGGTGTGATCGTGGTGGCCAGCATTGACGACAAGGCGGAGCTCGACGCTACTGACGTGAGTGGACATTATTTTAAAAACACTTTCTAATACTTACTGTGGACTGCAGTCAGTTGCTCTGCAAAATGTATTCTCTAAATCAGTGCTTCTCAAAGCTTTTAGGCTGTGACCCTGTCCCCAAATAACTGAACTTGGAATTGTAAGAGTTGACTCAGTTTCACAGATAGGTCTACATATTGTGAAAATAGCCCATCTGCATGTATTCACATGTTTTTTCCTATTTCTTAGGTAATATTTGTCAATTTGGCCAATGCTTGACAATTATGATAGTATAGTATTTGTTGATTACTTTTGATGCAGTAATGGTCTCATTTGTTTTATTTTGTATTTATTTTATAGGTATTAAAAGTCCTTAAATTGCCACTTTAGAAATGTGCAGATAGATACCCTGCATACACTGTATGTTGCTTTGTTTACAGTTGAGTTTTACACCGTTTTAAAGGATGTTTGCTAATCTAATGATAATGATTAAATAATCTCAATCTTTTGAATGCATCTTCTCTGCTTATTGACATCAGGAAGCTATCGACATCCTGGGCTTCAACGGTGAGGAGAAACAGCTGATCTACAAGATGACCGGTGCAGTGATGCACCACGGAGTCATGAAGTTCAAACAGAAGCAGCGTGAGGAACAGGCCGAACCAGACGGCACAGAGGGTGAGCTGGTCTTTATTTATATTAGTATTATTATTATTAGTAGTAAAAGTAGAAGTAGTAGCTTTTGGTCATTGTTATACAATATAGAATATAAATATAGTATATAAATATATGAATACAAGACGGAATTCAGTTCCCAGTGGATTCCTCGCGACTCTATTTTAAATCGCGACTCTGTTTTAAATATATTTCTATTATTATTATGATTTTATAAATTATACTGTTTAGACCAGTGGTTCCCAAACTGTGGTGCGTGAGCGCCTTCTAGGGGGTGAAAAGGCTAATGGTAGGGGGCATGGTGGCACAGTTGGTAGTGCTGTCGCCTCACAGCTAGAAGGTCCTGGGTTCGATTCCCGCTCGGGACGCTGTGGGTGCTGGTAGCGTGTTTCCTCCTCCACGTCATCAGTGCCCACACCCGAGGCTGGGTTGGCGAAAGAGACTTTCTGGGCCTAGGGTAGGTACCCTCACATAAAAAACATGCAGTAATCCTGGTCTCTAAACTGCCTCTCCCTGGCCAGCCGGGGCACCTGATGGAGGGGAAAGGAACTGGTTGGAATAACGTGTTCCTTCCTCATGCTACGTCCAACCAGGGAAACTCCCCCTGTCAGGTGTAAATATAATTAACATGTTATTCCAATGATAAGTATACAGAATATAGCCTATCCTGCATATAGATGCCATATTCAGGTTAATACACATGTGCATATATGTGGATAAATAGGAAATATATGTCTCTATATACTGCAGCTTATGCCATAGGTTCCCAAAGTGGGGTCCGGGGACCCCTGGGGGTACTTGAGGGAGTTCCAGGGGGTACCTAGCTCAATTAGAGATAGAAACCAAATGGACCTTTATGGGTCTGTGTACACCCATATGGGTCTGGAACCAAATGGACCCTAACGGGTCCATTTGGTTCCATTTGTACACTCTCAGAGTTAAATTAACAGTGGTTTTACAATATAAATTGGGGTACCAGAGATAGAAATGCCATTAAATCGGGGGTCCGTAGCATAATGCGTGTGAAACTGGGGGTCCATGAAATTAATGTTTCGGGAATCACTGCTATAGAGACATAAAAATCCTCCCTTGTCACTGACATAATGTTTTCATGGCCTAATAAATGTTGATTTGGGGGTCCTTGACACGAAAAAGTTTGGGAAACACTGGCTTATGCAATTTATATTTCCATATGGGGGGGTGCGTCAGCAAGGTCGGGAGGTAACAGGGGGTGCATGGCCAAAGATGTTTTGGAACCGCTGGTTTAGACCGATGATTATTTGGTTAATGCATTTGATGATTTTGTGCTTACTGTAAGTCGCTCTCTGGATTAATGCCTAAAATGTAAATTTCAAATTGCATGAACATTTCAGAGGCTGACAAGATTGCCTACCTGTTGGGCATAAACTCAGCAGAGATGCTTAAGGCATATTGTTACCCCAGAGTGAAAGTGGGAAACGAGTATGTCACGAAAGGACAAACTGTGCCACAGGTGAATATAAAGTTGCATGATTTCCATGTTCTGATTTCATACACACATTTATATTAACACACCATGCCATTAGAATATATTTTTGAGTTGTATCCACACTGTCTTAAATCATCTTCAGACTCCACTATTAGCCCATATCACTTGCCGTAGCACTTGCCCTAGCCTTGACAACCTTGCCGGTTTATAAAAATGCTAAAATGCAATTTAGATAGCGTGTTATGTAGAACGATATAAGGTTAATTTGACCTGGCACCCTATTGTGTGTATAGTAGATTATACTACTTAGAGTTGATTCTTGGTTTACCTATGCTCCTCGATTACAATTTCTATGCATTTTGTACTACCTCATGTTTTCCTTATTATTTACTGTAAATCACTCTGGATTAAGATCTGATAAATGTCTAAATTGTAAATTGCGTAATTCACACTCGTACTCTAATAACGTTCCTATTTCCTTAGGTAATGAACTCAGTCGGTGCCTTGGCCAAGTCCCTCTATGAGAAGGAGTTCTTCTGGATGGTCATCAGGATCAACGAGATGCTGGACACCAAGCAGCAGAGAAACTTCTACATTGGTGTGCTGGACATCGCTGGTTTTGAGATCTTTGATGTAAGCATGGACTTGTTTTAAGTGGGAGAATTTAGGCCTAATTATTTTTGTGTAATTTTCACAATTACACGACACAATTACAAGAGATTGGACTAATAATTATATTTCCACTCACAGTTCAACACCCTGGAGCAGCTGTGCATCAACTTCACCAATGAGAAACTGCAACAGTTTTTCAACCACACCATGTTTGTTCTGGAACAAGAAGAGTACATGAAAGAGGGAATTCCCTGGGATCTTGTTGACTTCGGCATGGACTTGGCTATCTGCATTGAGCTGATTGAGAAGGTATACAATTATTAATACATTTGTATGTATTATCATGGACTTGGCTGTCTGCATTGAGCTGATTGAGAAGGTACAATTATTCTACGCCCTATGTACGTCATTGCTCGGCAAGGCCTTACATACTTACTTAGTTTAATGGACATGATGTTAATATTGTTTTTGGTGATGTGTCTTTTTTTGTCTCCTTTACACAGCCCTTGGGCATCTTCTCCATCCTTGAAGAGCAGTGCATGTTCCCGAAGGCTACAGACAAATCCTTTGCCGAGGCGCTGATTTTAGCGCATCTGGGAAAGAACAAGGCATTTGAGAAGCCCAAGCCTGCCAAAGGCAAGGGCGAGGCTCACTTCTCCCTGGTCCACTACGCTGGAACGGTGGACTACAGCATCACAGGCTGGCTGGACAAGAACAAAGATCCTCTTAACGACTCTGTCATTCAGCTGTTCCAGAAGTCTTCAGTTAAACTGCTGGCTATGTTCTATCCCCCACCTGAGCCTGAAGGTATGTTTATTAATATATTGTAATGTCTTCTGGGATGCTGGGAACTGTTTCCATGTTATTATGGTTGTTTACTTTAAAGGCCAGCCAGTAGGAACACAGAGGGGCGGGGCTTAAGCAATTACAGCCTGTCCCTAATTGACGCACCTACCAAGTTTGGGGCAGCATGCGGGGAACCTCAGCCAATAGGAACATAGAAGGGGCTGAGCAATGGTGCGCCTGTGGCACCCAGCGGCCAGCTATTCTGATGGCAGACCTCTGGTCAGTGTTGGTGACAAGTTGGGTGCGGTTCAGAGCAGCGGTGTGCCTGTTACGTTTGTGACGTCCAACACACCCACCAGCCCACCCTCTAGGCAATTTTAATTAAAGCACACAAGAGGTCTCAGGTTACCGGGTATTTTATAATGGCTGAGAGGTGTAGTGAGACCCGACGCGTAGCGGAAGGTCTCCGACCCTGTCAGCCATTATAAATTACACAGTAAGCTGGGACCTCGTGTGGCTTATTGCTTTTCTAAAATGATTACACACATAGTAATATTAACCTCATAAAACTATTACATTCACAAAAGTAGCTACGCTTTTCCAGAGCGAGCCACACTTCATTGTTTTTACTCCAGTCTCTGTGACGGGGGAATAGGAGGCGCTTGATGTCTTTACGAAGCCGCCCGGAGCCACACATTCACAGTCATATGAGCGCGGGCGGTGCTTAGACGCCCGCACAGCCAGGGCGTGTAAGGCAATCAAGTGCTCCCCTTCCCCAGTTCAGCTGCAGAGCTGCGGGATCAGCTGGGAATTATATAAAGTGATTGAAGGTGTGGATTATCGGGGGTGCATACTTAGTTTAGACTAGTCATTGGTTAGACATGGGTTAAGGTTAGGTTTAGGTGTGCTGCCCCGTGGGAGGTTAGGTTTAGGGTGAGGGTTTGAGATAGGTTGTAGTTGTAGGACTAATGACTGGTCTAACCAATGAATAGTCTAAACCAAAAACTGTCTAAACTAAACTACTGCACCCGATTATCGTGATATTTACAACGGAACCCAGCCAATCAGATTCAAGTATTGGGACTAACCGTTTTAGAAATAGAGTTTTAATATAGGATAATAATATGTGTTCTATCCCCCAACCTGAGCCTGGGGGTATTATATGAATACTATGAACACTAGGGAGGAATTTGCATTCCGTATATGACTAATGATGATAACTCACGATTCTAACAAATATAAACAGATAATACAAAGAAGGGAGGCAAGAAGAAGGGTGGTTCCATGCAGACTGTGTCTAGTGCATTCAGGGTAAGATTTTGTATTCAATATAATCAACATTATATTCCTGTAAGAGTGAAGCATTATTATTACTATCAACATTATATCCATGTAAGAAATAAACAAAATTAACAATTAAACAATTTTTGTTGTGGCTGAAGTTTAAAATAGGGCTTAAATGGTTAATGTATGTTTTAAATCTGCAAAGAAACTAGTATCTAAAGAGTTCAAATAATAGCAGCGGAGGAAAAAGTACAATTTTGTATGACTTTTTACTAATAATAAACATAATTGGCTGTTTTATGTCTCAATAGGCAAACTTGGGGATGCTGATGACCAACCTGAGGGCAACTCATCCTCACTTTGTGCGTTGCCTGATTCCCAACGAGTCCAAGTGTCCAGGTAAACACTGAAAATAAAAATGATAAACTATCATTTAATGCAACTTTGGCCAGAGTTTGTTCTTCTAATAATGAAGCAACATCTGTACAGGCCTGATGGAGAACTTCCTGGTCATCCACCAGCTGAGGTGTAATGGTGTGCTGGAGGGCATCAGGATCTGTAGAAAGGGCTTCCCCAGCAGAATCCCATATGCTGACTTCAAGCAGAGGTATTCATTCCTTTTCCCCCAGCAGCTTTTATTTCCAAACATAGTCAATGCAAAATGATCAACTTTTAGAAAAGTATATAGAATGCCAGCGCAAAATGACCATGAACTTTTATAAAAACAGGTACAAAGTACTGAACGCCAGCGCGTGTCCCGATGGCGCCTTCATGGACAACAAGAAAGCTTCAGAGAAGCTGCTTGGGTCCATTGACGTTCCTGTTGATGAGTACAGATTTGGACACACCAAGGTGAACACACTGTGAACCTGGTTTAACATTATCCCGAGTGGACTAAAGATGTTATGGTTGTTTAGTGACAGTGTTTTGTAACATTGTGTTCAGGTGTTCTTCAAAGCTGGTCTTCTGGGTACCCTGGAGGAGATGCGAGATGAGAAGCTGTTCACTCTGGTCACAATGACTCAGGCTCTCGGACGAGCTTACCTCATGAGGAAGGCGTTTGTCAAGATGACGGCGGTAAGGTAAGCATCGATTCAATATTGAGTACAATTTGTATAAGCAAACTTTGTCATTGCTGTTCAATACAATAAATGTAAAGTGTCAAATCACTACAAATGGTAAATGGTGCATTTATATAGCGCTTTTATCCAAAGCACTTCACATAGCGATGGCGGAGGTAACCATGCAAGGCACCAACCTGCACATCGGGGACAATTAGGGGTTCAGAGTCTTGCTCAAGGACACTTCAACACTAACTCTGCGGGAGCCTGGTTTCGAACTGGGTACCTCACGGTTCTCATCCGGCTGCTCTACCAGCCACTCTACCCCGGTAGAAATTGCCAGCGAGCTTTTGGTGACGGTGGCAAGGAAAATAAGAAAACAGGCTCTTGGGTGGGCGGCCATCTGCATTTACCTTGCCACGACACAGGGCAACAAAGATTATACACACAGCAATAATAACGACAACATTAGTAACACTCTCGAGATGCCAACTTTCGCCTTGCAAACAAGTAGGCCATGTCCAAGTCCTAGACCTCTCTGCTATCTGTCTGGGTACGACTGCTGCTCTGAGTCCTAGAGCTCTCTGCTGTCTGACTGGGTAGGACTGCTGCTCTGAGTGCTATAGAGTTCTCTGCTGTCTGTCTGGGTACGACTGCTGCTCTGAGTCCTAGAGCTCTCTGCTATTCTAAATCAACCTTGAAACATACCTTAGTTACGTATGTCACCAAGAATGGCTGTTGGAGGACACCGACATACATACCCCAACATACATACTGTACATACCCAACCGATCGCAGTACTGTACATACCCAACCGATCGCAGCGCTCTGCTTGTGCAAGTAACTATGACACAATAATAGTAACTATAGTCAGAGCCTGCAGTCGTAATACGTGGAAACCCTCAATCATGATCCACTGAAACTGTTTTCCACAGAGATGCCGTTTTCACCATCCAGTTCAACCTCCGCTCGTTCGTCGCTGTGAAACACTGGCCATGGATGAAGGTCTACTACAAGATCAAGCCTCTTCTGCAGAGCGCTGAGACTGAGAAGGAGCTCGCAGCGATGAAGGAGAACTACGAAAAGATGACGACAGACCTGGCTAGTGCTCTGGCCTCGAAGAAGAGCCTGGAAGAGAAGTTGGTTGCTCTAACGCAGGAGAAGAATGCCCTTTCAACGGCAGCGTCATCAGTAAGTACCTACACTTACAGGGAATGTTGCTAATAATATTTCATATTGTTTATCATCTGACCTTGTATATTTTATCTAATGTAGATGTAGACCATGGCAGAGAATGCCTGGTGGGTCCAACGGCTGTTGGCATCATTGTATGTATGGCTACATGGCTAGCAGCACAAAGGCCTGACCCAATGTGTGGTTCTTCTGTGGGGAGGGTGAATCTGCTGCATATGCCACTGCTGGAGGTTGCTAGCCTCCAGCTTCTTCCTTGTCCTCACCTCTGTACCGTCCAGGCCCTTACAATGATAGAGCCTGCCTTTTTCACAAGCTTGTTCAGCTCTGTTAGTGTCCCTTGTGGAGGAAGGTGTCCCCCATGGAAGCAGCTGCAAAACAAATATACTCATATATCTTTGATTGAAATTTGTATTCACTGTTTGTAGAATGGGTACAAGCAAGACTTGTTTACATCAGGGACCTCCATTTCAATTCAACAAATATACACTAGGAAATATACAAAACGTGTACAGTATGGGGACAAAAGGGGGGTGGAGGGGGGGAATTTTATTTTACAGGCGCCAGTTTCGAATTGCAGCCGCCCGTAAGTGCTAGACTAGGGTCTAGGGATTCACATTTCTTAATGGCCGTTAGTAGGGCGTTCCACATTCAAGTGGCATAGGAGCGAAATCTCACCCAGAACAAATGCTGACACGTTTCCTCACTTATCTCTTTCATTGACAACCAGGGAGACGAGCTTCTGAATGATGCTGAGGAGAGATGTGAGGGTCTCATTAAAAGTAAGATCCAGTTGGAGGCAAAGCTCAAAGAGACGACCGAGAGACTGGAGGACGAGGAGGAGATGAACGCAGAGCTTACTGCCAAGAAGAGGAAGCTGGAGGACGAATGCTCTGAGCTCAAGAAGGACATCGACGACCTGGAGCTCACCTTGGCCAAAGTGGAGAAGGAGAAACACGCCACTGAAAACAAGGTTCATGATCACACACTGTAGCAGTCTTATCAAGTTATTGAACAATAATGATCCATTCACGATTATACACTCTTCTAGCGTAGCGGTCTTATCAAGTTCTAGAACAATATTGATCCATTCATTCTGCTTATTTAGGTGAAGAACCTGACTGAGGAGATGGCCTCTCAAGATGAAGGTCTTGCTAAGCTGACCAAGGAGAAGAAGGCGCTCCAAGAGGCCCATCAGCAGACCCTGGATGACCTGCAGGCAGAGGAAGACAAAGTCAACACTCTGACCAAGGCCAAGACCAAGCTGGAACAGCAAGTTGACGACGTGAGTTCATCAAGTCAATTGGATGTTTTGAAACTTGAATACGGTACGTTTATTTTCTTACTGAAAAATACGAAAACTATATTGTTGTGCAGTTGGAGGGTTCACTGGAGCAAGAGAAGAAGCTCCGCATGGACCTCGAGAGAACCAAGAGAAAGCTGGAGGGTGATCTGAAACTGGCCCAGGAAGCCATCATGGATCTGGAGAATGACAAGCAGCAGTCTGATGAGAAGATAAAGAAGTAATGTGGACCACAATAATAATAACAACAATAATAATAATAATAATAATAATGCCGTGGATAAAAACTACCACTAACATATGATGTACTGTATGTATACCACAGGAAGGACTTTGAAGTAGCCCAGCTTCTGAGTAAGATTGAGGATGAGCAATCTATGGGAGCACAGCTGCAGAAGAAGATCAAAGAACTCCAGGTATTTATTTTATTATATACTTATTTAAAATCATTGATGATAAGTAAGTGAAAGTTAGGATTTGAATATGCCCATTCATTTGAAAGGCTCGTATTGAAGAACTGGAGGAGGAGATCGAGGCAGAGCGTGCCGCTCGGGCCAAGGTTGAGAAGCAGAGAGCTGATCTCTCCAGGGAACTTGAAGAGATCAGTGAGAGGCTGGAGGAGGCTGGAGGAGCCACCGCCGCTCAGATCGAGATGAACAAGAAGCGCGAGGCTGAGTTCCAGAAGCTGCGTCGTGACCTGGAAGAGTCCACCCTGCAGCACGAGGCCACCGCCTCTGCTCTCCGTAAGAAGCAGGCGGACAGCGTCGCAGAGCTGGGCGAGCAGATCGACAACCTCCAGCGTGTCAAGCAGAAACTGGAGAAGGAGAAGAGTGAATACAAGATGGAGATCGATGACCTGTCCAGCAACATGGAAGCTGTTGCTAAGGCAAAGGTAGAATAGAGTGCTTGTGTGTAATTCTTGACAAAATACGTTCAATGAACCAATCAGGGGGAAAAAAACTAAGGAATACATTGTAGGTTACTTCAGTGATTGAATGTGTCCAATGATAATCAACAGGGAAATCTTGAGAAGATGTGCCGCACCCTTGAGGACCAACTCAGTGAAATCAAGGCCAAGACTGATGAGAATGTTCGCCAGCTCAATGATATTGGAGCTCAGAGAGCAAGACTGTTGACGGAAAATGGTAAATACAGATACTACAGATACTAATCCTAATGGCTATCTCAGGAATTGTATGTATTGATCAAAGATGATTTAATGTTTGAAACTAATACTCAAATGTCTAACTAGGTGAGTTTGCTCGTCAACTTGAGGAGAAAGAAGCTCTGGTCTCTCAGCTCACCAGAGGCAAGCAGGCCTTCACCCAGCAGATCGAGGAGTTGAAGAGACTCGTTGAAGAGGAGGTTAAGGTAGAAGGAACAGCCTTTTTTTTACGAACAGACCTAATTCCATCTTTTTGTAATTTCATCCAGCTGACATTATTTTGCCGTATTTATTTTGCCAGGCAAAGAACGCCCTCGCCCACGCTGTGCAGTCAGCTCGCCATGACTGTGACCTCCTGAGGGAGCAGTTTGAAGAGGAGCAAGAGGCCAAGGCGGAGCTGCAGCGCGGAATGTCCAAGGCCAACGCTGAGGTGTGTCAGTGGAGGAGCAAGTATGAGACTGATGCTGTCCAACGCACAGAGGAGCTGGAGGAAGCTAAGTAAGTCATCAGTGTTTTTTTCCTCACTATAAAGACTTTCGCACACCTAGAGTAGGCTTAGGAACAGGTGCGTAGGCAAGTGCAAATCAATAATAAAATAAAAAACAATACGCCCGCACACTGTTGATCTGCTCGGTACAAGAGGATACAGTTATTAAGTAGGCAACATTTCGGTCACTGACCTTCAGGCTCAGCACAGCATTTTGACAAACAACCAATCATTCGCTAAGCAGAGTCTGTGATTACAAGAGAGGTGACATAACTTAACTAGACATAAGGACCCCAGAAAACTCATACGTCATTGAGATTAAATTCTAAAACATTATAATAAAAAATAATAATAATTATATATATATATATACACGCACACAATTATACAACATTGTACACCGCTCACTATACAAAATATTGCTCACAATGCTTTGATTTGTGATCAACAGGAAGAAGCTCGCCCAGCGTCTTCAGGAGGCTGAGGAGCAAATCGAGGCTGTGAATTCCAAGTGTGCCTCTCTGGAGAAGACCAAGCAGAGACTCCAGGGTGAAGTGGAAGACCTCATGATTGACGTGGAGAGGGCCAACGGTTTAGCCGCCAACCTCGACAAGAAACAGAGGAACTTCGATAAGGTGCTTTGACATGGGTGCATGTGTTTGGTCCGACGTACTAACAGTCCTACAGTCATGAGTCCGACACTCTACCCAAAACCCAAACCTAACCTCACAGTAAGCCACGGGTTAGTTGTAATTAACTGGCAGCACATGTCGGTTGCAGCGGTGTTGTCGGACTAATGCCTGTCGGACTGTTGTCTAAGCAACGTGAATTGCTTTGACATGAATTATTTGAATTGTTTCCTCCTGAAAGTGGAGGTAAATTACACATTTCATCACGGCTGCTGTGCAGGTCTTGGCAGAATGGAAGCAGAAACATGAAGAGGGCAATGCAGAGTTGGAAGGAGCTCAAAAAGAGGCTCGTTCTCTCGGCACCGAGTTGTTTAAGATGAAGAACTCCTACGAGGAGTCCCTGGACCAACTGGAGACCATGAAGCGTGAGAACAAGAACCTGCAACGTAAGTTTCCTCTACATCATTCTTTTAATAACAGTTAAAGAATAACTAAATTGAGTTTCAAAATGGATCAGGCTACAACTTTATTCAAACACAAATACAAAATAGTCGCTGAAAGTTCATTGATAATTTTGCAGAGGAGATCTCAGACCTGACCGAACAGATCGGTGAGACTGGAAAGAACATCCATGAGCTGGAGAAGGGAAAGAAGCAGGTGGAGACAGAGAAGGCAGAGATCCAGACAGCCCTGGAGGAAGCTGAGGTAACACTTTTAGGTCCTAGATGAACAACGCAATTGTTAGATTCCTTTCAATACGTTTTATATTCAAACAGCATAGCAGTATATGATCGACGTTACATTAACGGTCCTACAACCTTTTGATCCTGTATTTCATTTCAGGGTACTCTGGAGCACGAGGAGTCTAAGATTCTTCGTGTCCAGCTGGAGCTCAACCAGATCAAGGGTGAGGTTGACAGGAAGCTGGCAGAGAAGGACGAAGAGATGGAGCAGATCAAGAGGAACAGCCAGAGGGTGACCGACTCCATGCAGGGCACTCTGGACGCTGAGGTCAGGAGCAGAAACGATGCCCTGAGGGTCAAGAAGAAGATGGAGGGAGACCTGAACGAGATGGAGGTTCAGCTGAGCCACGCCAACCGCCAGGCTGCTGAGGCCCAGAAGCAGCTGAGGAACATCCAGGGACAGCTTAAGGTGCAAAACATATTAGTTACTAGACACATATTCAATCAACGGAACTGCTCTGAACATCTGAACCAAGGGGCTAGCTCCGTTCGCTGCCTCTAAATGAAGCCACTTCCGGTTTCTCGGTGAAGCTGCTGTTCCTATTTATGGCCCATCAGATGTCTTCTACTGTTTGCAAGACATTAAAATCTCAATGAGGTTGTTGGCGAACTTTACACTTGATTACCTTAGTAAACCTTTTCAAAAACACGTTGTTTTCAATCGCTAGTTTTTTAAATCATCATGATATGCGTTTAGTAAATTATGGTCACGTTAATTTTAAAATCTACTGGTTCTACCGAGTGAAGACCCGCCCTCGCTGCGGTTGCAGCCAATATAGTATTAATTTCTGGACCGGATATAGAAATATGGCGGATTTGAAATCACAGCAGAATGGGCTTGACACGGTCTATGATCCGAACAACATTCTGACGTTTCTCATAACATGTCCACCTCATATGCGATCTCTTTTTTTTAGGATGCCCAACTGCACCTTGACGATGCTCTCAGAGGCCAGGAAGATGTGAAAGAACAAGCCGCCATGATTGAGCGTAGGAACGGCCTCATGGTTTCTGAGATCGAGGAGCTGAGAGTGGCTCTGGAACAGACGGAGAGAGGCCGCAAAGTGGCTGAACAGGAACTGGTGGACGCCAGTGAGCGCGCTGGACTGTTGCACTCCCAGGTAAGTCAATTGGAGAAGAAGAAAAAACTGTCAACATTATTTAACATACTTGCATACTTGTATTGCTAATCCGAATTTTTATCTTTTAGAACACAAGCCTTTTGAACACCAAGAAGAAGCTTGAAACTGACCTGGTCCAGGTTCAAGGTGAAGTGGACGACAGTGTTCAAGAAGCAAGGAATGCTGAGGAGAAAGCAAAGAAGGCCATCACTGATGTAAGTTCCATTCCAGAGAGAGGTCCATTATACCAGGACAATTAAACATCCTTATGGCATTGCATGCATGTCTTGTTAAAACAGCCATGACAATCATAGGGGGGGGGAAATTAACTATATCACTATTTTCAGCACTTGTATCAAACATAATGTGCTCAGGAAAAGAACATTCTGAACATGAGGTGCTGGCTTCAGGCAGATGGTTCAGAATGTTACAGTGCAGACTGAACTGGTACAACAATATATTCAGTCAATCAAGATATTTAATAGCAACAACAATTACTACTAAATATGATGAGTACTAAGATATTGTGATTGTATTACCTGGTTTGATTCCTTCTGGTCTCATGACACATCACACATGTATCTGTTTATTACCTTTCATGATTTTAAAGAGCCATTGTCATGCGTTGAATGACGCAGGAGACCAAGACATTGTTTCACTTGCGGGACAATAAGGTATATTTGATCTCACAACAACGATGACTTTCCAGGCGGCCATGATGGCCGAGGAGCTGAAGAAGGAGCAGGACACCAGCTCTCACCTGGAGAGGATGAAGAAGAACCTGGAGGTCTCCGTCAAGGACCTGCAGCACCGCCTCGACGAGGCTGAGAACCTGGCCATGAAGGGAGGCAAGAAGCAGCTCCAGAAACTGGAGGGCAGGGTAAGGTGTAGTTTACTTCAACCCATTAAGACCTGGAACGCATCTGCGTCACCTTGGCTTTTAAACACTTTAACCATTATTGTTTTTAACTTTAGCTATTGAAAAATAGCAAATATACAAGCTCATGGGCTTATAGATCTGCTATTTGTGATTTATTTTTTTATCGTAAAACGTGTGCAATCCTTTGAATATATATGTATTTCACAGCAAACGTTTTTAACTCTTATCTTTGCTTCTGGGGTGGGTCCCTGGAACAATAATATTTTCAGATGGGGGTCGGCGGCCAAATACAGAAAATGTCTGGGGGTCCTTGACATGAAATAGTTTTTTTTTTTTTACTGTCATGATTTAGAAGACATGTGTAGAATCTGCTCTCAGGTCTCAACACGAATTATATGTCAATGAAATAAGAAGAGATCTCTTCATAATGTATGTTTCCATTGTGAAGGTGCGTGAACTGGAGGCCGAGGTTGAAGGTGCACAGAAAGGCAGTGGAGACGCTGTTAAAGGTGTGCGCAAGTACGAGAGGAGAGTGAAGGAGCTGTCATACCAGGTAGGCTATATCACTTAAATAACCATCATCATGCCACTGACTAAATTAATAGATGGACATGCAGCTAATGTTATAAATTCACTCTCACTTCAGACTGAAGAGGACAAGAAGAATCTGGCCAGGCTTCAGGATCTGGTAGACAAGCTGCAGCTGAAGGTGAAGGGCTACAAGAGACAGGCCGAGGAAGCGGTAAGTCAAATAGACAGTGTTAGTTAGTGGTGAGTGTTGTTATAGTTTAACTAAAAGGAATAATAGGAATCAGTTATGATATCAATATGACCAACAGCATAAGCAGGCATTCTTCAGTGTCCATCTTGCTGCTTTCCACAAGCGGCACATGGAAGACGCTCTTTTCAAATAGTGCGGCTTTGACCCATGTCTCTATCATATTGCAGGAGGAAGCAGCCAACACTCACCTGACCAAGTCTAGGAAGATTCAACATGAGCTGGAAGAGGCTGAGGAGCGCGCCGACATCGCTGAATCGCAGGTCAACAAGATGAGATCTAAAAGTCGCGACACCAAGGTAATGTTTAATAACTGAAGGTTCATTATCCTTTAACTAAGATTGAACTAAAGATTCATGTTGAATATCTAACATTATGTTCCTATTGTTACAGGGAAAAGATGCTGCTGAATAAGTTCTCCAGTTCAAGACACCGTACAACGTCATAAAATATGACCCCATTGTATTGAATGAAGGTGGCAACAACCTATGTTGTTTCTCATTCAAGGGACCATGCAAAGTCATAAAATATTGTATTCAATAAAGTGGCAAAAACTGTATTTAGTTGTCAATTCTTTTTTATTGTGAGGTTTTAATTCTGGGTGGGTCCAACTCACATGTCCACTATACCATTTTATAAACCCATTGTAAAGATAAGTATCTAGTGTACTTCAATGGCTCCCAAATCATTTTAGCCTGTGATGCAGAAGACAATTTGTACGTCTCCCACTCCCCGGGACCCAAACTATTGAAACTAGCAGATCAAGCTCACAATCAATGCTTCGCACCGTGAGCATGTAGATCGGCTATTTCACTACAACTTTAACATTTATTTATGGAATGGAATTTTTTTCACAACAAAAATAATACAACTTAAAACAATTAAATTAATTCATTAACGTAAAAAAATAATATATATATACACAGTATATATGGGCCATTCTACCAAATTGGTTCAAATTGCAGTCCCACAATGAAAAACACACAGTAAACTGTAAACTGTAGTAATGTCATGTTCTAGTATGTTCTAATTAATCACAATACATTAATTGAGATAATATAAAATTAAAAAAAACATCCTGTATATGTTACTTCCTATTGTAAGGTGGCTGTCCCAACCTCTGAACCCTACATTTCAATTCATGAAAAAAGTACTTAAATGATTTTTGGCACTTCCCTAAATATATTTTTTTAATACCCCCGGCCCCATTTGATTTATTTTATAGGGAAGTTGAAATAATGAAATTGATTTTGTAGATTTGTTCTTAATTTTACTTTCATGTCACTACCGAAACAGAAAGAGTCCATAGTCTGGTTTAAGCCACACCCCCACACTCTTCACAAAGAAGTGACATAGACTTCATGTTCATCATCTGAAAATCAGCGTTTTGTTTTAAGGAGTGTCACTACCGAAACACATCATTTCTCATAAATTATAAACTATTTTGTTTTTTCTGCTAAATGTGATGTTTCTATCCATGTACAGTACATCAGTTCAAAGTTGTTTTTTTGCCTAGCATTGCAGAGTTAAGCTAAAAGGTAGATGCAATTGACCACATGATGAAATAGAAATCAGAATTAAGTACATTAAAAAGCATAAACATCCAATTTTGTCACTACCGAAACAATTAGTCACTAATTTGTGACATGATTGTTTCGGTAGTGACAAAATTGGATGTTTATGCTTTTTAATGTACTTAATTCTGATTTCTATTTCATCATGTGGTCCAAAATACCAAAACAAAATGTAAAAGGTGTGGCAGAGAGAGACTGAGAGTGAGAATGCAGGCAAAGGAGATGGAGAGGTTTGTTGGGCTTCCACACGACCTAGCACCGAAGTGATCAGGCAGTATAGTAGTTTAGTAGTAGCTTGAGCAAATGTAAAGAATCTTATGAGTTAATATTTAGCAAAATAGTTAAGTGACTATGGCACCGCATTGTAAAGACAATGCTGTGGTCACTACCGAAACAGTGCAGTCACTACCGAAACACTGGTTGTATTGTCTAAAATCAAAGATAGTGAGGTGCTCTGGTGGTGGTGGCTCTGTGCCTATATTGATGCATTACTTGTAAGTTTCCTTTCTGTTTGCCAAATGCCCCTTTGAGTACCACCACCTGGCCCCCCTCCCCAGCCAGCACCGCCACCTGGCCCCCCTCCCCAGCCAGGGCCACCATCCGGGCCTCACCCCCAACCGGCACCACCACCCGGGCCACCCTCTCAGCAGCCCCCTCCTCAGCAACAGCTACGGGCCCCAGCCCCCCCGCAGCAGCCCCCTCCTCAGCAGCAGCCATGGGCCCCGGCCCCCCTTCAGCAGCAGCTATGGGCCCTGGCCCATCCTCAGTAGACCCCCCCTCAGCTGCAACCTTGCCCCTCGGCCCCCAATCAGCAGGCCCCTCCTCAGCAGCAATCATGGGCCCCAGCACCGCCTCCAGCACCCTCCGCATGGTCTCACCCAGCTCTTCCTCAGCCGCAACCATGGACCTCCACACCATCCCAACTGTCCCCAGCGACCATCCCTTACCAGGTACCTCCCACCTCCTTCCCACCACAACAGTGGACTCACTCAGTACCTCCCCCCATACAATGGCCCTCAGCTCCAACCCACAAACGTATACAGGCCCACCATTCGGCCACATGCCCTCTAGGGCTGAGGGACCTACATTCCCAAACCTTAATGAAGAAGACCCTCATGAATACACAATGCTAAGAATGGCCCTCCTAAATCTATATTGTCTCCCTTGGAAACCGAAACATACAAGTATACCACATCCTGCTAGATCACCTCAAACTACCCTCAGCACGGCATATAGCACTGGCCTATGCCCACGGCCCCCAGCCCTATACCAAGGCCTTAGCTGCATTAGACCAACAGTACAGCAGCCCCACCACCTGGCCATGAGAGAAATTACAACTATATCAAGCCTCCCAAAGGTCCAGGTAGCATCCAGGTAGCATGCCAGTATTGCAATTCCCCCGACCATTCGATAATCCACTGTAAAGACTTTAAGATGCTGAAGGCAGAAGATGCTAAAGTATGAATAAAGAAAGAAAGGAGGTGCTGGAGGTGTGCAGGACCTCACATGGCACTGTAACCTGAGAACACCTTGCCCCCTGTGTAACGGGAAACACCTAGGTAGCCTGCATCATGTTGGGGAGACAGAATCCATGGTACTGTATGTAAATCCGCAGCCCAGTTCACCCAAAGTCCTCCAAAAAGTGGTTAAGGTTATACTACGAAATCAACATCACACTTTAGATACTTATGCTATACTTGACGACGGTTCTCAGCGTACAATGCTATTACCAGCAGCATGTAAGCAACTTGGGCTCAAAGGAGACCCAGAACGACTAGTGGTACACACCATCAGACAACAAACTGAAGCAGTTAGTTTCCAGATGACACCCCCAGAAAACCTTTGCCATTACAAATGCATTCTCCTCAGACAAGTTGGCACTGGTAAAACAGAGCTATCCAGTAGACAAACTCAAAACACTCCATCGCCATCTACAGGGCCTCCCTCCCCATCCCCTTTCCAACTTGGAGCAGATAATTCTCACCAACCAAGAAAGCCCGCCTAGGGCCACCAGGGACACACGTAGCCCTCCATACCCAGCTAGGCTGGACACTTCAAGGGCGAACCTCCTTCCAGGAACAGCCAGATGCTGCTCAAACCCTCTTTACCTCAACCGTCGCCCCCTATGCAGAACTCAGTCGCCACGTTAAGAATGTATGGCAGTTGGATCTTCCACAAGAAACAAGAAACAAGAACAAGAAACCAACTACAAGATCCAAACTGGATAAAGAGGCCATGTATTTGCAGGAAGCCAAACCCATCAGAGCAGACGTTGATTGGCGTAAACGAAAAAGCAAATTCTTTAACACTGTTTTCGGGTTTTTATATGCATATTTTTGCTCCTGTGTTTATTTATCAAATAGATATTT
Organism: Electrona antarctica; assembly: GCF_951216825.1. NCBI lineage: Eukaryota > Metazoa > Chordata > Actinopteri > Myctophiformes > Myctophidae > Electrona > Electrona antarctica. Next base: position 56,077,301 of record NC_136812.1, on the reverse strand, counting down.
GATGGGGCGGCTGTAGAAAGCCCCACCACCCTATTGCTGAGAGTGGGGTGGAGTAGTAGCAGGTTGCCTTGTTGGTGGTGGGTGGGGCCGCCAATTGGCACACCTGGGGACTATATAAGGGCAACTAGAAGCCACAGACAAACATTTGTACCTTACTGGAGAGGTGCTGGTAGCACCTCTGTGCCTATATTGATGCATTACTCGTAAGTTTCCTTTCAATTTGCCAAATGCCCTTTCAGTATTTCCAGCACAGGCAGCGCAAATCCTGGCATGTATAGGCCTACGTAGCCCCTTTCGGGATCCTCGGTTACCTTTTCTGAAGTTTGGACGACGATACCCTAGGGTCCCTGATAGCTTATTCCACTCTCCATAGGACGCAGATTTACCCACTCTCTGTTCACGGAGACCTGCTTGGTCGCTTGAGTGTTGGTGAGATGTTTCAAAGATGCATACAACAGCTTTAGGAGACTGCGGAAACGTGTGTGAAACGGCATTAACCGCCGATGCCGTTAAGTATTTTAAGTATTTTTTTAAATGTTGCTTCGCTGAAATTCTCTCTTCCTCACTTCCCATGTCCCGCCTCCCACGACACAACAGCATTATAAACATCCTGCATGTACGCGGTCGGCCAATCAGAGGCAGTAACTAGGACGTGCAGCTAGCCAGTCGCCGCTCGGGAGGTGGTACAATGCAAAGTCAACAAGGAAGTCTAAGGAAGTCAACAAGGTCATCAAGTCAACAAGGTCATCAAGTCAACAAGGAAGTCAAGGACATGTTTTGATTTCCTCGAGTAGTGATTCTCAGCACCTGAGCTGATCTACACCCCTATAGCAGCATCTTGTTTGTCTGTGATCCACTTATATGGCACTGATGAAGGTCCCAGAACAGAAAAGATTGCTAATTTTATGCACCCCTCACTTTGAGAGCAGAGCACCTTATGTGCATATACAAAAATAGTCTTCTTTAATAGTTTATACAGCGAGCAAGTCTTTTTATGCCATTTTTCCTAGGTTTTGATTTGATTGATTGAAAAATGTATTAACAGTTTGCAGAATTACAGTACATTTCAAGCACAAACTCAATACAAAGGCTGTTAACTGTGAGTGGACGACCCAATTAAGCATTATACTTGTTTCCAATAGAAACAAAGGAAATGGGACAGAGAAAAAGTTAAATATTTAGGAATAGAAGTACCTAGGAATATGGACTCACTATATAAATTTAACTATGACAAACTAGAAACCACAATAAAACAAGACTTGAATAGATGGAGTCTAGTACCTCTGTCCTTAATGGGAAGGATTGACACTATAAGAATGAATATACTACCGAGATTTTTATTCCTTTTTAAGGCACTTCCTCTATACATCAGCCCAACTATATTCAGGAGCTGGGACCGAATGCTTCTCAAATTTATCTGGGATGGTAAAAAGCCAAGGGTCAAGATGAAAACATTAAAACTGCCAAAAAGGAAGGGGGGGCTAGCCCTCCCCAACCTGCAGAACTATTACTATGCAGCGCAAACACAGACAATACAAACATGGCTAAACGAGGAGGTACAGGTAAAATGGAGGTCCATAGAAGTATTAGAATGCAAGGACATGGAGAAAACCCTCCCTTTCCTTGCAAAAATTCCTAAACAAAACATCAAAAACATATGGCTTAGAAATACACTCACAGTTTGGGACAGAGTCAGGAACGACTTAGAGATCAATGATGAAATGCTGCTATTAAGAGAAATAAAGGAAGATCCTGACTTTGCCCCAAACAAAGATGATAGTACCTTCAAAATTTGGAATAAAAAGGGACTGAAGATATTTGGCCAACTCATGGATAATAAGGGAAATGTAAGCTTTGAGTCATTACAAAGAGACTACGACCTACCACATTCACATTTCTTTAGATATTTGCAGGTTAGAAGCTACATCCAGAATAACACCAGACAGAGAAAGACCATTACAGATTTCCATCCTTTGACACAGTTCCTTGTTAAAAACTATAAGCGCGCGAGTATCAAGCATCAAATCTCAGCATTGTATAACATCTTGGACAAGCAGAAAAAAACAGAAGAACTGAGAGAGAAAATAAAATGGCAAGAAGAACTACACCTAATTGTGCCTGAAACTGAATGGGAAAATATAAGCCTATCTACACATAAGACAACAGCATCTCAATTCTGGCGAGAATACGCATGGAAATGTCAAATGAGATATTTCTTAACACCTGTCCAATTAGCAAAATTTCAAAGTTCAGTAACACCAAAATGCTGGAGAGATTGTAGAGAAGACCACGCCAACCACAGTCATATCTTCTGGTCTTGCCCTGTATTGAAAGAGTACTGGGACAAAATCGGAAAGGAAATGACACAGGTCCTAAAAATTAACGTAGTGACCAACCATGAATATATCCTGTTGGGGAAAATTCCAACTGGAATAGTTCAATCCGAAGACAAGTATCTTATTAAAATACTAAGATTAACGGCCCTTAAACTTATAACAAAGAACTGGCGACAAAAACCAAGACCCAGGGTAGAGAATTGGAGGGAACTAACGGAACAAATTAAAGTAATGGAGCAGCTAACATATAAAATTAGAGGAAATATTGATAGGGGTATCGCTCTGTGGAGTAAATGGGAAAGCTATATGGAAGGTGCAGGAGTGGATGAGGCGGGACCATAACATAAACTAAGAATTTGAAAATCTGGCACCCCAGCTCAACTAAAAGCACACCTTAACTAAAAACACAGTTTAAAATCTAACAGGAATAAAATCTAGGAAGAGTCAACAACCATGCAGGGATAGCACTTTTTATTCTAATCGTTTTTGTTTTTGTTTCTTTTTCCCTTATAGGCAAGGCATTTGGCTCCAACAACAAAAAAAAAGAAAGAAAATTAACTAACTTAAATACGGGTTTTGGCGTTTCGGCCCATGCATAAGGCCCACAGGGTTTTTGTTTCCTTTGTATGTGTATATTAATAGGTATGCTATGTTAGGTTCTGCTATGTCCCTGTTTTTTATACTATCGTATCTATTTATTGTTTATTTTTACTTTTGTTTCTCGTTATATTTGTCTTTATGTTGTCCTAAGTGTTTCTGTGTCTTTTTTTTTTTTTTTTTTTTTTGTTTGTATCTGTATAACCACACCGTGGTGTTCACAAAAAATAAAAATATAAAGTATAAAAAAAAAAATACTTGTTTCCAATAGGGTCCACCATGTTCAATTCATCAAAAACATTTAGAGACGTACAAATAGACACTTCTATATAGACAAAGGACAGAACAGGAATTCATCATAAAGGAGGTAAAAAGGGAAAAGAAACATATACAGTGAGGGAAAAAAAGGGGTGGGCGGTGGGGGGGATTCACGTTCAGCTCCGTTCATTTGTTTGTTTTCCTTGGAGGAGCTGCGTTGGGTCCCCAAGTCGGCTTCGTGGCCGTACCTTGAGTTGGCTGTGTGGCCGTGACCGTCTCTTGTGTTGTCCTTGTGTTGGGTCCCCAAGTCGGCTCCGTGGCCGTACCTTGAGTTGGCTGTATTGTCAAACAATTGCCCTTATGGGTAGCACTTTATAATAACTATACACTATTAACCTATAGTTAAGCATTAGTTCATGCTTAATTAATCATGAATCCATCAATAGTAATAAAGCATGATTCATACATTACTAAGCATTAGTGAACACACTCGTAAGCATTTCATCTGTACACTATTAAGCATTTGTTAAGCATTACTAGAATACTTAAGTATTATTAAATAAAGCATTATTCATACATTACTAAGCATTGTATTGCTCACTGATAACCTACTTGTGAATGTGCTTAATCATTCTATTCTCATATTTTTGTAAATGATAGATTCGGCCCCTTTATAAATAAGTGTTTTATCAATTTACAAACGAGTTATTTATGAGTTAACACATAGATTTGTACATGGTTAATGTGTGGGTAATAAATGCTTTATTTATACTCTACGAATGATTTATTCAGGTAGTTATTACTCATTAGTTAAGCCTTTTTTGGGAACCCATCTAAAGTGAGAACTATCTATGCTTTATAAAGCATGCACATGGTTAATGAGTGTGGGTAATAAATGCTTTATAAATACTCTATGAATGATGTATTAAGGTGGTTATTACCTTAGAGTATATATGAATAGAGACGGCACCCGGAGGAAACCCTGAGGCGCAATGGACATAGTGGCCGAATTTGGTATTGCAGTGCTGGGCCAAGAACATGAACGCGCTGCTCCGTTGACTATCATTGCGCACGTTCATGATGACACGTGAACGCGGTTTCAGTGCAATGGCAGCGCGTTCATGTCTTAATGCGTGTGGATGGAAGGAGAACTCGGGTGCCGTCTCTATTCATATATACTCTCTAAGGTTATTACTCATTAGTTAAAGCGCAAATAACATGCATTTTAAAACTGCTTTTAATATTTAATATCATATTGTCTATGTCCCTCAACGTTATTTCTAATGGTTTGAGCCTCAATCACCACTCTGATATAACCAGTCCTTGTAATTTCTTTCTGGACTTTGAAAGTAGTTTTAGCTGCAGTACCACAATGCCCTGAGGTGGTGGGGGTGCTGATATGCAGATTATTTAATATTTGAGTCATCATAATACTGATGCTAGATAAAACCAGGCTTGTTTCCATTCCATGCCAGCTTGGAAAATCAACAATGGTGGACATTGTAAACAAAGTGGAAATGCAAATTTGGAACTGAAGACTGAAGAAGAGGAGGAATTATGCAAAGTAGGGTGACATTGATGACATCACGATGAGGACAAAATCAGTTGAGCTGTTCCTGAGAGCAATTTCCATTAAAGCACCCATATGATATGAAAGCCTGATTGTTCAAAATTGGTTATTTGTGGGGGATAGAAAACACATAATGGGAGCCCCTAAAACACAAAATAAATTGAAAAAGTTGAATTTTATGTTATAGGTCCTTTAAGCATGTTGTGGGAACCCATCTAAAGTGAGGACTATCTATTCTTTACAAAGCTTGTACAAATGAGAAAGAAGCAGTGATATAGACAATTGTATTTTTATGTTGATGGAACATGCAGGGTAAAAAAATAAAACAATGGAAATAAATAAATAAAGCATGTAAACAAAAAAACGTTAATGGATGAAAAATGACCCCTGGGGGTCCTCCTGCGACCCCCAGGTGAGCCAGTCCAACATGCGAGACCCCCGGAAGTTTAAGAACCATATTCGGAGACCGAGTCAGCTCACTAATCCTTCCCGCCTATATGAGCACTCATCCTGGGCATAGAACCGATAATAACAGATCTACAAAGACACCACATTAAATAACTCAGAAACTACAAAACATTTCAAAGTAAAACGTTCCAGCATATGTTTCCACAGTAAGCTGGATTATAAAAAGTGTGAATGGAGTTTGTAGGTGAAAGTGATTTTTTGACGTGTCAATAGCTGCCATTGAGCCCCATTGTACATTTCTCAAATTTGAAAGCACTATTATTTCTAAAACTATGAAACATTTCAAAGATTCCTTTTCAGGCAAACATGTCCACCGTAAAATGAACCTAAATAGGTTTGAATGGGGTTTCTAGGTGTAAGTATGTAGGACTAGTAGAATGCCAACGTTTGTACTATTGCCAATGAGAATGCATTGGGTGTTTAAGTTAAATAACTCAGAAACTACAAAACATTTCAAAGTAAAACGTTCCAGCATGTGTCTCCACAGTAAGTTGAATTATAAAAACTGTGAATGGAGTTTGTAGGTGAAAGTGATTTTTTGACGTGCCAATAGCTGCCATTAAGCCCCATTGTAAATTTCTCAAATTTGAAAGCACTATATTTCTAAAACTATGAAACATTTCAAAGATTCCTTTTCAGGCAAACATGTCCACCGTAAGATGAACCTAAATAGGTTTGAATGGGGTTTAGTATGTAGGACTAGTAGCATGCCAAAGTTTGTGCTATTGCCATTGAGAATGCATTCGGCGTTAAGTAACAGGCTTAACAACTGATAGATTAACGGAGGTTAAGTAATGGGTTACTTAAGCATTCATTGATTGAAGAAGACAAGGAATTAATGATGATTTAATGATAGTTCATGATAACTAATGCATCACCTAATTAAGGCTTAATTAAGCCTTAATTACGTGTATGAATTTGTCCCTTAAAGTGTTAGGCCTACATTAGTCTTATACCTTTTAAACATTTTAGTTTAGATGCCTGTGACAGCCTGTCAGCAGTTCAGACAATGCTGCTCAGCTTGTGTACGGCACAAAAAGAGGTGAGGACAAAGCCTATAGACAGCTCCCGACCTGACGTGATTTTTGTCCTGGCGCACGTTCAAGTTCTATGTTTTGCATAAATGTTAAATTGCGGTGATTCCGGTGATACGCCGTGTTGATAAATGAGGGCCAGTGTGTGTGTGTGTGTGTGTGTGTTTGTGTGTGTGTGTGTGTGTGTGCGTGTGTGTGTGTGTGTGTGTGTGTGTGTGTATGTGTTGTAAAGGACAATCTCTTACCACCCTGTGTTAAATGTTTTGACCACTAGATGGTGATATTTGCCCACTGTTGTAATCTCACTAACTAGACTAGAGCACTCTTGTGCTCTAATAAGTCATTCATACTTTTACCTATAAGCTTGAAAGTGAATGTCTTTGTATTTGATATATTATGCTGCTATCCTCTGCTTTTTTTGTTTTGTTTCATACATTTAGTTTTTACATATTATTTCAAAACATCTCAAAATAAAACCTGCTGATACCAACAATAAGCCACTCCCGACCTACTTCTTCTTTGAAAAAGCAAACATTTTTATGAATTATATATTTTTCTTTTCTTTCTTAAATTAATGAATTATTTTAATTTGTATATATTTTTTTTTCATGGAGAACAAAATTCCATTCCATACATAAATGTTTAAGTAGTGAAATAGCCGATCGACATGTTCACGGTGCGAAGCGAAACGAAGCGTTGTGAGCTTGTAGATCTGATATTTCCACTAGTTTGGGTCCCGGGGAGACAATTACAATTTCTCTTTTGGGTCACAGGCTAACAAAAAAGGCAAATTCGTATGAAATTTGTTCTCCGCATTTGATCCCTCTCTTGGACCAGTGAGCCAAGGAGCGGTGAGCTGCAGCCGTGCCGCGCTCGGGAATCAATTGATTAGTTGATTTGACCAGCCCAATCGAAACCCATTGATGCTGAGTGCCAAAGCAGGGAGGCATTGGGTCACATTTTTACAGTCTTTGGTGTGACCTGGCCGGGGATCAAACCCCGACCTCACAGTTTCAGGGCAGACACTCTAACCACAAGGCCACTGTCAGGATAGGAGTGATCTTTGCAAGGAGTGAATAAAATGGTATAGTGGACATTTATCTCCGTTCGCATCGGCTCAAAAGCACGCCCCACCCCTCTGGACCAGAAATCGCGCTGGCTGGGCCTGGGCCAGGCTATCTGCAATGTGACCAGACTTTTGCAGAATCTGCAGACACAAGCTGGTGCACACACACTGGGGGAAAACCTTTCCACTGCATACTGAGGGCGGCTGTGGCTCAGGAGGTAGAGCAGGTCGTCCAATGATCCCTGGGTCGGCGGCTCGAATCCAGGCTCCTCCTGTCCACATGTCGAAGTGTCCTTGGGCAAGACACTGAACCCTACAGCCAAATTCCAATACCGCAACTTTCACACTCGCTCACTCCCCTCACGTCCTCCACTCGCTCCTTAGCTCCGCCCCCAGCGAGGAGGAGAGGATTCCATGCGAGGACAGAGTGGTGGAGTGGATTTGCCTCTAGAATCGGAATGTACTACACTGTCATTTCAAAGCGACGGCACATTCTGCGATCACTTATGACGTGTATCAATTCAATTGGCTTTATTGGCATGGGAAAACATACGTTTACATTGCCAAAGCAAAAGTGGTGGAACAATACAGTGTCACACAGCTGGATCACTGGAACTCCGAACCCAGAGCCGTACAGTCTACAGAATAGACAATTCATCATTTTGTGCATGTAACCGAGGCCAATGTGTATGTATTGGTAACATGTGCAAGGCTATTTATTCCTGAAATAGTGAATAAGCGCCAGGATGCGCACACTTTTATATTATATGATTGTGAAGGGAATTCCTGACCTGCCCGCAGCCCACGTTCCTTTTTGCTCATATAAACCACCCCCCCTCCTCCGACAGTCCCTCCTCCGACGGTCTTTGCAAATAACGGACACTATAACAGGAATTAGGTAGTCTCTCTGACTTACATATTCAGTTCAGTCCACATATAAATAAATAAATTTTTGTCACTGTCATTCATAGCAGTCTGTGCATTCAGGCATGCACAGAGAGAAATTAACTATAGCTTTTGAGGTGTGCACAATATAGCCTACTTTTATTATGCTTATATCACACAATGCAAAAAAGCCAGTGGCTTGTTGTGGTCCTTTCACTTTCACATATGTAGGCTATAGATAGGCTACTTTATCATTCTGAAGCTCTATATTAATTCAGCGAAAATGTGTCTCTTCAACAAACAGCAAAGCTTTTTAGTTTAATGTGTGTGCGTGTGTGCGTGCATGTGTGTGTTGGGTCAGCAACTCAGCTGCAGCAGCCGGCAGCTAGTGGATGGGGGGTGGGTGCATAGTATCGGGTTTCAAGCAGTGTTTTCTGTGCCACATGTGGAGGAGGCGGACTTATGTCACTGGAGAAGGAAAAAAACATGTACACTACACGTGATGCGGAAATCCGCCGCGAGGAGACAAAATACCCCACCGAGCCTGCACCTGATGTACACTCGCTCTATGCGGTCTCGGAGAGCCCACTCGGCTCCTCCACTCGGCTCCACTCGTCTCCTCGATGGAGCACATTAACAATAGGAACGTTAACCATTTCCGGGTCAAGCTGGAAAGACCCCGAGTGATCGAGTGGGAGTGAGCGAGTGGCCGAGATTTTGGGTGTTGGAATTTGGCTTACATTGCCTCCAATGAGTCGGTCGGTGTGAACTTGCCACCATTGGTGTGTGAATGTGGGAAGTGAGGACGCTGGCGTCGACTGCTCGCCGCTTCACCTCCCAATATATGAATGAATGATCAGAATGAACCATTGTAAAGCGCTCTGAGCACTTGGAAAAGCGCTATAAAAATGCAATTCATTATTACTGTGTGAACAGATCTAGTGGTACTCTGAAGGCACACTGGGGTAAAACATTTTAACTGTGCACAGTGTGACCATGCAGAGTTTCACTCAAGTAGATAATCTGAAGAAAAATAATATTACCTTTTTGTTAGTGGTGCACAGAATCACCCATAGCCTACATGTATTTACTTTAAAGATAGCAATTGCGCAATATATAAATAGCTGTAACAAGTAAAAGTACTGCATTCCAGTACGATACTGGCATCGACATTTAAGTAAACATTATTTTGTTTCCTTTAGTCGTATTCATCTAAATCGGAGTGCAGTAAAACATAGAAAGAAGTATGCAATATTGAGAAATGGACATACTCAAGAAAAGTAAAAGTACCATACAGTGTGTGTGTGTGTGTGTGTGTGTGTGTGTGTGTGTGTGTGTGTGTGTGTGTGCGTGCGTGCGTGCGTGTGTGTTTGTCTGTTGTAAAGGACAATCTCTTACCACCCTGTGTTAAACATTTTGACCACTAGATAGCGATATTTTCCCACTGTTGTAATCTCACTAGACTATCATGTATGATATATTTTCTCTATTATTAAGGGACCAATAAGTCACTCAGCGACTTTGGTCACTTATTGTTTTTGTGTTCCTTCTTCTTCCGCCAAAAATAGCTGTTCTGACTGAACCGTGCAGTCGTTTTTTGCGAAACGTGGTAGTCTGGTAGAGGGCCATGCCAAACGGTGACTATGCGAAGCCCATGACGATTGGCCAAATGGTGACGCTATAGCGCTCAATTGAAAATGCTAACTTTGAACGTGCATAGCTCATGAACCGTTTGACCGTTGGCAATGACACTTTGATACACATATGTGTCTCCTCATGCCGAACAACTTTCGTGCTCTGACTTCACCCGCCATTTTGAATTATATGAAAAACAGTTAAAATGTATCTGCTCCCAGGATCTTTGATAAAAATGCACGAAAACTTCTACACTTGAACTTTGGACCTATACGGACAAATAATTGTAGCACATTTTTGTTAAGTGAAAAAAGGAAGTTTTTATGAGCCAATGAAAATTGCTGTTTTGTGAAACTTCTTCTTCTGCCCCTAATACCTACATGAAGCGTCATTTGCTTATGCCACTTTACAGTATGGTAGAGGGGCATGCCAAATAGCACTGAAAGCAGTCTTACTCCAATTAGCCAAAGGGGGGCGCTATAGCAGTTCTTTGAAAATGAAACCTTTCAACAGTCATAACTCATGCCTCGTTTGGCAAACATTCATGGCACTTGTTTCCACATGTTCCTTGACTCATCGGGAACACATCTGTCACTTTGACAAGTAAGCTCCGCCCTCAGATTTTCCGCCATTTTGAGCAGTTTGAAGAATGCTTATACCTGATTTTCTGCCTGGTTTTTTGAGCAATTTGCGTGAAACACTCTACACACAATGTATGGACCATTATCTGAAATTCCAGTTGAAGACAACTTTGTACGTGAAAACATGAACAGCGAACACACTTAATAATGGATAATGACATGCCCAAAACGAGGATACACATGATTGTTATCAAACTTGTAGTCACTGATTGTCTCTGTGTAGTTCAGTCAGTAGAGCTCTCGCCTTCAGACCACAAGGTTGTGTGTTCAAATCCGGGTAATGACAACTCAGCCTGTGATTCTTATTTGTGCATATTGTTCTTATTGCGTATTGTCTTCTTTCTTGGTCCCGCCTTATCGCTGCTTGCAGCTATATTTAAGGTTATTTTTGCAGTCGGTTTGTACAATACATTCACTTGAAAGTGAATGTATTGTATGTATTGTATGTATAATTTGTATTTGATATATTATGCTGCCATCCTCTGCTTTTTTTGTTTTGTTTCATACATTTAGTTTTTACATATTATTTCAAAACATTTAAAAATAAACCTGCTGATACCAACAATAAGCCACTACCGACCTAATTCTTCTTTGAAAAAGCAAAAATGTATTTCATTATTTTAATTTAGTTTATTTGTGATTTCATGGAGAACAAATTTCCATTCCATAAATAAATGTTTAAGTAGTAGTGAAATAGCCGATCTACATGCTACATGCTTGTAGATCTGCTATTTCCACTAGTTTGGGTCCCGGGGAGACAATTACAATTTCTCTTTTGGGTCACAGGCCAAAAAAAAAAGTCAAAAGTCGTACGAAATTTGTTCTCCGCATTTGACCCATCTCTTGGAGCAGTGAGCCACAGCCAAGGAGCTGCAGCCGTGCTGCGCTCGGGAATCATTTGATTAGTTGATTTGACCCGACCAATCCAACCCATTGATGCTGAGTGCCAAAGCAGGGAGGGTACCATTTTTACAGTATTTGGTATGTATGACCCGGCCAGGGATCAAACCCCGACCTCCCAGTTTCAGGGCAGACACTCTAACCACAAGGCCACTGTCGGGATAAGATTGGAAAGGATTGGGAATGGGAACCACTGAAGTAGACTAGATACTCTTTGCAAAGAGTGAATAAAATGGTATAGTGCATATGTACGTTGAACCCATGATTTCAAAACTCACGATAAAAAGTATTGACAACAAAATAACGTTTTTGCCACATTTATTGAATACAATGGTTCATATTTTACGACTGTGCACATGGTCCCTTGAATAAGAAACATAGTATTGACAACAAAATACTGTTTTTGCCACCTTCATTGAATACGATGGGTCATATTTTATGACGTTGTACGGTGACTTGAACTGGAGAACTTATTCAGCAGCATCTTTTCCCTGTAACAATAGGAACATAATGTTAGATATTCAACATGAATCTTTAGTTAAATCTTGGTTCAAGGATAATGAACCTTCAGTTATTGAACATTACCTTGGAGTCGCGACTCTTAGATCTCATCTTGTTGACCTGCGATTCAGCGATGTCGGCGCGCTCCTCAGCCTCTTCCAGCTCATGTTGGATCTTCCTAGACTTGGTCAGGTGAGAGTTGGCTGCTTCCTCCTGCAAAATGATAGAGACATGGTTCAAAGCTGCACTATTTGAAAAGAGCATCTTGCAATTATAGACACTTCCAGGAAATTATAATGTGTTTATGTGGCTAATACAGTAGCATGTTCATGAGTGCGTCGGCACCGTCTTGAATTAGCCTTGACAGGTTCTCATTGGAATGACACGATCATGGCTGCGTTCTTGTTCAGCACCCTGTGACCCCGAGCCAAATATTTCCACTTGCAGGGATTTTTTTTTTTAATGCTTTCTGTGGTCAATTTCGGAAATGTTTTTCCATTACACACACTGACTGCATGTGTCTGCAGCACGTGTGCATTGTGTAGCAGCATGCGTTCCCTTTCAGCATCCATGCAGTCACAGGCCTTCCACAACGCCCATGTGTGCTGTGTGCGCCCCATACAGCAGAAGCATGGCAAGCTAGAGAGATTCCATGTGCCGCTTGTGGAAAGCAGCAAGATGGACACTGAAGAATGCTCGGCTTATGCTGTTGGTCATATTGACATTGCATCATAACTGATTCCTATTATTCCTTTTAGTTAAACTATAACAACACTCACCACTAACTAACAATGTCTATTTGACTTACCGCTTCCTCGGCCTGTCTCTTGTAGCCCTTCACCTTCAGCTGCAGCTTGTCTACCAGATCCTGAAGCCTGGCCAGATTCTTCTTGTCCTCTTCAGTCTGAAGTGAGAGTGAATTTATAGCTGTCCATCTATTCATTTAGTCAGTGGCATGATGATGGTTATTTAAGTGATATAGCCTACCTGGTATGACAGCTCCTTCACTCTCCTCTCGTACTTGCGCACACCTTTAACAGCGTCTCCACTGCCTTTCTGTGCACCTTCAACCTCGGCCTCCAGTTCACGCACCTTCACAATGGAAACATACATTATGAAGAGATCTCTTCTTATTTCATTGACATATAAGTCGTGTTGACCCATTGAGACCTGAGAGCAGATTCTACACATCTTCACGTCTTCTAAATCATGACAGTAAAAAAAACAAAACTATTTCATGTCAAGGACCCCCTAGCCTGGAACTCACCTATGCTTTTTATGGCATAGGCAGCTCCCGGCAGGATCCGCCGGGAGAAACTATACGCAGCTGCGCGACATGAGACTAATTACTTAGAGCGACAGAGAGAGAGAGGAGAGGACTTTTTTTTTTCTCCCTGAAAAAAAAACGTCTGGGTTTCCGAGGCTAAGGACCCCCAGACATTTTCTGTATTTGGCCGCCGACCCCCATCTGAAAATATTATTGTTTCACAAAGTGAAATTGTGAAATACTATATATTCAAAGATTTGCACCTGTTTTTATGATACAAATAGCAGATCTACAAGCCCATGAGCTTGTATATTTGCTATTTTTCAATAGCTTAAGTTAAAAACAATAATGGTTAAAGTGTTTAAAAGCCAAGGTGACGCAGATGCGTTCCAGGTCTTAATGGGTTGAAGTAAACTACACCTTACCCTGCCCTCCAGTTTCTGGAGCTGCTTCTTGCCTCCCTTCATGGCCAGGTTCTCGGCCTCGTCGAGGCGGTGCTGCAGGTCCTTGACGGAGACCTCCAGGTTCTTCTTCATCCTCTCCAGGTGAGAGCTGGTGTCCTGCTCCTTCTTCAGCTCCTCGGCCATCATGGCCGCCTGGAAAGTCATCGTTGTTGTGAGATCAAATATACTTTATTGTCCCGCAAATGAAACAATGTCTTGGTCTCCTGCGTCATTCAACGCACGACAATGGCTCTTTAAAATCATGAAAGGTAATAAACAGATACATGTGTGATGTGTCATGAGACCAGAAGGAATCAAACCAGGTAATACAATCACAATATCTTAGTACTCATCATATTTAGTAGTAATTGTTGTTGCTATTAAATATCTTGATTGACTGAATATATTGTTGTACCAGTTCAGTCTGCACTGTAACATTCTGAACCATCTGCCTGAAGCCAGCACCTCATGTTCAGAATGTTCTTTTCCTGAGCACATTATGTTTGATACAAGTGCTGAAAATAGTGATATAGTTCATTCCCCCCCCTATGATTGTCATGGCTGTTTGAACAAGACCATGCATGCAATGCCATAAGGATGTCTAATTGTCCTGGTATAATGGACCTCTGGAATGGAACTTACATCAGTGATGGCCTTCTTTGCTTTCTCCTCAGCATTCCTTGCTTCTTGAACACTGTCGTCCACTTCACCTTGAACCTGGACCAGGTCGGTTTCAAGCTTCTTCTTGGTGTTCAAAAGGCTTGTGTTCTAAAATATAAATAATCGGATTAGCAATACAAGTATGCATGACTTGTACGTTAAATAATGTTGACAGTTTTTGTTTCTTCTCCAATTGACTTACCTGGGAGTGCAACAGTCCAGCGCGCTCACTGGCGTCCACCAGTTCCTGTTCAGCCACTTTGCGGCCTCTCTCCGTCTGTTCCAGAGCCACTCTCAGCTCCTCGATCTCCGCGACCATGAGGCCGTTCCTACGCTCCACCATGGCGCCTTGTTCCTTCACATCTTCCTGGCTTCTGAGAGCATCGTCAAGGTGCAGTTGGGCATCCTAAAAAAAAAGAGATCGCATATGAGAGAATCGTCAGAATGTTGTTCGGATCATAGACCGTGTCAAGCCCATTCTGCAGTGATTTCAAATCCGCCATATTTCTATCCGGTCCAGAAATGAATACTATATTGGCTGTAACCGCCGCGAGGGCGGGTCTTCACTCGGTAGAACCAGTAGAATTCATTTTAAAATTAACGTGACCATAATTTACTAAACGCATATCATGATGATTTTAAAAAATACTTTTGAAAAGGTTTACTAAGGTAATCAAGTGTAAAGTTCGCCCACAACCTCATTGAGATAATGTCTTGAAAAACAGTAGAAGACATCTGCTGGGCCATAAATAGGAACAGCAGCTTCAACGAGAAACCGGAAGTGGCTTCATTTCCAGGCAGCGAACGGATCTAGCCCCTTGGTTCAGATGTTCAGAGCAGTTCCGTTGATTGAATATGTGTCTAGTAACTAATATGTTTTGCACCTTAAGCTGTCCCTGGATGTTCCTCAGCTGCTTCTGGGCCTCAGCAGCCTGGCGGTTGGCGTGGCTCAGCTGAACCTCCATCTCGTTCAGGTCTCCCTCCATCTTCTTCTTGACCCTCAGGGCATCGTTTCTGCTCCTGACCTCAGCGTCCAGGGTGCCCTGCATGGAGTCGGTCACCCTCTGGCTGTTCCTCTTGATCTGCTCCATCTCTTCGTCCTTCTCTGCCAGCTTCCTGTCAACCTCACCCTTGATCTGGTTGAGCTCCAGCTGGACACGAAGAATCTTAGACTCCTCGTGCTCCAGAGTACCCTGAAATGAAATACAGGATCAAAAGGTTGTAGGACCTTTAATGTAACATCGATCATATACTGCTACGCTGTTTGAATATAAAACGTATTGAAAGAAATCTAACATATGGACAATTGCGTTGTTCATCTAGGACCTAAAAGTGTTACCTCAGCTTCCTCCAGGGCTGTCTGGATCTCTGCCTTCTCTGTCTCCACCTGCTTCTTTCCCTTCTCCAGCTCATGGATGCTCTTTCCAGTCTCACCGATCTGTTCGGTCAGGTCTGAGATCTCCTCTGCAAAATTATCAATGAACTTTCAGCGACTATTTTGTATTTGTGTTTGAATAAAGTTGTAGCCTGATCCATTTTGAACCTTAATTTAGTTATTCTTTAACTGTTATTTAAATAATGATGTAGAGGAAACTTACGTTGCAGGTTCTTGTTCTCACGCTTCATGGTCTCCAGTTGGTCCAGGGACTCCTCGTAGGAGTTCTTCATCTTAAACAACTCGGTGCCGAGAGAACGAGCCTCTTTTTGAGCTCCTTCCAACTCTGCATTGCCCTCTTCATGTTTCTGCTTCCATTCTGCCAAGACCTGCACAGCAGCCGTGATGAAATGTGTCATTTACCTCCACTTTCAGGAGGTGACAATTAAAATAATTCATGTCAAACCAATTCACGTTGCTTAGACAACAGTCTGAGTGGCATTAGTCCGACAACACCGCCGCTCCCGAGATGTGCTGCCAGTTACAACTAACCCATGGATTACTGTGAGGTTAGGTTTAGGTTTGGGTTTTGGGTAGAGTGTCGGACTCATGACTGTAGGTTAGTACGTCGGACCAAACACATGCAACCATGTCAAAGCACCTTATCGAAGTTCCTCTGTTTCTTGTCGAGGTTGGCGGCTAAACCGTTGGCCCTCTCCACGTCAATCATGAGGTCTTCCACTTCACCCTGGAGTCTCTGCTTGGTCTTCTCCAGAGAGGCACACTTGGAATTCACAGCCTCGATTTGCTCCTCAGCCTCCTGAAGACGCTGGGCGAGCTTCTTCCTGTTGATCACAAATCAAAGCATTGTGAGCAATATTTTGTATAGTGAGCGGTGTACAATGTTGTATAATTGTGTGCGTGTATGTATATATATATATATATATATATATATATATATGTTTTTTATTTTATTATTGATGTGCACTTGCCTACGCACCTGTTCCTAAGCCTACTCTAGGTGTGCGAAAGTCTTTATAGTGAGGAAAAAAACACTGATGACTTACTTAGCTTCCTCCAGCTCCTCTGTGCGTTGGACAGCATCAGTCTCATACTTGCTCCTCCACTGACACACCTCAGCGTTGGCCTTGGACATTCCACGCTGCAGCTCCGCCTTGGCCTCTTGCTCCTCTTCAAACTGCTCCCTCAGGAGGTCACAGTCATGGCGAGCTGACTGCACAGCGTGGGCGAGGGCGTTCTTTGCCTGGCAAAATAAATACAGCAAAATAATGTCAGCTGGATGATATTACAAAAAGATGGAATTAGGTCTGTTCGTAAAAAAAAGGCTATTCCTTATACCTTAACCTCCTCTTCAACGAGTCTCTTCAACTCCTCGATCTGCTGGGTAAAGGCCTGCTTGCCTCTGGTGAGCTGAGAGACCAGAGCTTCTTTCTCCTCAAGTTGACGAGCAAACTCACCTAGTTAGACATTTGAGTATTAGTTTCAAACATTAAATCATCTTTGATCAATACATACAATTCCTGAGATAGCCATTAGGATTAGTATCTGTAATTATGGAATTTGCTCAAGTGCCATTGACAAACCATGTAGGCTAGTAGACCTTACAATGATGAACATTTACCATTTTCCGTCAACAGTCTTGCTCTCTGAGCTCCAATATCATTGAGCTGGCGAACATTCTCATCAGTCTTGGCCTTGATTTCACTGAGTTGGTCCTCAAGGGTGCGGCACATCTTCTCAAGATTTCCCTGTTGATTATCATTGGACACATTCAATCACTGAAGTAACCTACAATGTATTCCTTCGTTTTTTTCCCCCTGATTGGTTCATTGAACGTATTTTGTCAAGAATTACACACAAGCACTCTATTCTACCTTTGCCTTAGCAACAGCTTCCATGTTGCTGGACAGGTCATCGATCTCCATCTTGTATTCACTCTTCTCCTTCTCCAGTTTCTGCTTGACACGCTGGAGGTTGTCGATCTGCTCGCCCAGCTCTGCGACGCTGTCCGCCTGCTTCTTACGGAGAGCAGAGGCGGTGGCCTCGTGCTGCAGGGTGGACTCTTCCAGGTCACGACGCAGCTTCTGGAACTCAGCCTCGCGCTTCTTGTTCATCTCGATCTGAGCGGCGGTGGCTCCTCCAGCCTCCTCAAGCCTCTCACTGATCTCTTCAAGTTCCCTGGAGAGATCAGCTCTCTGCTTCTCAACCTTGGCACGAGCGGCACGCTCTGCCTCGATCTCCTCCTCCAGTTCTTCAATACGAGCCTTTCAAATGAATGGACATATTAAAATCCTAATTTTCACTTACTTATCATCAATGATTTTAAATAAGTATAAATTATAATAAAATAAATACCTGGAGTTCTTTGATCTTCTTCTGCAGCTGAGCTCCCATAGATTGCTCATCCTCAATCTTACTCAGAAGCTGTGATACTTCAAAGTCCTTCCTGTGGTATACATACAGTACATCATATGTTAGTGGTAGTTTTTATCCATGGCATTATTATTATTATTATTGTTGTTATTATTATTGTGGTCCACATTACTTCTTTATCTTCTCATCAGACTGCTGCTTGTCATTCTCCAGATCCATGATGGCTTCCTGGGCCAGTTTCAGATCACCCTCCAGCTTTCTCTTGGTTCTCTCGAGGTCCATGCGGAGCTTCTTCTCTTGCTCCAGAGAACCCTCCAACTGCACAACAATATAGTTTTCGTATTTTTCAGTAAGAAAATAAACGTACCGTATTCAAGTTTCAAAACATCCAATTGACTTGATGAACTCACGTCGTCAACTTGCTGTTCCAGCTTGGTCTTGGCCTTGGTCAGAGTGTTGACTTTGTCTTCCTCTGCCTGCAGGTCATCCAGTGTCTGCTGATGGGCCTCTTGGAGCGCCTTCTTCTCCTTGGTCAGCTTAGCAAGACCTTCATCTTGAGAGGCCATCTCCTCAGTCAGGTTCTTCACCTAAATAAGCAGAACGAATGGATCAATATTGTTCTAGAACTTGATAAGACCGCAACGCTAGAAGAGTGTATAATCGTGAATGGATCATTATTGTTCAATAACTTAATAAGACGGCTACAGCGTATGATCATGAACCTTGTTTTCAGTGGCGTGTTTCTCCTTCTCCACTTTGGCCAAGGTGAGCTCCAGGTCGTCAATGTCCTTCTTGAGCTCAGAGCATTCGTCCTCCAGCTTCCTCTTCTTGGCAGTAAGCTCTGCGTTAATCTCCTCCTCGTCCTCCAGTCTCTCGGTCGTCTCTTTGAGCTTTGCCTCCAGCTGGATCTTACTTTTAATGAGACCCTCACATCTCTCCTCAGCATCATTCAGAGCCTCGTCTCCCTGGTTGTCAATGAAAGAGATAAGTGAGGAAACGTGTCAGCATTTGTTCTGGGTGAGATTTCGCTCCTATGCCACTTGAATGTGGAACGCCCTACTAACGGCCATTAAGAAATGTGAATCCCTAGACCCTAGTCTAGCACTTACGGGCGGCTGCAATTCGAAACTGGCGCCTGTAAAATAAAATTCCCCCCCTTTTTTCCCCATACTGTACACGTTTTGTATATTTCCTAGTGTATTTTGTTGAATTGAAATGGAGGTCCCTGATGTAAACAAGTCTTGCTTGTACCCATTCTACAAACAGTGAATACAAATTTCAATCAAAGATATATGAGTATATTTGTTTTGCAGCTGCTTCCATGGGGGACACCTTCCTCCACAAGGGACACTAACAGAGCTGAACAAGCTTGTGAAAAAGGCAGGCTCTATCATTGTAAGAGCCTGGACGGTACAGAGGTGAGGACAAGGAAGAAGCTGGAGGCTATCAACCTCCAGCAGTGGCATATGCAGCAGATTCACCCTCCCCACAGAAGAACCACACATTGGGTCCGGCCTTTGTGCTGCTAGCCATGTAGCCATACATACAATGATGCCAACAGCCGTTGGACCCACCAGGCATTCTCTGCCATGGTCTACATCTACATTAGATAAAATATACAAGGTCAGATGATAAACAATATGAAATATTATTAGCAACATTCCCTGTACAAGTGTAGGTACTTACTGATGACGCTGCCGTTGAAAGGGCATTCTTCTCCTGCGTTAGAGCAACCAACTTCTCTTCCAGGCTCTTCTTCGAGGCCAGAGCACTAGCCAGGTCTGTCGTCATCTTTTCGTAGTTCTCCTTCATCGCTGCGAGCTCCTTCTCAGTCTCAGCGCTCTGCAGAAGAGGCTTGATCTTGTAGTAGACCTTCATCCATGGCCAGTGTTTCACAGCGACGAACGAGCGGAGGTTGAACTGGATGGTGAAAACGGCATCTCTGTGGAAAACAGTTTCAGTGGATCATGATTGAGGGTTTCCACGTATTACGACTGCAGGCTCTGACTATAGTTACTATTATTGTGTCATAGTTACTTGCACAAGCAGAGCGCGCAAGTACTGCGATCGGTTGGGTATGTACAGTATGTATGTTGGGGTATGTATGTCGGTGTCCTCCAACAGCCATTCTTGGTGACATACGTAACTAAGGTATGTTTCAAGGTTGATTTAGAATAGCAGAGAGCTCTAGGACTCAGAGCAGCAGTCGTACCCAGACAGACAGCAGAGAACTCTATAGCACTCAGAGCAGCAGTCCTACCCAGACAGACAGCAGAGAGCTCTAGGACTCAGAGCAGCAGTCGTACCCAGACAGATAGCAGAGAGGTCTAGGACTTGGACATGGCCTACTTGTGTGCAAGGCGAAAGTTGGCATCTCGAGAGTGTTACTAATGTTGTCGTTATTATTGCTGTTTGTATAATCTTTGTTGCCCTGTGTCGTGGCAAGGTAAATGCAGATGGCCGCCCACCCAAGAGCCTGTTTTCTTATTTTCCTTGCCACCGTCACCAAAAGCTTGCTGGCAATTTCTACCGGGGTAGAGTGGCTGGTAGAGCAGCCGGATGAGAACCGTGAGGTACCCAGTTCGAAACCAGGCTCCCGCAGAGTTAGTGTTGAAGTGTCCTTGAGCAAGACTCTGAACCCCTAATTGTCCCCGATGTGCAGGTTGGTGCCTTGCATGGTTACCTCCGCCATCGCTATGTGAAGTGCTTTGGATAAAAGCGCTATATAAATGCACCATTTACCATTTGTAGTGATTTGACACTTTACATTTATTGTATTGAACAGCAATGACAAAGTTTGCTTATACAAATTGTACTCAATATTGAATCGATGCTTACCTTACCGCCGTCATCTTGACAAACGCCTTCCTCATGAGGTAAGCTCGTCCGAGAGCCTGAGTCATTGTGACCAGAGTGAACAGCTTCTCATCTCGCATCTCCTCCAGGGTACCCAGAAGACCAGCTTTGAAGAACACCTGAACACAATGTTACAAAACACTGTCACTAAACAACCATAACATCTTTAGTCCACTCGGGATAATGTTAAACCAGGTTCACAGTGTGTTCACCTTGGTGTGTCCAAATCTGTACTCATCAACAGGAACGTCAATGGACCCAAGCAGCTTCTCTGAAGCTTTCTTGTTGTCCATGAAGGCGCCATCGGGACACGCGCTGGCGTTCAGTACTTTGTACCTGTTTTTATAAAAGTTCATGGTCATTTTGCGCTGGCATTCTATATACTTTTCTAAAAGTTGATCATTTTGCATTGACTATGTTTGGAAATAAAAGCTGCTGGGGGAAAAGGAATGAATACCTCTGCTTGAAGTCAGCGTATGGGATTCTGCTGGGGAAGCCCTTTCTACAGATCCTGATGCCCTCCAGCACACCGTTACACCTCAGCTGGTGGATGACCAGGAAGTTCTCCATCAGGCCTGTACAGATGTTGCTTCATTATTAGAAGAACAAACTCTGGCCAAAGTTGCATTAAATGATAGTTTATCATTTTTATTTTCAGTGTTTACCTGGACACTTGGACTCGTTGGGAATCAGGCAACGCACAAAGTGAGGATGAGTTGCCCTCAGGTTGGTCATCAGCATCCCCAAGTTTGCCTATTGAGACATAAAACAGCCAATTATGTTTATTATTAGTAAAAAGTCATACAAAATTGTACTTTTTCCTCCGCTGCTATTATTTGAACTCTTTAGATACTAGTTTCTTTGCAGATTTAAAACATACATTAACCATTTAAGCCCTATTTTAAACTTCAGCCACAACAGAAATTGTTTAATTGTTAATTTTGTTTATTTCTTACATGGATATAATGTTGATAGTAATAATAATGCTTCACTCTTACAGGAATATAATGTTGATAATAATGAATACAAAATCTTACCCTGAATGCACTAGACACAGTCTGCATGGAACCACCCTTCTTCTTGCCTCCCTTCTTTGTATTATCTGTTTATATTTGTTAGAATCGTGAGTTATCATCATTAGTCATATACAGAATGCAAATTCCTCCCTAGTGTTCATAGTATTCATATAACAATACCCCCAGGCTCAGGTTGGGGGATAGAACACATATTATTATCCTATATTAAAACTCTATTTCTAAAACGGTTAGTCCCAATACTTGAATCTGATTGGCTGGGTTCCGTTGTAAATCTCACGATAATCGGGTGCAGTAGTTTAGTTTAGACAGTTTTTGGTTTAGACTATTCATTGGTTAAGTCCTACAACTACAACCTATCTCAAACCCTCACCCTAAACCTAACCTCCCACGGGGCAGCACACCTAAAACTAACCTTAACCCATGTCTGACCAATGACTAGTCTAAACTAAGTATGCACCCCCGATAATCCACACCTTCAATCACTTTATATAATTCCCAGCTGATCCCGCAGCTCTGCAGCTGAACTGGGGAAGGGGAGCACTTGATTGCCTTACACGCCCTGGCTGTGCGGGCGTCTAAGCACCGCCCGCGCTCATATGACTGTGAATGTGTGGCTCCGGGCGGCTTCGTAAAGACATCAAACGCCTCCTATTCCCCCGTCACAGAGACTGGAGTAAAAACAATGAAGTGTGGCTCGCTCTGGAAAAGCGTAGCTACTTTTGTGAATGTAATAGTTTTATGAGGTTAATATTACTATGTGTGTAACCATTTTAGAAAAGCAATAAGCCACACAAGGTCCCAGCTTACTGTGTCATTTATAATGGCTGACAGGGTCGGAGACCTTCCGCTACGCGTCGGGTCTCACTACACCTCTCAGCCATTATAAAATACCCGGTAACCTGAGACCTCTTGTGTGCTTTAATTAAAATTGCCTAGAGGGTGGGCTGGTGGGTGTGTTGGACGTCACAAACGTAACAGGCACACCGCTGCTCTGAACCGCACCCAACTTGTCACCAACACTGACCAGAGGTCTGCCATCAGAATAGCTGGCCGCTGGGTTCCACAGGCGCACTATTGCTCAGCCCCTTCTATGTTCCTATTGGCTGAGGTTTAAACAGCCATAGCTCCAGTTCCCCGCATGCTGCCCCAAACTTGGTAGGTGCGTCAATTAGGGACAGGCTGTAATTGCTTAAGCCCCGCCCCTCTGTGTTCCTACTGGCTGGCCTTTAAAGTAAACAACCATAATAACATGGAAACAGTTCCCAGCATCCCAGAAGACATTACAATATATTAATAAACATACCTTCAGGCTCAGGTGGGGGATAGAACACAGCCAGCAGTTTAACTGAAGACTTCTGGAACAGCTGAATGACAGAGTCGTTAAGAGGATCTTTGTTCTTGTCCAGCCAGCCTGTGATGCTGTAGTCCACTGTTCCAGCGTAGTGGACCAGGGAGAAGTGAGCCTCGCCCTTGCCTTTGGCAGGCTTGGGCTTCTCAAAGGCCTTGTTCTTTCCCAGATGCGCTGTAATCAGCGCCTCGGCGAAGGATTTGTCTGTAGCCTTCGGGAACATGCACTGCTCTTCAAGGATGGAGAAGATGCCCAAGGGCTGTGTAAAGGAGACAAAAAAAGACACATCACCAAAAACAATATTAACATCATGTCCATTAAACTACAGTAAGTAGGTATGTAAGCCTTGCTGAGCAATGAGGTACATAGGGCAAGAGCCTATCTCTCTGTAGCATGAGGCAGCTTTGATGTACACCAGGGGGGCCAGAAAGGTAGATCACGATCTACCAGTAGATCACAAAGGCTGTGCAGGTAGATCACATGACATGCCCCTAAGGCCTAAATCATATTTAATTGAAATGTAAAGAATATATATAGATATTTTTGGCATCTACCACTTGAATTAAGGTGACTTGATTGATTGATATCAAAGAGGGGCCTGTCAGCTCAAACCAACAATGCAATATTTTGTTTTCAAGAGTGTTGCTGTGCACAAAGGTAGGTAGCATTAGAAATGTAATACAAAAAACCCTACCTACCGGTATTCCATTTCTCTCCATTTATTTCCCATTCCAAGTACATATAAGTCTATAATTATGTAACACTATAGCTCCGCTATTCCAAAGCCCCCTCAGATACACTATTTTCAGCAATGCAGAGGCAAGGAAGCAACCAGGTGCTCAGGAGGTGTGCAGGTATAAAAAAAATAAAAATAGTAAAAAGGTGCATCTGGGATCAATCGGGATAACACATCTATAGAACAAAGCGGAGATCCGGGCACGCTTAAAGGTTCAAAAGGAGGAAACCTTTATTCAACCGACATGTTTCGACCTATACAGTCTTCATCAGGGCTTTTCAGCAATGGTGTAATAATTCTTTAGGTGGGTAGACCTTGTTGAGCTGGTCATTTTGAAAGTAGCTCTCAAGTCAAAAAAAGTGTGGGCAGCCCTGATGTACACACACAACCCCTGGACATGACGCTAGTATGTCACAGGGACTTACCACAATCCAAACCCTTGATGCTGAGTGCCAAGCAGGGAGGCACTGGGTCCCATTTTTAGAGTCTTTGGTACGACCCGGCCGTGGATCGAACCCCCAACCTCCCAGTCTCAGGGCGGCCACTCAAACCAAAAGGCTACTGAGCTGGTGCAATTAAACCAATTAAACCAAAGTACAGAATAATTGTTTACCTTCTCAATCAGCTCAATGCAGACAGCCAAGTCCATGCCGAAGTCAACGAGATCCCAGGGAATTCCCTCTTTCATGTACTCTTCTTGTTCCAGAACAAACATGGTGTGGTTGAAAAACTGTTGCAGTTTCTCATTGGTGAAGTTGATGCACAGCTGCTCCAGGGTGTTGAACTGTGAGTGGAAATATCATTATTAGTCCAATCTCTTGTAATTGTGAAAATTACACAAAAATAATTAGGCCTATATTGTCCCACTTAAAACAAGTCCATGCTTACATCAAAGATCTCAAAACCGGCGATGTCCAGCACACCAATGTAGAAGTTTCTCTGCTGCTTGGTGTCCAGCATCTCGTTGATCCTGATGACCATCCAGAAGAACTCCTTCTCATAGATGGACTTGGCCAAGGCACCGACTGAGTTCATTACCTAAGGAAATAGGAACGTTAGTACGAGTGTGAATTACGCAATTTACAATTTAGACATTTATCAGATTAAATAATACATATAGTATAGTATACAGTAAATAATAAGGAAAACATGAGGTAGTAAAAAATGCATAGAAATTGTAATCGAGGAGCATAGGTAAACCAAGAATCATCAGTCTAAGTAGTATAATCTAAAAAAAAATCTATAATCTGCACATTGAAACTATACACACTTTTGGGCAGGGGTTCTCAACGTTTTTGGCCGGGGACCCCCGGAAATGCTTTGGCAATGTCTCGGGACCCCCGCCCCGCCCCCTCCCAACCCTCAATATAAATGGACTGCTACAATAACCTTAATAATAGAGACAATACACCATAAATAAATACTGAAACCAGATATAATCATTAGGGGAGGTGTATGCATGTACTATGTGTACTATATGTAAACTCTTCATTTCCACTTTCCAGCCAGTAAAAAGAATAATTTGGGGACCCCCCCAAAATAATTTGGTGACCCCCCCCGAGGGGTCGCGACCCACGGGTTGAGAACCCCTGCTATAGGGTGCCAGGTCAAATTAACCTTATATCGTTCTACATAACACGCTATCTAAATTGCAATTTAGCATTTTTATAAACCGGCAAGGTTGTCAAGGCTAGGGCAAGTGCTACGGCAAGTGATATGGGCCTAATAGTGGAGTCTGAAGATGATTTATGTATGAAATCAGAACATGGAAATCATGCAACTTTATATTCACCTGTGGCACAGTTTGTCCTTTCGTGACATACTCGTTTCCCACTTTCACTCTGGGGTAACAATATGCCTTAAGCATCTCTGCTGAGTTTATGCCCAACAGGTAGGCAATCTTGTCAGCCTCTGAAATGTTCATGCAATTTGAAATTTACATTTTAGGCATTAATCCAGAGAGCGATTTACAGTAAGCACGAAATCATCAAATGCATTAACCAAATAAGCATCAGTCTAGACTCTAAACAGTATAATTTATGTAATCATAATAATAATATAAATATATTTAAAATAGAGTCGCGAGGAATCCACTGGGAACTGAATTCCGTCTTTTTTTTTTTTTTTTTTAAGATATTTTTTGCGGCTTACGCCTTTTATTGGTTTTTGAAGGGACAGACAGTAGGCTGACAGGAAACGGGAGAGAGATGGGGGAAGACATGCAGTAAAGGCCGTGTCGGGCTCGGGAGTCGAACCCGCGGCACACTGCGACTGGATTACCAGTCGGGTGCCCAGACGGTTACGCCACCGCCTGGGCTGAATTCCGTCTTTTATTCATATATTTATATACTATATTTATATTCCATATTGTATAACTGACCAAAAGCTACTACTTCTACTAGTACTACTACTACAAATAATAATACTAATATAAATAAAGACCAGCTCACCCTCTGTGCCCTCTGGTTCGGCCTGTTCCTCACGCTGCTTCTGTTTGAACTTCATGACTCCGTGGTGCATCACTGCACCGGTGAACTTGTAGATCAGCTGTTTCTCCTCACCGTTGAAGCCCAGGATGTCGATAGCTTCCTGATGTCAATAAGCAGAGAAGATGCGTTCAAAAGATTGAGATTATTTAATCATTAGATTAGCAAACATCTTTTAAAACGGTGTACAACTCAACTGTAAACAAAGCAATATACAGTTGATGCAGCAATCTGCACATTTCTAAAGTGGAGAACTTTTTCAACTTTTTTTTTTCAACCTGCACTGCATCAAGTAATCAACAAATACTATACTATAATAATTGTCAAGCATTGGCCAAATTGACAAATATTACCTAAGAAATAGGAAAAACATGTGAACACATGCAGATCGGCTATTTTCACAATATGTAGGCCTATCTGTGAAACTGAGTCAACTCTTACAATTCCAAGTTCAGTTAAAGTAGGGTTATTTGGGGGCGGGGTCACAGCCTAACAGCGTTGAGAAGCACCGCTTTAGTGAATACATTTTGCAGAGCAACTGACTGCAGTCCACATGAGTACAAGTATAAGAAAGTGTTTTTAAAATAATGTCCACTCACGTCAGTAGCCTCGAGCTCCGCCTTGTCGTCAATGCTGGCCACAGTGATCACACCCATGCTGATCAGTGGGAAGTCGTAGGGGTTGGAGGAGATCAGGCACATTTCTGAAAAGGGATTTAAAATGTTTTTTTTTCCGGGCGGCAGTGGCTCAGGAGCAGGGTAACAGGTACGCCCAGGTCGCCCCTTTTCCATCTCGCCCCACTACTCTACCTAGCTGTAAATAACAAACATAATTCATGTTTGTGATTATTTAAAAGGTATTATCATATTAATTTATCATTGTTAAGTTCACTCTGTATAGTATAGAGATCGACTACTATGCAATCAAATAAATCTGTATACAAGATCATTTCAGATTTCAGAGAGGGAGGGAAATACTAAATTAACTGTTAACTACATTAAACAAATTTGCGGGGGCGAGTTGGTAAAGGGGCGAGCAGTCTCGTATTCAGGAGCAGCCGGATCATCCGGATGGGAATTAACACTAAAAGTGACAAGTCAACTCGCGGGAATTCAGGCTATTCCGAACAGGTGGGTTTTAAGGGTGGTATTGAAGGTAGGGAGGGAGGGAGGGAGGGGGCATCTCTGATGCATTTGGGGAGTGCATTCCAGAGTGCAGGGCATGCATGCAGCCACAGAGAAGGTCTTGTTGCCCCATGATTGGAGCCTGATCTTTTTGGGGACCTCCAAACTCACTCGCCCTGAGGGCACGGGGTGGGACACGAGGCTCAAGGAGGGCTGAGAGCTGTGTGTGTGACTGTGTGTGTGTGTGTGGGGGGGGGGGGGGGCAAGGCAGCTTCAGTGCCTTGTAGGTGGTGAGGAGAATTCTGAGGTGACAGGCAGCCAGTGGAGGTCGTGAAGGACTGGTGTGATGTGATCTTTGGAGTGGGTGGTGGTGGTGGTGAGCAGGCGGGCAGCTGAGTTTTGAACAGTTTTGCACTGCATCGTCAGTAAAAAACACTTACCAACAATCTCAGGTTTGTGGTTGGTCATCATCTGGAAAAAGATGTGGTAACCTCTCTCTGCAGCAAGCTGGTACGTCACTCTGGACTTCTCCAGCAGATCTGCATGGGTTGTACATAACTCATAATAATACTAATAACAATGATACTACTACTGACTAATTACTACTACTACTACTAATAATAATAATAATAATAATAATAATCTTCAAATTAAGGCATATATAATTTTGAATCTGTGAACTTCATACTTACATGTCTCAATATCAGCACTGGCCAGTTTACCCGATGTGCCGAAATGGATTCTGATGAATTTACCCTGTTTGATATACAGTAGCACAATTAGTTGCATTGCTCTACATTGTGTAATTATTGCAGGTTTTCTCATGATATGTCATTATTGTTACACTTACAAAGCGAGAGGAGTTGTCATTCCTCACAGTCTTGGCATTACCATAGGACTCCAGCAAAGGATTGGCTGCAATAATCTGATCCTCCAGTGACCCCTAGAATGTTTTAGACATCGCCCAGTTTGGTCAGAATTGTTTTAAACTGAATTGCTATATTGCATATAAAAGCTTTTATGTTCAAAACATGTATTTGTTAAAGTTCAGAATATATCATATAGGCTCTACCTTGATTTTACCGCTATCGGCTGCCGATTTTTCTCCACCGGAACTAGCTGTTGCAAAGTACTGGATGACACGCTTGGTGTTCACAGTCTTTCCAGCACCGGATTCTCCACTGGTTAGAAGATAATGCAATTAGTGAATGTGTGTACAAACCTACAAGGGCCTTGTTTTAATGCCTAGAGATGATGCAAACTTACGTGATCAGGACAGACTGGTTCTCTTTATCTGTAAATTGTAAAGCACACTTTTAGTCATGGATATACAGCTCAAAACCACTATAGTTTAATATTTTTTGACATTGTCCTATCTAGTACTGTACGTACCCATCAGCATGAACTGATAGGCGTTGTCAGAGACAGAGTAGATGTGGGGTGGAGCCTCAATACGCTTCTTGCCCCTGTAGGCATTTACAACCTCCTGCTCGTACACTGGGAGCCACTTGTAGGGGTTCACAGTTGCACAGAACAAGCCGGAGTAGGTCTGAAGGCGAGAAGAGAGAGAACATTAACATCATGCGACATAGCACTGACTTGTATCTGGGACAACGGATCACTAGAGCTGGGATTATTCAGTAACGAGTTGCGAACTTGTGGCCATGAGCAATAAGCCATTTTCTTTGGTTAAAAACAGTGTTAAAAAGCTCTAAATTGTGATAGTACTCCATTGCTATGGAGTGCTTGTTCAGTAATCGGAGTCCCCAGGTCACTCCATGTGCAATTTATTTTCTCAGCGCGTAAACCACCTTACATAGATCATCCATGCTGCATAACGCTCTTTGAGGTTATACAGGACGGTGGCTTCACTGAGGTGGGTCATCATGGCCATGTCCTCAATCTTGTCATACTTGGGAGGGTTCATAGGGTGGACGTCTGCCTCAGGCACAGTTCTTTCCTAATAAAAATAAATACATAAAATAAAATAAAAAAACACTCCAGAATGCGTTATGATTACAGTAGTACTGTGCCACTGTTTGATTGTAGAATACCAGCTCACCTCCTTCTTTTCACCAAGCAACTCCACAGTGACTTTGGCACCGTCCTTACTGATAATCTTACACTTGAGGTACAGCTCTCCCTTGTCAGCCACATATGCTGCCGTTTTGGCATCAAAGGGCGCCGACTGAGACTCCATTCTCTCCCTCTCTGGTTTACGGAGATATATGGCGGCCTTGCCGTACTGCTCCATCTCTGCGTCCGTACTCATGGTGGCGGCTTTCTGTCGACGGACAAATAGATGGTGTTGATGCCTTTTTCTGACTTGAGATCGAAGCAGATAATAATTTCTATAGGACTACAGCATGTTGGACTATTATTGTTGTTATAGCTTATTGTAGGTTTAATAGAAATATTATGAACACTCACTTTTCCCTTCTACCAGTAGAAATGGAACCTCGTGTGCAACCCCTAAGTGTGAGGGGGAAAAACAAATACTTTTAGGACATCATGATACACTTAATACAATTTTTAGCCATGAATTAAATTGGATTATAATGAATTGTTATTCATGTTCATTCTTGTCAAACACCACTTTCTAAGAGAGACATTTTGAAATGTCTCTTTAGTTCCACATCTGAAAAGAGGAACATTTCAATATTATTTGCATTTTTGTTTTTTGTTGTAAATTCATTCATTACAGCCATGTTTCTATTATTTTCTTTGTACTGAAGCAATGCTAGATTTTATTTTCTTACACTTCTTAAACTACAATTCCATTGGATGAATTAAGGTTACATTCAGAGGTGGGTAGATTAGCCAAGCTGTACTCAAGTTAAAAAAAATCACACCCGTGTGAACTGAGTGGTGTAAGGTTTTATATAGCATGATCAGCTGTGGTCTGACGTAATGTCTGACGTAATGAAATCACACCCGGGTGAACTGAGTGACCACTTTCCTAGATCTAGGCTATAACACAAAGAAATCACCTGGATGTGATTTCACAACTGGCTTTTTTTGCGCAGAGAAAATGACCACGGTTGCTACGGTCATCCAGTTCACCCGGGTGTGATTTAATTACGTCAGAAATTATTTTGAACATAGCAACCATGGTCATTTTTTTATGCACACAAAAGCCAGTTGTAGGAGTGGTTTACACCACTCAAAAAACATATAGATATTGTTGCTTTAAAATATGAATATCTCTCTAGTAGATAGTAGTAATAGTACTCACTAATAAATAAATAATTAGAAATCGCTTGATTACGAGTAGGAAATGTAAAAACACATGCATTTAAATTATCATAGCATAATTGAAATGTCTAAATAGAAATAAACGAACAAAAGCAAATTCCAATATGCCTAAAACAATATCACTTTAAATACAAACACACAATCAATGATTTAAATATGTGTACAATGTAACATAAATTATTCTGTGAGTGTGTGTGTGTGTGTGTGTGTGTGTGTGTGCGTGCGTCGTGTGTGTGCGTGTAATCTTGGATGATGTCTGTAGCTATTTGGCACTATGTACAGAGTCATGTTAAAAAATAATAGTTAACACGTCTAATAGATTCATGAACAGCATCAGTAAAACATGTGCGACTATGAACAGCTTAACATCACTAAAACATTTATATGACTAAATGATGGACAGACACAAGGCTCACTCACCGCCAAGTGGAACTCCAGACTCTTCTGCAAAGGGTTCCATGTCAACCATCCGCAGCATGCTTATATTGGGTGTTAATTGCAGGCTATGCAGAAAGTAAAAGTAGCCTCCATTCCTATTTGGTAGTGCTTCTTGTAAGTGCTGGTATGCATGGTGGGGTGCTGGGTTTCTTCAAAGTCATTAAATTTACTTCAAGTCTTGTCACATAATTGTCAGGGTGGTGCGTTGCCGGAAGTTGAATTTCCACTGTAAACTATTTCATAATTCCACTGCATTTCAGAAACATTGAGACTACACTCAAGTTAGGCTTTAATCGGGGTGTGGATGTTTTTGTAGTCATGCGGTTCAGATGTTTATGAGGTGTTAAGTTGTAAACTAGTGCTGTTACTGTTCCAACAAATAGTCTGGCTCTGGATCTACGGGACTGACATATGTCTTCACTCTTGGGACACTTAATCCTTTACCGGCCTATAATTGTACTCATCATATTTCATTTCAGTGTTACATTTCACCATACATGCATTCATTTAATTCAGTGGTTTTCAACACAGCATTTGAGCCACGGGGACCACCATTTGATGACATTTGGCCTCTCAGACCCAGTGCTTAGAATATTTTGTCCACAACTCCATGCTGTATTGATCTGGTACCATAGGAGAGACAGGTGCAGTACTTTAGTTAGACTAGTCATTGGTCCGAAAAACGACAACCTACCGGCTCAAACCCTTAAATGCTAAACTTCTAAATTGTTCTTAATTAGGGCAGAGCCAGGACAATAGCAGAAACACAAAGCCATTCAGATTCAAAATCAGACCATCTTGGTCTGAGGTTGACACTAATGGTCTTGATGGGTGGACTTAATCCCCTCAAAGGTAATCACACTTTAACCATTGACCTCAGAGGTAACTAGATTAAGCCAGACTAAAACTAAATATAAGATTGAGAAACTTTTAGTACTTCTAGTAAGACTAAAACTTAATTGCCCAGACTCTTCTTCAACAAAGATGGCAAAAGCAAACATTCTTTGTTCGGTACTCATACAATAGTATGGTACAAAACACTGAAGTCCTTAAACCAGAAACATAACCGCAAGCACGGGAGCAGGCGCTATAGTCCGAGATGCGGACGCATGTCGAACTAATGCTCCGTCGGATTAAAGTATGCCTCCCAGGAGAGACAACAGTAGTTATTTTTTTTCCTAATTTTTTAGTATGTTATTTAGCACACCCAATACTAATAGAATCCATTGGAAAATCTCTTTTATCAATTATTTAGATTTTTAGCCATATACTGACCCATTTAATATTAGATTAATTGCAAACAGGCGGGGCGCTCCCAACTCGTTTGCGATGGTTTTTGAAAACCTTATAACCATACCTACCATCATACCAAAAATCTAAAACTTGTCACCAAGTGCACGATCTTGTTGATTTTGGACGAATTCAGACCCAGCTACAGGCAGTGATCAAAATAACAATTCTTCTACATTCTCTAATTGTGCAGACGTCTTGTAAAATAAGTAATGCAGATGTTTAACAACAATTTAACTCTTGAGAGCGTTACATGACACCAAATGGAACCGTACAGGTCCATTTGGTCTAATTGTACACTCTCTAGAGTTAAAGATCTAGCGTCAAAGGGGTCCATTTGGTTACCAACGCTCCATCATTTAGCTAGGGACCACCTGGAACCCAACCACTACTACTGGTTGAAAACCACTGATTTAATGAACAGTAACCTAATAATTGCACACTCTGAGCCTCACACAACTGATACAGTCTAAGCCGGTTGTTGTCACAGCTTGCCTATATCAAATCAATATATTAGAAAGTAGCCTCCGGCCTCGTACACACATATCAAATGCACATTCTGTGTTCTGTCCGCGTTTGGTGGCCGCCTCAATGCTTTTCCAATGGAAGTCAACAATGGAAGTTTGACCAAACACTTGTGTTTGATGGAGGGAGGGGAGGCAAATATCAAACACAAATGTTTGGTTAAACCATGTGACTTCCATTGGAAAAGCATTGAGGCGGCCATCAAACACAGACAGAACACAGAATGCGCGTTTGACTGTGTGTATGAATATGTAATATGTAATGTATCAGTATGAATGCATGTGTACCAATATAGCGCCGTCCATGGCAGCTGTGGTAACTGCATTTGTAACTGTACTCTGCAAGTTCACCGAAACACATTCCTAACATGTTTTACACGTATGGCAATAAAGGCTTCTGATTCCCACAGAGACAAAACATCGTGTTTCGAATGTGTGACTGCAGCCTTAACCCTAATTAGTCAAGGCTGAGCACAGAACTATAGCTGTGTCCTAATAAAAAGCTGGAAAGTGCATGAGAGCTACCGCCAAGGGGTAGTTTATTTTTTTTATTGTTTTAAATCAATTACTCACCCCATGAAGCCTTGAATACATGGACATTTTGTCGCAATCCCGATATTCCAATATTTAATTAATGAATTGAAGTAGAGGCCAAGGCAATATGCAACATGGACTGTAGTTTGTCGACAAGTCTCTGCGTCTGTCTTGCAGTCTGATCATAAACTTTCCTTCATTTTCTTGATGTTGAACTTGACCTTTTAGTGCTGCTTACCTCTTGTTATTTTTTTATTTTTTTTACAATATGTGTATTGTTTTTTTTAAAGTAACTCCAAAAGAACTCTGTGTAATCACTGGGAGGTCTACTGCTGTCCAAGTAAATATTTTAAATATAGCATTGCTCTTGTTAAGATTGACCTCCTATTTACTTTAAATTATTAGAAATGTTTGGAATATCGGTTCAGGAATTTGACACAACACAACATTTCCATGAATGCACAAGGCTTCATGATGTGAGTAATTGAGAGAAGAAGAAACACATATGGGTGAGCTACGTCTTTAAGCTGGGCTCAGACAGGACTCAGGAGTATTAAAATATTTAAAAAAGAATAATAAAACAAAAGGAAGACCTGGAAATCTGGTTGCCTCACACACTACAGGAAAATCTTATCTTATACATGCATACAATGTTGTGTCTGTTGAAACTCTCCATACTGCTGCTACCCCAAAAAGGGCACGCATGCACGCACACACTCCTTACAGGGTCATGGTGTGCTGTGCTGTGCTGTGTGTGTGTGTGTGTGTGCGTGCGCGTGCGTGCGTGCGTGTGTGCGTGTGCATTTTGCATAAGTAAGTATAAAGTAACATTTTATTCATAGCACTTTGCATAGAGAAAACCCACAAAGTGATTCACATACAGTACAATAAAATACATCAATTAAAAAATATATAACAAAATCACAAAACCGTACAACTGTACATTACTGTAATAGAACTCAGCAGGCGCATACAGAAACATCAGGCATAGGCTACAGTATCGCAACAAAGGAAAACAAATCAAGGATATTCCGCAAATGCACGTCTAAACAAAGGTGCTTTTAAGTGGTTTATTCAAATAAACAGGACCTGTTCAAAAATGAAATAAACTATCTGAGCTGAAGTCTTGGTGTGTGCGACCCCCTACTGTTATTTTGATATGTTTTGAACGGGTATAGCGCACTATACAGTCAGAGCACGATTTGTCACATGGAGAGTAAAAGTGTGGAATGTCCACAGACACTGCAGTAGCTCTATCTGATCAGGTCCTGTGGCCGGGCATTCCAGAGTCTGGTTGCTACAGCCTGTGAAATGCTCTGTCGCCTTTGGTTATATATTTGGAGGGGTGAAGAATAGACCCCATGGTGGCAGTGGTCGGCTGACCTTAGGGTCCTGCTCGACATACGACTCTGGCAGGTCATGTATTATTATATGCTCATGTGCTTGACCATGAAGAACGCCTTACCCCAGGACTGGTGGTGGGGGTAATGTGACACCTTCGGCTGGACATAATGGTTAACAGCCTGGCAGCCGCATTCTTTGTATTAATCGGAAGGCGGTCTATGGATGGCTTTACTGAGGGCAGGTGAAAAGTGAATTGCAACAGTCCAGACGAGAGGACACAAAGGCACGAATAATGTCTAATTCAAGGCCTGAGCGGAACCATGTTCCTGAGGTGGAAAAAGGCATGTGCGGCCTGCCCGGGTCACCGAAAAAGGTTGAAGCGCATTGGTTTCGAGTAGCCAGCCATTTTAGGGCCGATACTGTAATGAGCACCTTGGTTTTGGCCCCACTGCAGAGACTATAGGGTTTCAAATTCTCCACTGTGACTCCGAAAATGGCCATATTTGGAGGGCAGGTGGGGGAGGTTTATCTCTGCACTAGTGTTGATTTAGACAGCACATTTAGATTTTGTATTAGTCATTATTTTTTTATTACAATTTAATTTAGTTTTACTCACATTTTAGTCATCTGGAACGCTTTAGTGTTAGTCTAGTTTTAGTCGACTAAATATAAGATTTTAGTCGAGGTGATTTTGTTGTTGATTTTGTCTTGATGGCTTCGTAATGCCTGACTTTACACTCTGTTGCACTCTGAAAATCGCAGATCTACAACGTCACAGCGCGTCGTGCTGCGATGCGTTGTGAGCTTGTAGATCTGCTATTTTCAGAGCACAACCAAACATAAAATGACTTCTCTTTTGGTTCTCTTGTCCACTAGAGCACTATAAACGGTTTTGTCACTGTTTGTTTTACATCATCATTACATCACCTAATCATAGCAACATGAGTTATACTTTAATATATTAGCGCCCCTCACTTCACACGGTTGTGATTTTATACTATGTACAGTATGCAAATTGATTCACTGCAATATACATCAGGTACAAGGTGTGCATATTGGAACTTAGAAACGGCTTGTGTTGAAATTGTCCCTGGCGTCAGGTCAATCACAAACAATGATTACATTTATTTTTAAACTGTATATTTGAATATTGGCTTGTTGTTTGTTCCCATGCAACGTCTCTCTC
The DNA here is from genome assembly GCF_951216825.1 of Electrona antarctica. Classification (NCBI taxonomy): domain Eukaryota; kingdom Metazoa; phylum Chordata; class Actinopteri; order Myctophiformes; family Myctophidae; genus Electrona; species Electrona antarctica. Next base: position 56,041,113 of record NC_136812.1, on the reverse strand, counting down.
CTTCTCAGAAATGTGTGCATCTGATAGCCTGCATGTTAGGAGGGTCGCTCTCAGGCTCTCCTTAAAGGTCACACATACATTTAGCCTATTTTTTGAGCCCCTCCTATGTTCAGCTATAGTGTATATTTTTGTCCTACACAGACATTAAATGCCATTGACAATGAATGGAGAATGTATGTCATATGTACGTAGACGAGCAAATCGGCTAATATGTCCTAACACAAACATTAAATGTCATTGACAATGAATAGAGAATTTACGTCATATGCAGATGAGCAAATCGCAAATTTGTTTTCTGATTTGCAAACAATATAATTATATTGACGTCTCAAAATAGCACAATAGGAGTTTCTGAGCGGACAGTATCGCGATAATTAATTGACAAGCTGTTAAGAACTGAGATTCTCGCGATAACAGCCTAAATGCATTACTTTTAACACTCATTTCATTTGAATTATCTTATCAATGTGTTTCAGTGTGCGTGCGTGCGTGCGTGCGTGCGTGCATGCGTGCGTGCGTGCGTGAACTGTCTGAATGTTAATCTGAATCTAAACTTTGTTTGGAACATGACAGAACATGTTGTCTTTCCAGACAGAAAAGTGTCCACATTTGCTGACATACGGTATCCTATGTGTCCATTTATTATGAATGCAGGTATGCTGTTTCATTGTGCCAATGGTGCAATTCATCCATCCATCCATCCATCTTCAACCGCTTATCCGTAGTCGGGTCGCGGGGGCAACAGCTCCACCAGAGAGCTCCGGACTTCCCTCTCCAGAGCAACATCAGTGACTTCCTCCTGGGGGATCCCGAGACGTTCCAAGGCCAGTGAGTCGATCTGTTTTGTACAATTCATGTGACTTGATAAATAATTTAAAATACTATAAAAACGGTAACAGTTCATGGTAAAATATGCTACATGTATTTTATATATTCTGTATTTTATATTAAGATAACAGTCTTCTTTTATTTGGTTAAACAAGCATTACATTTATGTAAACAGTATAAAATCCACTATAAGATCACTGAATCAGTCAGAACACTGTGTATAGTATCTAATTCTGAGAGCAATGGAGGATCCCCAATGAGACAGAAAAGTGTGAAATTAAAATGAAACCCTGTCGGACCTGGGAACAGAAGACTCTTCAAATGCTGAAGCACACTGAAAGTGAAAGACTTCATGTTCCTCTCAATGTGAGGACAGGGACCAAGGGGCCAGTGAGGCTATTCGACGTTGAAGCACTGGGCCCTAGTGGTAGGAGGAGGGACTACAGGCGGACCCGTGGATTCACGACCGGGAAACCCCGTAGCAGCTGGGCTTTAACATTGAGTGCTCGGTTGCACTTCCGCATTTGACCACCAGAATTTGGTGGTCAAATGCGGAAGTAGACGTTCTGAGACGGTACTTCCGGCAGTCTTCCGGGTGCTTCAAAACGCCACTGAGCAACTTCCACTGACATGAATAGCTGGGGGGGGCGGAGCTTCGCGCCAGTTCAGTCTCTATCCTTTTATATAGCCTACTCTATGACAGGGACGTGCAAACATAGATATCAAAGGGAATTCAGGTTATATTTTTCCAAAATGGCACAGTGATGATATGAGTTTTATGGCTGATCTTTTGAAAAGTTGTCCTATAGGTTTGATGACTGTTGTCCCAGCAAATGACCAGTTTGTGAAACAGTATTCTTATGTGCGATAAGATCATACAATGAAGGTATGTCTTTGCAGCTTCTGTTGTTAAATATGGTCAAATTTGAAGGACGTTTTTCAAATTTTAGTTAATTGTACATGTTTTTTATGTGTTTCTTAAAAGTCAGGTTTGAGTCCAAAATGACTCTGAGATACTTGAAGTGAGAAACTAGTTCCAATTCTATTCCCCACTCTCTGCACGCCCCTGCCTCTCAATGTGAGGCCCATATGTCTCAGTGCTGTGAGAAGACTGCAAACATAGCAGAACAGATAAAGGTGTCATCACCAGATTGGGACTTATTGGGACCAGGTCCTGTTTTTCTCCATGTTTATTAATAGTTGCAACATCTAAAATGACTGCACCTATTATTCAAGTGTCACAGGGGAATACTGCAGGTCACTCTAAACACAATGTTTTATAATGTTTGAAAACTTTGCATTCGTTTAGCCTTCAGTAACTCCAGTTAGTAATAGACATATTTCAAAGACTTCATTCACATTAACCCCATCACAGATGGGGTTAAAAAGCTGAGCTTGTGGAGCTTGTGGAGCTGCTATATTTTACCTACTTTTTTAATGTCAATTAAAATAAAATAAAACGGTGGAATAGTTGCAAAAGAGACCATACTTATTTCTTACCTACTAGCGCTGCAAATATCTATATTGTTTATTTGAATTTTGGTCATTCAAAACAGATTAATACAGTGCCTGCTTTGTTTTTTGCAAAAGAAACATTGACCGAAAAGGTGTAGGCTGAATCCTAAGCCTAAGCAAACAACAGAAAGAGAAACAAAAAAAAACACAACAAAAGAAGAAGAAAAAAAAACAAAGAAAGACAGGACGAAACAGTTAACAGGAACAAGACAGAACAAAAAAGAACAAAAACAACAAAAACTAAACAAAGAAAAGAAAACATCATCATCATTCCGGAGCTAGAGCCAGATGACAGCGAGCGCCATGATGAGGCGGAGGTAGATAACACCCAGAGTGCTGTCGCAGTGTCCGCTTGGCAAAAAGGGTGATTCCATCCATTAAGAATTGGCCGGTGCCCAAAATTCTGGTAGAGCCGTTTAAAATCGGCGTCGCTCCTCCCGTGGGTGTATCCCACAGAGCGCTGTTCCAGTTCTTCTGCCAGCAGCAAGAGGGCGGCACCAGTTTGGCCGCTCCCGACGACCTCCCCGCTTCAGCAGCCGTGTGCTACTCGACTCCGCCCCTTCCAAGAAAGCCAAATCTAAGTCTAAATATATTGATCCCAGCGCTCAATCTGCGAGAAAAAAGCCCAGAATTCAGCCTCCGGTGGTTTCAAATCCTCCTTCCTCTGATGTTGTTCTCAATGCCCTAAATAACATCCAGGTTTCGTTGGGTCGAATGGATTCCCGAATCCAAAAGCTGGAGAACGGCGTGCGTGCAGCTCCCTCTCCATGGCAGGCGCGGTCCAATGACGTCATCGATCCGGGCCTCGGGACCCCGGCACCAATACCCCTGAGGACTCTGGGATCTGCAGTTCCAGCGCCTGCCTCCGGGGTTCCGTTCTTCTCTCCAGCAGCAGCCGTCTCTCCGCTTCTCAGAGGCCAAATCTTAGCAGGTAACGATGTCAATCTGGTTACAATTCTGCTAAGATCGTCCGAGGCGGGGCTCGGAGAGAAGAGACTTGTGACACAGCGCTGTTCGAATTGTATCCTTTGGTGGTTGCTTCCATCCTTTGGGGAAAGGAGTGGGCTAGGAAGCAAGTAGTCGTATTTTGTGACAACGAGGCGGCCGTCCACATTATTAATAAAGGTCGCTCTTCAGTTCCTATCATCAACAGGCTGGTTAGGAGACTCACTTGGTCTAGCGTTTTGGGAAACTTCTCTATCTGTGCTTCTCATATTCCCGGTTTCAATTTCAGGAGTTCAGGGACCTGCCCCGAGGCTGCCCCATCCAGCTTGGTTTGCCCACCTTTCGTTCAAATCACGCTAGACTAGACGGTCTTATTTGAAGTCGGCTTCTCACTATATGAGGATGAGACTTTCTAAAAACACATTAAAAGCATATGATGCTGCCTGGTCTTTTTTCTCTTCTTTTTGTGCAGCTTTTTTCAGTTTCTATGTTGCCTGCCAATATCCCCATGATTTGTGCATTTATAGTCCATTGTGCAGAATCAAAAAAAGACTTCAGCCTTCCTCAATTAAAGCATTGGTTGCTGGGGTCCAGTTGACCAGTTCCATTTGAGATGTTTAAACCCATCTGTCGGTAGTCTCCTCGGGAATCCATCAATTAAGCTCCTCTTCAATGTATTAAAGATGGAGTGCCACAATTTGTGTAGTTTTCCAATTTTTCATGTGTTTATGAGGTGATAGTACTTCATTAGACACCCTGGAGTCGTTTTTATGTGCAATGGTGTAATAACTTTGTATTTAGGGTTTCTTCCTGGAGGCTGAACCCTTGACAGTCAAACGGGCCAATGATATAAACACTGATAGTGTGACGTATTACTATTGCACGCACACACGCACCTCCCCCTCTATATATGTTTTTAAATACGACAACCTCTGTGGGCGGAGCTGCCTGCCACATACACATGTGTGAACTGAACAAAGCAGTTTGCTGCTCTGTGCCTAACTGTGTGACATATTTTCAAACAGTCATTTTACACATTACCAGTTCACAGCAGAGCAGAGTCAGCAGACGTCCATTAGATTGTTTTTCGTTAGATTGGAAGCAAGTAGATGTTCACGTCGGGTCCTCAGGATTAATCAAGGAAACCACTGCTGTCCAGTTGCTCTTGCTGTTCTCAGTTCAGGTTGTTTCTTTTATAATCACAGTGGTCAGGCTTTGATACAGAGTGTAGTGTCACAGTGTGCATTCTTGTTGGCTGTTGTAGTCAATATGTAGGTCCTAATAATACTTATACAAGGCTGTAAAGTCAAGAATTAGAAGTATCTGTTGTGTCGCGCTGGAAGGCCATGTCTGGCTATTACAAGCGACTTGGGGACTTGTTTTCATATAAGTAACTTGCAGGGGAGATGTGGTTGACTTGACCAACGGTTCATGTGAAGGGCCCTCAGATTAATATGTTGTTAAAAGGATTGGTGTTGTTGAAACGTTTTCATAAATATTCAAGGCAATTTCTGTGACTTGTTTTCGTGGACCTGGCCGCTTGTTTCTTTAAACCTGGCAACCCCAGGTTTTGCTTTTGCTGAAACTCAATGCAGTCAGAAGGAACGGCATATTAATGTTGTAAATTGAGTTTGATCAGAGCAATAGAAGAGTGGAGAGTCTTCTGTCCAGAGCATCATGTGCCTAGGGCAGAGCTCCAAGACAGTTTCAATGCCTGGGTGCTTAGCTGGAGGAAATTAATAACCTACAGTATATTGGCAAATTATTCATGCTAAATGATCTATCAATCTAATTGTTTCTGCTGTTAAACTATGATTTAATTGGATGATGAGATGAGCTGATTGTGACAATAGGGTCATTATAATTGGAGGAAATAAATAAATGATTAAAACAAATCAGAAAAACAGGTCTGATATGGTATGGATGCGTGGATTATAGGCCTATACATGGATAAATGGTGGCAGTATAAGTGCATAATGATGCTTATCCGACATCTCAGAAATATGGGAAGTGTTAACTTCTAACATTCACATTTGTTACATTACAGACACCAATTTGTCATTTTGTAAACAAAAGGGCAGAGCCATGGGCTTTCCTTTTATAAGGAGGGGGAGGGACTAGGACAAGTGGGTGGTCTTAAAGGAGGAGGCGGAGGGACTGGATCAGGTGGGTGGTGCTAAGGTTACACTCACGCATACCTAATGAACTGGTGGGTGTGTCCACATAAAACCATAATTTTAACAAATACTGTAAACTTTTTTGAAAAAATTATACCTCCTTATATAACAATAACACCTGATGATCATGTTTAAGGGTGGAAAAAAATCACGGCACTCCATCTTTAAAGAAAGCCCAGACACGCAGCAAAGGCCATGGGGATCGGGAGTCGAACCCGCGGCACACTGCCAGACTGGATTACCAGCCAGGGTTGCCTGGACTGCTGAGCTGTCAACCCACCTCCCCGGCCTCCTCCCTGTAGTTCTTAGTCCAGGGATTATGGGTTATCATGGTATTGTCGCGATTGTGTATAGTTTCATTATGTTGATCATGTGTTGATGTGTCATTACTGTGTATTGTTGTTCATGCATTATTGTATCTTTGGCTCTGCTCAGGGGGGTCGTTGATATCAGAGCTGCATGTGTCTAGGTGCACAGTTAAGCGGAGATATCAAACGTGATATTAGACCTGCGTCTCGGTACGCAGATCATCTGATATCACATGAGCAGAGCCACACCGCCATACTAACATGCAATAGCTTTGCAATGAATGGTCTATGGTCAATCTGAGCTGAAGTGTCTCAATGAATAATTATTATTATTTTTAATTGTAACGTACAGAAAAGATGTTCCATTTCTTATTGGCAATCAAAATGGGGATCAGGGGTTGTTTTCTCCAATCCTTTCAAAATAAGAAGCAGGCTAAAAAATAAATAAAAACACACTATAAATTGAGCCTGATGTGTGCACAGAGCAGGAAAATACCGTCTACCGTATCGTCTACCGTCCACAATGTACGGTTAACTTCAGTCAAAAATTAAAAAAAAACACTAACAGTGAAAGGAAAGGAACTGAACAATATGCACAGTACAAAGTGCAGGGTGTCACGCTGTGTAGGTGCATAGAGGAATAAGCAAGAAAAATGGCTATGGAAAAAAGAGAATAGCACTCAATTCAGCCAGCAGTCTCACTAATATTTGAACTTAATTGTCTCAGTGGACTGGGTAGAAGAGAGGTCGAAAATGGAGAGACATAGGCCTATAGCTGCATGTTAGCCAAAGTTAGCTTTTTTAAATATGTTTTGGTAAACATGAAATTATGGAGATCACTTCATCTCTACCCACATAACCATCAAAACCTTTGCTATGCAGCACCCCCTGGTGGACAGTTTTGTGACAGTTCAAACATACTAATTATGCCAATGGTGACAATCTCACAGTAAAGGTCCCTGCAAACTGGAAGCTATAGAAACCAGAAACACAACTATGAATCTGTGAATCTTTGAGGTCATCAGAGTTGCCCAATATATACAGCCAACTAGACCTGTTACTTGTTACTTTTTAGAACAGAAGAAGTCCTCCGAAGGGGTGTTTACTTCTCTGGTAAACAAAACAAAAACATGATATTTACTGATTTGGGCTAGAACTCATACCGTATATTCTCTTGTACTCCTGAGAAAATGTCATTAGTGTAATGAAAATGAGGACGACACCTCCCTTTAAGTCAAGTGCACAGAAACAATGCACAGTAAAATCCTCAGTGTTCATTTATCCAAGGGTCTATTTGCATAAATCAGAGGATTTTTACAGTTTACACTTAATAAACTGGTTGGATGTGAAACGATGTGAAAAGTTCCAAATAATGACAGCACGTAATTATTTTGTATACGCCCTCTAGTCCAGGGGTTCTCAACCCGTGGGTCGCGACCCCTCAGGGGGTCGCCAAAATATTTTGGGGGGTCCCCCAAAAAAACCCTTTTTTAACGAAATGGCTGGAAAATGGAAATTTAGAGTTTACATAGTACTTGGTGCATGCATAAACGTAATGATTATATCTGGTTTCATTTATGATATATTTTCTCTATTATTAAGGTTATTTTTGCAGTCAGTTTGTATTGGTGGTGAGGAGGGGGGGGGGGGGAGTTTGTCACGAGTTGGCTTCGTACGACGCTTAAAATGTCTTTAAATAAATACTTTTTGAAATGTCTATGGGAAAAATGCATTGGGATTCATTTCTTGGGCCTGGCGTCGTCATGAAAGGGGGCGGGACTGCGACGCTCTATTGTCCTCCTGTTATGTTATTCACCAAACACGCTAGTTCGTTTGGTGAGTTTTAGTTTGTTCACTGTTGTATTTAACTTTGGTTCAAACGGGAATGACTGCAGTGAAAGTTTGAAAGGACGACACTTCATCAAGTCGAGTTTGTGGAGAGAAGAAGAGCCGGCTCTGGAGAGGTGAGGGTGCTGGTCTTACGTGCTTCATGTAGGGTCCACTTTTATCCTAATCATTTCATATGTCCTGTTTTGCAGTCCAGCGGCTGAAGACAAACCTTTGGTGTGCCAGTCGGAGCTCAGTCAGTGGTTCCACGTCCAGCTCTCGATCCGCCTACAGCTCTCCCAAGGCCACAGGTCTCATCTGTCCTCTCCCAATCGAGACAGAATGGCGAGCTCTATCACTCTTCTGAGACTGAAAGTGTGAGGTCTGTAAGAAAGAACGTAAGGCTAATGAATATACAGTACTGTATATCAGGGGTGGGCAACTGTGTAGATGGTGAGAGCCACTACATTTCCACACTCAATCTGGGGGGGCCGCATTGTTTATCGGCAGTCCCGCCAGTAGTACCCCATCACCCCATAATAGTCACAGATAAATAAGGCATATAAACAATTATAATTCGTTGTAACTTTGTTTTTATTCCATTTCAAACGCATTTAGTAATGCTTAATTTCAACTCTATGAACTTATAAATACAGCTGAATTTGAAAGTATTGCTGTAACCCCAATATCAATGTCAAAAACGACCACAATTATAATTAAGGCTTCTATTAAAATAAATGTATGAACTTAAACCCACTGCTCAACAAACACAAAGCAGCATTCCTGCTGCATTTCACTACAACAGTAAATCAAAAGTGCAATAATAAATGCTTTTGGTATAAACTTTTATCCTGCTACTAAACAAAACATTCCTGAGTGCTTCATATTCATAAGATGCATTTCAGTGTTATTAGTGTTAACTGAACAGTTAACTGAACAGTTACTGAACAAAGTAAACAAGTAGCCAAGCCCAAGTGCAATACTCATCAGAATAATGAATTCATTTTAGTGCAATTGCACATTACTCCAGGACCTGGCTAAGATATGTATGCACTTAATTTAGCGGAGAATATCTCAACTGTTCTTGGCTATATTAAGATGACAGCTGCGAACAATTTAGGAACTGTGAAAAATTCTCTATCCGGGGCGAAATACCAACACTTAGAAAAAAATCACCTGCAAGGAATTTCTTGACATAAAGTAGCTCATAACATGTCTATGGTGTATTTTTATGAAACAAACACTTTGCAGATAGAAAGAGCATCATTCAAGCTTTTTGTACAGCTGCAATTTTGGTGAGTTTTACATAATTTAATACAATTAGATAGGACTTTGTCTGTTTGGATGTATGGGCGGTCATTGGCAAATTGCGGCTATATTATCCACCCTGCCATTAACTTGTGGAAAGATGAACGCTGTGTGCATATGGTCTATTGAGCATTGAACATTTTGAGCATATCAGGAAATCTGTCGCACAAACAGTTTAGAAGATAGAGCCATGTTTGAAGTAGCTGTCTGGTGTGGTCATTTCCTGGTATTTTTACCACGGATAGAGAGTTTTTCACAGTTCCTAAGTTGTTCGCAGCGGTCATATTAGCCAAGAACAGTTGAGATATTCTCCGCTAAATGAAGTGCATACATATCTTAGCCAGGTCCTGGAGTACATCCCTCCCATTGACCCATTCTGACATGTTTATCAAACTGGCATGATATTCACCCTCCCCCCAAAGTGGATCAATAATGTTTCTGTTTCACTATTCTCTCCTGTTGGCGCACAATAGAAGGAATGTCAACTTCAATGTTTGTGCATTGAAGTTGACAGATGAAATAACGTTTCATCTGACAGCCTGTTTCTCTCCTTTGACTTAATGTGCTTCATGTTTGAGAAATTGCTCTCACAGATGTATAGTGCTCCCAAACATACTGGCCATAGAGAGGGCAAAGTCCCTGAGGAGTGGGAAGCGGGGCTCAGGTAGCCGTTTCCAAGACGAAATTCCCTTCTCACTTCTCTTTGCTTGAAAAAAAAGGATCTGACTGTAGCTCGCACAGTTCAAGCCGCAGCGGTGGGGGCTGCGGCAAACAGCGCTGTCCGTGACTGCATGCCGTTGAAATCTTCAAACCGATCATTGAATTGCGTCTGCAGTGTTTCAATGTCGCTTCTGTACTTTCCGAATGTGTCCTTACATTTGGGGTCAGCTTTGCGCATCTTTCTTCACATGCAGAAAAGTGTGTGGACAAGTCCGGGTGGTCAGATGAAAGGCAATGTTTGAAAAGGGCAAGTTTCATCTTAAAGGCGTTCATGTGTGCATAGAGATCCGATACCGTTTGATTTCTTCCCTGCAACTGCAAATTGAGGCGATTAAGGTGCGAAGTGATATCCGTGAGGAAGGCCATGTCACAGAGAAACGCTGCATCTCTGAGTTTAGTGCAGTATGCGCTTGTGTCGCTCGTCAGTTGCTCCTCCAAGAATGTGGGGATTTCTTTACGCAGCACAAAAAACCTCTCCAAGTACTTCCCACGGCTCAGCCATCGGATTTCTGTGTGTAGCTGCAAGTCGCCATAATTCAGTGTCCATCTCTTCCAAAAAGGAGACAAACTTTCTATGGTTTAGTGACCTGTTGCCTCCACGAATTAGATTGGTAACCTTGGTAACTAAATCCATAACGTGGCTGAAGTCAAGCTTCTTGGCACAGAGAGCCTCCTATATCAGATTAAAAAAAAAAAAAAAAAAAACGATTATGAATTACGACTCTCGCATATAATTTGACTACACTCGACTCGCATTGGTCATTATTAGTGACCCACAATAGAGCGTCGCAGTCCCGCCTCCTACCCTGGACCAGGAAATGAAACCCAATGCATTATTCTCATAGACATTTCTTAAAGTATTTATTTAAAGACGGTTACGCCGCGGACAAAGCCAACTCGAGTCGTGACAACTCATGACAACACAAACAATATTTTGGACCAAACAAATAATTACAAAGAAGAAAAACAACAAAAAAAGTGTTGTAACCTGCCGTTTTTTTCTTCTTTCTAATTATTTGTTTGGTCCAAAATATTGTTTGTGTTGTCATGAGTTGTCACGACTCGAGTTGGCTTTGTCCGCGGCGTAACCGTCTTTAAATAAATACTTTAAGAAATGTCTATGAGAATAATGCATTGGGTTTCATTTCCTGGTCCAGGGTAGGAGGCGGGACTGCGACGCTCTATAGATGACAATTATCTTAGCGAACTTACCTGATGTATAATACAGTGCAGGATTGGACACTCAACACCACTCTGCCTTAGAAGCCCGGCGAATCCTGTGTGTTTTCCTTTCATTGCGGGTGCTCCATCGGTAATGACAGCGGACAGTTTATCAAACCCCCCATATTGCTGCACGGCACTTTCAACAGCATTGAATAATATGTCCACACCCTTGGTAGTGTCATGCAAAGAGACCAATTTCGTTGTCTCGAACTGATCTGCCTCAAAGTGTGCCTGTAGAGTAACCATGGCCTACACAACATCATTACGGTGTCCTCACATTACCTCACATACTGTAGCTTTCTGTTGTGGACATGTTCTGCCATGGTCATGCACTTCCGGCTCACATTATTCAACCACTTCTTCCTCCTTTCAGGGTCTACTACTGGGAAGCCGTGCAGTTTCGCACCCTTTCTCCGACCGGCTCTTGCATCCGACTGCCTCACAACTTGCGACAGTGGGGGGAAAAATGTACATTTTGGTTGAGAATTTCTTGGGGGTGCTACAGGGGTGCTATGGGATTTTTGGAGGTGCTAAAGCCCCCTCAAGCCCCCCCCCAGCACCGCCACTGCTCACAAGTCACAACCAACCATATAGAGGGTATGTGCGTGACATCATCATACCCGGAAGTTATGCGGGAACGCCTACTGAGTGGCAAAAAACTACTTTCTGGCCTTCATTAGCCCATGCATCCACACAGAAAAGTCCTATTTGATTGCATGAAATGACTTTAAACAACATTAAATTAACTCTGTCACTCTATATGCCAGCGGTTCTCAACCTTTTTGGCCGGGGACCCCCGGAAATGCTTTGGCAACGTCTCGGGACCCCCGCCCCGCTCCCTCCCGACCCCCAATATAAATTGACCGCTACAATAACCTTAACCCATTTTGGGCGGGAACCCCTTTTGGTGTTTTAAGCATTGTTATAATTTAGCTATTTAAAAATAGCAGATCTACAAGCTCATAGCGCGCCGCTACGAGCTTGTAGGTCTGCTATTTTTTAAAAATCATGAATTTTTTTTTTTTAAAAAAATCTTTTTTTTTTCTTTTTTGAAAATAATTTGGGGACCCCCTAAAATATTTTGGCGACCCCCCGAGGGGTCGCGACCCACGGGTTGAGAACCCCTGCTCTATGCCACTCGATCTGCCATTCACTTTATGCATGTGCATACCCTCTTGAAACTGTCTACACCAGGGGTGGACAACTGGCGGCCCGGGGGGCCACATGCGGCCCCCACCTTCACTTAATGTGGCCCTCAGGTTAATGTCAGAATACTGATATAGTATTGGTTTCAGCTGTTACAATTCCACAACATGCGAACATGACCCGCTGTAATTGCTTCCGTCTAAATTAGTAGCTCATTGCTCAACACAAGTATAATTAAAGGCATTTGAAATGACATAAAAATGTTAATTTTCAGGATTCCAATTCAAAAATAGCAAAAAATAATTCAAGATTTAAATTCGAATATAGCAAAAAACAAAAAAACAAGCTCAAAACGTGTCGCGCTGCGACACGTTTTGAGCTTGTAGATCGGCTATTTTTGCTACGACAGTAATATATGGCCCTAGGGAGTGAGTGTGGAAATATAGTGGCCCTCTCCATCGTTAAAGTTGCCCACCCCTGGTCTACACACCTGGTCTGGGTGGGGCATGGAAATGCATGCCCCACCCAGATATTTTGTCTGTGTCCCTTATATGCCCATATATGGAGTCTATGCAGACGTCGTTCGTTGGCATCCCTGGATGTCAACGATGAACCTCTGCCCCAATTTTTGAGTGGTGTAAACCACTCCTACAACTGGCTTTGTTAGTTTACGTGTCTGTCTGTCTGTGCTCAAAAAATGAGCATGGTTGCTATGGTCACCCAGTTCACACGGGTGTGATTTCATTACGTCAGACATTACGTCAGACCACAGCTGATCAGTCTATATAAGACCTTACACCACTCAGTTCACACGGGTGTGTTTTTTCAGAACGGCCTGTTATAGCGCCACCAGGAGGCTGACTTTTGCAAAACACATTTTTTGAGTGGTGTAAACCACTCCTACGACTGGCTTTGTTAGTTTACGTGTCTGTCTGTCTGTCTGTGCCAAACAATGAGCACGGTTGCTATGGTCACCCAGTTCACACAGGTGTGATTTCATTACGTCAGACATTACGTCAGACCACAGCTGATCAGTCTATATAAGACCTTACACCACTCAGTTCACACGGGTGTGATTTTTATTTATATTACTCCTCCAGATTCTGTCCAAAAATTCCGCAAATCGTTACACACTATCTCTATAGTCATGTGTTCAAGACGGATCTGTCCGATATTTACTGCCAAATTAGTTACATTTTCCTTAGAAATGGACCGTATCATTAATATGAGTGACTTGTCACTTACTTGACTCTTGTAAACGATACAGAGACACCTACCCGACAATATTGCAGAGGCAGTTTGTTAATTTTTGGACCACAATTCTTATGTGAGACGATTTTAAGATGACCCAATGATATTCTCCATTATACAACAGGTCGTTTCTAGGAAGCAATCTTATTGGTTGAAACAGCCTTCTAGCCGTGGTTCAAACGAGCATCACCTAATCAAAACAAATAATTCAGCTGCTCTGTGCAAACTCGGTGGCTAGGCTAGCTAGTTTCTTGGGACATTTGTGGTCGTAGTGACTACATCTGTCATTTAAAAAAAAAATAACTGTTGTATAATATTACACTTATAATATTACACTCGAGGGTGTGGCTTAACGTGATTATTGCCACTTCAGCGATGCTTGCGGAAATCGACTACGTCTCGTTCCTGACCGCATCACTGTCGTGGGAATAATCACGTTAAACCACACCCTCTCGTGTAATATTGCTTAAATCTCCATAGAGAAAAAACTTCTGCAAAACAGAGGAAGGCCTCACTCAGACCTTTACAGCGTTGTGAGTGTCATGGCCGCCCCAATGCATTTCCAATGGAGGTCACATGGTCTGTTGTATGGCTTTCAGCTGTGTTTCGACTGCCCCCTCCCCCTCACACAACACAAATGTTGTGTCAAACCATGTGACCTCCATTGGAAATGCATTGGGGCACTACACAACATTCATCCAACAAGCATACAGCAATGCAGTAAAGGTCTGAGCTCAGCCGAAGAGCGAGTGACGTTAGAACTTCGGATGCATGTGTTTAGTTAGACACACCAGTAAGACCAGTGGTGGAAAGTAACTAAGTACTTTTACTTAAGTACTGTACTTAAGTACAATTTTCGAGGTATTTGTACTTTACTTGAGTAATTTTCATTACTTTTACTTCTACTCCACTACATCTCAGAGCCAAAATTTGTACTTTTACTCCACTACAATTATTTGAAAACTTTACTTGTTACTAGTTACATACATTAACCACTTCAACCCTATACATTTTGGCCATTTGAAAATAGCCGATCTACAAGCTCACAATGCGTCGCGTTGCGACGCATTGTGAGCTTGTAGATCGGCTATTTGTAGATCTGCTATTTTACTTTTAGTACTTTTACTCAAGTACATTTTCAATTCCGTACTTGTAACGAAGTAGTTCTTAATAGCAGTATTGGTACTTTTACTTACTTTAAAATGTTGTATCAAACCATGTGACCTTCATTGGAAATGCATTGGGGCGGCCATGACACTTACAACATTCATACAACAAGCATACAGCAATGCTGTAAAGGTCTGAGTGAGGCCTAAGACGCCTGGGTGATGGCAGACCGCTGGGCGAGCGCTGGCGCTTTGGCATGGGGGGGGTCAGATCAACATATGGAATTAATTCTGTACTGGCCATATATTGGAGCGTCTCTTGAGTGTACAGTAGAGACCAGCGGGTGGCGGATTTAGCCGCGGTTGCCGCGGGTGAACCGCAGTTTAGGGTGGATTAGGGTCAATTCAATTTATTATAAATTAATATAGGATAAACCGCGGGTGAAATAATGCGGGAAATAAAGTAATGGCATAATAAAGTATATAAATATGCTTATTATAGCTTTTAAAACGCACACAATCTCGGCGTGCGTGCGTTAGTAGTAGTATTTTAATTTAATCATTTTCCATGATCTGGCACAAATTAGCCGCCTATGAAGTTGGGTCCTGTTGCACAACAACAACACCGTGGTCTCCTACAGCCTACAGGCAGCTACGCTAAAGTTGCTAACAGGCAGCTAGTGAGTCTGAGAGAAACTTAAAACTAAGTAAAACAGAAGGGAGGAATATACATTCGGCGTGGGACTGGGAGTGATTAAGTTCTTTACCCTGCCGCCGATGACCCCTGGATATGCTGTATGAAAATACGTCGCGAAAACGTGGACGGCGTGTTACCATGGAAATGGATATATACAACCACTACGTAACATTGGTGAACTGTCGAGAGAGTGGTGAGTGACATTGTTTGTACAATGTACAAGTAGTATAAATAGCCGATCTACAAGCTCACAACGCGTTGCAGCGTCGCGTTGTGAGCTTGTAGATTGGCTATACTGTATACGCTGGGCGCTTCCCTGCGCAGCGGATTGCGGGTGGTGCGGATTAATACATTGGATTAATTAATAAATTGCGGTCGGATAACGGGCGGATTATAATTATGCACATGCGGATTCGGGTGACAAAAAAGCTCATCCGCTGTTCTCTAGTGTACAGGGTTCGATGAGGTCAGATCAACATATGGAATGTCAGAACAGGAAGAACGGGTGGGGAAGTATCAACATAATGGAATGTCAGAACATGTCAGCTCCATATAGGGAGATCTAAGGGTTTGAGGTCAGATGTAGAGTTGCTGGTGGGCTCCATATATGCAGATCTAGGTGATCATATATTGACATTCCCATATATGCGGAAAGGCAGATCTAACGTGCTGTGGACACAACGCGTTGAGAGCTTTGTAGATTTGCCTTTTTTTTTGCAGCGCCGGTTTCAGGTTAAGTAGGTGACTGCACGTGCGAGCATCTTCACGTTGTCAATTTTAAAAAATCACCCCCGTGTGAAGTGAGTGGTGCAACTCTGTGTGGGGGTCCCCGGGGGAGGGGCTCACCGGAAGTTCCAGACCCACGAGAATGTGGCCAGGGTGCCAGCCCGGTTCCGGCAAGCCGGCCCACGCGGCGGTTGAGAAATGAAAGAGTTACCGTGTGAGGGTCACAATCTACGACACCAACTTAATTGGGAACAGGAGAGGTGCATACATATTGCTGCTTGGCGACATACTCTTCCCACCCAACACTCCTTGCTGCCTGGATTACGTGCAGTGACAATTATCACCCTCCTCGCCCTGTGTGTGTGTGTGTGTGTGTGTGTGTGTGTGTGTGTGTGTGTGTGTGTGTGTGTGTGTGTGTGTGTGTGTGTGTGTGTGTGTGTGTGACTCACAGCCTGTCTCACTCAGTGTCAGTGCAGTAGTTGTTATCGTCAAGGGTGAAGATGGGAGTCATGCAGTCCTCCAGGGGGCAGCAGAGCTCAGGTCTTCACTCAGGGCTGCTGAGTTGTAGGAATCACTGGTAGACATCTGCACAACACACACACACACACACACACACACACACACACACACACACACACACACACACACATTGGTACAATTGATACAATTTACATATACGAATAATTACCTACTGTACGTATAAAGAAAATGAATGCAGAAACATTAAGAAAGTTACTTGTTACTTGGAACAAAATCCCACATGTCCGGATTAGGCTTTAAGCAATTAGTCACAAAGTATTTTAGATCATGTATTAAAAAAATTGAAAATACCAATACAAATATTGAAGTTAGAGACACCTATTACTCAGACCATGATTTAGTATTGATATTACTATAATCCAAAATTAAGTAGAATTAAAGAAAGGTTATTGAAGGTTTAAAATAAATAATATTATACTATAGGCCTATACGTAATAACATATATTTTCTTTTCAACTGATATAGAATTTGATGTTTTGCATGTTTTCTTTTTCTTTGATAAACTAGAAGTGGATCCTGGACACTTCTAAACCGATGGGACTGTATTTCTTTCATAGAAAGATAGCTTTATATAGCTTTTACCATACTTCAAAATACTCTTTTTTTGACTAGGTACGTAGCACATAGCTAAACCTAATAACTCAATATTGAAACCAATATTTCACAGAGAGGATGAGATTTGTAGCGGTTGACAGTAGGCTACTTGCACGCTCTGCTTGTGCACTAGCAAGTATCGACAGAGTCCAGTTCTTGTTTCTTGAGTGAACACTTCCTTTAAGACAATGCAGAGTCATAAGTCAAACACAGCGCGCGCGCACGCACACACACACACACACACACACACACACACACACACACACACACACACACAGATAGGTAAGGAGCCACATCTGCATTAGTGTTCACTATAGGAAAGGAGAACTGCATCACCAGTAATAGAAGTCTATATAGAAGAGCCGCCATTGGACTGGCCCCATGAAGTGAACAGAGTTGTCGTAACTAATTACTCTATGGCTCTGTGCATCACCAAAATACTGCACCAGACTCTCTGGTTTCATTTGTATGCTTGGGGTTAACCTTTCAAAGTATCTGTAGGTTTTATTACCAACACTGGGATCAGGGTCAGTCTTATAAGTTCTGAGGCATCTACTGTCCAATAATAAGGAATGTCTATTCTCATTTCAATCCATTACTCTCTTCCCATTATAGTATTGTCATCTGTTGTATAAAGACACATTTAGTTGTATAATTTATTAATTAATGATCTCCCTGAGGTAATATCTTAATTTCCACAAGAAACGCACGCACGCACTCACGCACGCACGCACGCACGCACGCACGCACGCACGCACGCACGCACACATCTACTGTACTAATAAAACTAAAATAAACTAAACAAAATGCACGACGCAATAATGTCCACATGCTGTCTTAATGGATGTGACACAAGCAACAAGCAATGCTATTTTAGCATTTATAGCATCTCAGTTGTTTGGGGCTAACATGACAACTTGTGTAAACATTAACAACTCCTCCATATATTTATAACGAAACACAAACAAGACTTCATAACAATGAAGTTTGTAGAATTACAGTAGGCTACATTTCAAGCACAACTCAATACAAAAACTGTTAACTGTGAGTGACGACCCAATAAAGCATTACACTTGTTTACAAGAGGGTCCACCTTGTTCAATTCATCAACAAATTTACAAATATACACTTCGCCAAAGAACAGAACAGGAATTCATCATACAGGAGGTAAAAAGGGAAAATAAACATACATATACAGTGAGGGGAAAAAGGGGTGGGTGGGTGGATTCAGATTTTACGGGGGACATTTTCGAATTGCAGCCGTCCGTAGGTACCCTTTGAGAACGGTTTTGAAGGAGTCAAGGGATTTTCATGTCTTAATGACTGTTGGTAGGGCGTTCCACATTTTGGTGGCATAGGAGCGAAAATAATTTAGTCCTGTGTTTGTGCCAAATCTGGGTTGCACATGGTTTCTTGCACTCCCGTCAGGGAGTGAGGCCAAGTAGTAACCTGACCAGTTTGTTTTGGGAAGTCTGGAGCCTTGTTTTAAGGGCCTTTGAGGTTCTTAAACTCTTCCATGGGACTTCTGTTCTGTGCATAGTTCATTCTCACAAATGTGTTTCACATCATTTTATAATATTCATATGCATTTAATTTAACAATGTATCTGCATGAATTATCTTTTGTCACTGGATCAGTTTTTTTCCCATCAATTACCTGAACATAAAAGTATATAATGGAAACACATTATCTTAAGATAATATTTACTACCGATTACTACCAATTGGCAGTAACCTTGGTGGTTTAATATACAATGTGTAAAGGATATCAGGTGTATTGATTATCTTGCTACTAGTAACCTTGGAGGTTTTCCACTGTAGACCAACCTGTAGAAATCCTGCTTTCTATTTACCATTGTGTTCAGAGCTCATATCTGCTCTGCATACTGTGTGTGTTGTTTCTCCTGTGTGATAGTGCCCCCTAGTGGACTGCATTCATTCCTGCACGGATAATCATCCGTCATACCTCAATGCCTGAGTGAAACTCTTCACTGCAGGTGTTCCTTCTGTTCTCTGGACTAGTTATAGGAGTCAGAGATATCGGATTATTTGTCTTTTAATTAAATCATTGTTTTTATTAAAGTTTTAACTAACTACTAACTAACTAACTGTATATCATAAATGAATACTGAAACCAGATATACTCTTAATTTCCATTTCCCAGCCATTCAGTTGCAATATATATATATATATAAATATAACATATAATTTGGCGACCCCCCTAGGGATCGCGACCCACGGGTTGAGAACCCCTGATTTATAGGAGTCAGAGATATCTGATTATTTGTTAAGTTTGTTAAATATTGGTAGACATTTTATTTTGACATAATCTGTTACTCATTTAGAAATAATCTGTTATCCATCAATCATACTCATTTAGAAATAATCTAACAATGCAAGTTTATCATCATGTCCAAAGCTGTTTTAAAATACCGTAAATCCTCCAATAAAGTCCTCCTTTCTATTAATTACCGGGCCCCTATTAATCACCGGAAATGGCGTTGAATTAAGTATATAATTCCCGGCCTCCTTTTATTAGCCGGGTTTTTTGTGTTTTTCAAGTGCCGTATCTGTTACCTTCGCTGCTCTGGCTGGCTGTGCCGGTCACTGGTGGTCGCGCTGCTCGGCTCGCGCACAATACAACAACAAAGTTAACTTCGGGAGAGAACGCCAATAAGCACTGTTCATGGCCACGGACAATAAAACTACCGGTAATGAGAGCAGCAGTCTAACTGCAGAGGAGGGAGGAAAATGACACAAAACCAAGCAAGTGAAATCTATCCCACAGCCTACTAGGCTACTACAATGAGTGAGTAATGAGTTTGTGACACGATGTGCTGCGTGCCCGCAGCTGCCTGCAGCAGCCCCATGCATGTTGTGGATCTGTCGTCATGGAACGAACATACCGGTATGCTGTTAGCTTGTTGCCAGAGCCAAGGCTCTGCTTGTTGCTAACGTGTCCCCCCCCCCCCCCCCCTCTCTCTCTCTAGGTGCTGCCAGACGGTCGAAAGAGCTGCGCACGTTCTCGGCTGCGCGTAGCTTAAAGCTTGAGTTTTTAGACAGCTGGTGGATGGAAATTAAGCTCCACCTCCGCCGAAGACTTGCGCGACGGCCAGATTCCCGGAAACGCTCTCCTCCGCTCAAGTCTTCGGCGGAGGTGGAGCTTCTTTTCCATCCACCAGCTGTCTAAAAACTCAAGCTTTAAGCTGCGCGCAGCTTAAGAAGTGCGCAGCTTAAGAAAGTTTTGCGCTCAGGTGTGGAGACGGTGTCTCTCTCTCTCTCTCTAACGCGACTCTCTCTCTCTCTAACGCACGTTAGAGAGTAACCCGACTCTCTCTCTCTCTCTCTCTAACGCGACTCTCTCTCTCTCTCTCTCTCTACCCGACTCTCTCTCTCTCTCTCTCTCTCTCTCTCTCTAACGCACGTTAGAGAGTATTGCGACTCTCTCTCTAACCCGACTCTCTCTCTCTCTCTCTCTCTCTAACCCGACTCTCTCTCTCTCTCTCTCTCTCTCTCTCTCTCTCTCTCTCTCTAACGCGACTCTCTCTCTCTCTCTCTCTAACGTGTGTTAGAGAGTAATGCGACTCTCTCTCTCTCTCTCTCTCTCTCTCTCTCTCTCTCTCTCTCTCTCTCTCTCTCTAACGCGTCTCTCTCTCTCCCCCGTTGAAGCCTTGGATTTTTTGTCTATTTAGTCAGTGCACTGTTCAACTTCAACTTGCACTGATTTGATATTATATGAAATAGCCTATCATAAATTGTATGCTTGTCAGTAGCCTAACTGTAGGCCTTTACATATATTTGAATGTGCAATAAATAGTTTAGACCACAGTGCTGTGGTAGTCTATCTCAGTTGAAGTTATATACCGGTATATGTGTGACCAGATTTGACTGAGGGACTGCCATTGTATTTTTTTTTTTCATGTCATATGAGAGCAGGGAATCATAGCTTCAAATTAACATTGGTTGTTCAAGTTAAATTGATGTGTTGATGTTATTATGGTATTTACCATAGGCAATATGCCAATATTGAATTTTTTTTTAAATGACCAGTGAGCACTTGCAACTGCATTTTACTGGGTTCTAACTGATCCAAAATGTGATTTATTCATTATGATCGGGTTGAAAAGTAGAAATATAGGCCTCCTTCTTATAGCTGCCACCTTCCAATAAAAGCCTGGTATCGCGTTAGAGAGAGAGAGAGAGAGACGTGTTAGAGAGAGAGAGAGAGAGAGAGAGACGCTTTAGAGAGAGAGAGAGAGAGAGAGAGAGAGACGCGCGTTAGAGAGAGAGAGAGAGAGTCGCGTTAGAGAGAGAGAGAGAGTCGCGTTAGAGAGAGAGAGAGAGAGGGGGGGGGGGTTCACGTTAGCAACAAGCTAACAGCATACCGGTATGTTCGTTCCATGATCCATAAACGACAGATCCACAACATGCATGGGGCTGCTGCAGGCAGCTGCGGGCACGCAGCACATCGTGTCACAAACTCATTACTCACTCATTGTAGTAGCCTAGTAGGCTGTGGGATAGATTTCACTTGCTTGGTTTTGTGTCATTTTCCTCCCTCCTCTGCAGTTAGACTGCTGCTCTCATTACCGGTAGTTTTATTGTCCGTGGCCATGAACAGTGCTTATTGGCGTTCTCTCCCGAAGTTAACTTTGTTGTTGTATTGTGCGCGAGCCGAGCAGCGCGACCACCATTGACAGATAAGGATTAAGTTACAGTGTCCCTAGAGTGAAGAGTAAATCCAGAGCCAGATCGACTGTTGGAGCAGTTTACAACTTCACACCTCATAAACATCTGAACCGCATGACTACCAAAACATCAACACAAGAGAGTGTAAACTAAAGCTGTCAAATTTCAAATGTAGTGTATAGTCTCAATATGTTTCATCCTGAAATGCAGTGCATGCAGTGGAATTATGGAAATACTGAAGTGAAATGACAACTTCCTCAAACGTATACTAATGTACAGCATTTGAGTACTTACGTTGGTACCTTACTCACTATTAAACACGCTCCAAATGTATCTGACGAGACATGCAGTAAAGTATACTCCACATGCCAGAATTGTACCTCTCAGTCCCGGCATAGTAGTTCCGGAGTAGTTCCAACGGATTGTGTGGCCCTGGTCTTTCCCTAGTGGGTCTGATCAAGGGTAGCTACTGGGACGTAAGTCTGGACTTGATCACCCCGGCTGGGTCACCCGAGTGAGGGGTATGATGTTCGCAAGACCCGAAACCCCGATGACCTTGGGATACATCACTGAGGATACGTCCCCGGTGCATCGATGCGATGTATTTTCGTTCGTTCTACTAATGACTTTTCCAATACAGAAAGCCGGCACCCCATCACCCTGACAATTATGTGACAAGACAAATGTAATGACTTTGCCAAAATGAAGAAACCCAGCACCCCACCATGCATACCAGCCTGTCACTTACAAGAAGGACTACCTGATAGGAATGGAAGGACCTTGAAAGGGAACTCCTAGGCTACTTTTACTTTCTGCATAGTTGACTAAAATGTGTTTTGGGGGGGCCTTGATGCCGTCGTAATGACTGATTTTACACTTGCTGAAAATAGCAGATCTACAAGCACAATGCACATTGCAACCAAGTGTAAAATGACTTGGATCTCTTGTCCATTAGTCCCTGTTTGACATTTTAGTCTAGTTTTTATCTGTTGACGAAATTGTCAATACATTTAGTTTTAGTCATCATAGCTTAGTTTTCATTTAGTTTCCATCAGTGAAAAAAGGTAGTCGACGAACATTTTTCGTCTTAGTTTTAGTCGACAAAAACAACACTGAATCGCCCCAAGCTTACCTTCTACATAACACCAGTCCATCTGAGCCCGCTTCAGCTTGAGGCCTGCCTTGACCCTCGACATCAACTTGGTGACTCCATGGCATGTTATTGTATCCCAACGCCATCTCCACTGTATCCATACGCTGAATGACGAAAATAGCAGATCTACAATCCAGTGTGAAAGTAGCTATCCACTGTAGGCGATCTACAAGCCGAACAGTGGCAGGTTGGCGGTCTTGCAGGAGAGGTGCATAAATATTGTTGCTTGCGACATACTCTTCCCTCCCAACACTCCTTGCTGACAGGATTATGTGCAGTGACAATTATCACCCTCCCCGCCGTGTGTGTGTGTGTGTGTGTGTGTGTGTGTGTGTGTGTGTGTGTGTGTGTGTGTGTGTGTGTGTGTGTGTGTGTGTGTGTGTGTGTGTGTGTGTGTGTGTGTGTGTGTGTGTGTGTGTGTGTGTGTGTGTGTGTGACTCACAGCAGGTCTCAGTGTCAGTGCAGCAGTTGTTATCCTCAAGGGTGCAGATGGGAGTCATGCAGGCAGCAGTCCTCCAGGGGGCAGCAGAGCTCAGGTCTTCACTCAGGGCTGCTGAGTCACAGGAATCACTGGTAGACATCTGCTTAATACAGCACACACACACACACACACACACACACTCATCTGTTGTATAAGACATTTAGTTGTATAATTAATTATCTCACTGAGGCAATATGAACAGACGCACACACACACACACACACACACACACACACACACACACACACACACACACCTATTACAGTACTAAAGTTAAACACAGAATGCACATAATGTGCGTCGAACCAATAATGTATACATGCTGTCTTAATGGATATGACACTAGCCTCAAGCAACATAGATGCTATGAATGCTATCTAAGTTGTTTGGGGCTAACATGACAGTTCAACTCAATATTCGGTCAGAATGTTTAACTAAACACAAACAAGACTTCATTGATTTATTGATTGATTGATTGATAGTTTGACACATCAAATTTAGATTGTTTTGCCTTATACAGGACGTTAATGGTATGGTCACATATTATGCTAATTACTCAAATTGCTCAACGTGCAACTTTTAGCAACCACGTTTAATCTCATCTGCTAAGCCTATAGATGACATTTGAATGACAAAAGTTTATACTAACCAACATTTCTGGGTCTAACATGGGACCTATGGGGGCTTCCTGTAGCGTGAATTCCGTTTGTGTCCGAGCATAGACATGGTAACGCCCCGCCTGCCTTTGATTGGCCTACCGACACTGCCCGTCTTGACTGTCCTCCGAGGTGGATATGCTGGATAGTCTGATGCAAGGTTAGATAGCACTTTATGTAGACTTAGATAGTATTTTAAATATAGCACGTTATGTAGACTTAGATAGTATTTTAAACAGACTTATAGCATGTTACGTAGACAGCACTAGAATTGCATTTCTATGTAATCATATAACTTTATAGTACACATGTATAATATATAATATAGTATAGTATGTATAGTTTACATAGATAATCCACTGTTACGTTCTTAGCTTACGCATGTTTCATGATAACTACTTTTGATGTATGCCATGCTTTTTGTTTTTGTTATTGCTTAATGTAAATCGCTCTGGATTAAGAGTCTGCTTATCTAAATTGTAAATTGAGGTTACTCCGTGGTGTGAAATTATACAAGTAGTACGCTAACTTTTACGTTTTATTTTTGTAGAAGAGGCAAACTAATATTGTTTATGCTGTTTGCTTTGATGGAATAATTGATTGAACATGCACGCCATAATATGATTTGATTAGGGTGTGTTATAAAGTGTATATTAAATAAAGTGTTTGTGTTGATTATTGTGTAATTTGTGTAAACTTGAAACATTATTGTACTATAAAAAGGTCTATTTTCCCTTCATCTTTATCCTTTTAGTGTAATAGTATTAGTTTACTAAAATTAGATTAATACACGATAATCAACACTAACACTTTATTTAGAACACACGAAAAATCTAATCATAGAACAACATACGTGTTATTCAATCAAAGCAAACGGCATCTTCTACAAAAATAGAACTTAGTTAGTTACAAGGCTGCATTCTGTTGCGCCTGCCAAGCTGTCATTCTCTTGTAGCCTATTATCTATTTCTCAATCTCACCACGGAGTAACCTCGCGTCTCGGAGGACAGTCAAGACGGGCAGTGTCAGTAGACCAATCACAGGCAGGCGGGGCGTTACCATGCCTCAGCCATGCTCGGACACAAACGAGATTCACGCCTTCCTGTAGACCAGCGGTTCCCAAACCTTTTTGGCCATGCACCCCCTGTTACCTACCAACCTAGCTGACGCACCCCCCCACATGGAAATCAAAATTGCATAAGCTATATAGAGACATACATTTCCTATTTATCCACATATATGCGCATATAGGAACCTGAATATGGATTATATATGCAGCATAGGCTATATTTTGCATATACTTGCCATATATTGGCATAATATGTTAATATATTTAAAATAAAAACATAGCACCACCATTAGCCTTTTCATGTTGCGCACCCCCTAGAAGGTTCTCGTGCACCACAAGGGGTGCACGCACCATGTCCACTGCTGTAGACTTATGCTGAAATGAAATGTGATGAGTATACAATTATGGGCCAGTAAAGGATTAAGTTACAGTGGCCCTAGAGTGAAGACATTCCCTTAAATCCAGAGCAAAATTGTTGCAGCAGTTTACAACTTCACACCTCATAAACATCTGAACCGCATGACTACCAAAACATCAACACAAGAGAGCGTAAACTAAAGCTGTCAAATTTCAAATGTAGTGTATAGTCTCAATGTGTTTCATCCTGAAATGCAGTGCATGCAGTGGAATTATGAAGTAGCATACAATGGAAATACTCAAGTAAAATGACAACTTCCTCAAACGTATACTAAAGTACAGCATTTGAGTACTTACTTTGGTACCTTACTCACTATTAAACACGTTCCAACTGTATCTGACGAGACATGCAGTAAAGTATACTAATGACTTTACAAATAAAGAAAGCCGGCACCCCACCACCCTGACAATTATGTGACAAGACATGAAGTAAATGTAATGACTTTGCCAAAATGAAGAAACCCAGCACCCCACCATGCATACCAGCCTGTCACTTAAAAGAAGCACTACCTGATAGGAATGGAAGGACCTTGAAAGGCAACTCCTAGGCTACTTTTACTTTCTGCATAGTCGACTAAAATGTGTTTTGGGGGGGGCCTTGATGCCGTCGTAAATGACTGATTTTACACTTGCTGAAAATAGCAGATCTACAAGCACAATGCACATGCAACCAAGTGTAAAATGACTTGGATCTCTTGTCCATTAGTCCCTGTTGACGAAATTGTCAATACATTTAGTCTTAGTTTTAGTCATCATAGCTTGGTTTTCATTTAGTTTCCATTTAGTTTTCATCAGTGATAAAAGGTAGTCGACGAACATTTTGAAGACCTTAACAGGAGCCCTCGTACAAGGTTTCTTCGATTATGCATTCACCTCTTGGTACCACAGCACCTCAAAGGCCCTTAAAACAAGGCTCCAGACCTTCCAAAACCAACTGGTCAGGCTCCTACTTGGCCTCACCCCCCGAACCCACCTCACCTCTGCCCACTTTGACAGGCTGGAATGGCTTAGGGTCGACGACAGGGTACAGCATCTTGCAATGGGTCTGGTCCACAAGATTCGATACACCACCAAGATACCCATACCTGTCTAAATACTTCCTTAATGTTAACAAAGTCCACACCCACAACACCAGAGGGAGTGCAGCAAACTATGTACAACCCAGATTCGGCACAAACAAGGGACTAAATTATTTTTGCTCCTATGCCACCAAAATGTGGAACGCCCTACCAACAGTCATTAAGACACGCAAATTGCCCTTGACTCCTTCAAAACCGCTCTCAAAGGGCATCTACGGATGGCTGCAATTCGAAACTGACCCCGTAAAAATGAAATCCACACCCCCCCAACCCACCCCCTTCTTTTCCCTTTTTCCCTTCTTTATGATTAATTCCTGTTCTGTTCTTTGGCTATATAGAAGTGTCTATTTGTACGTCTCTAAATGTTTTGATGAATTGAACAAGGTGGACCCTCTTGTAAAGTGTAATGCTTTATTGGGTCGTCCACTCACAGTTTTTGTATTGAGTTGTGCTTGAAATGTACTGTAATTCTGCAAACTGTTAATAAATATTTAAATCAATCAATCAAAAACACACACACACACACACACACACACACACACACACACACACACACACACACACACACACACACACACACACACACACTCATCTGTTGTATAAAGACATTTAGTTGTATAATTAATTATCTCACTGAGGCAATATGAACACACACACACACACACACACACACACACACACACACACACACACACCTATTACTGTACTAAAGTTAAACACAGAATGCACATAATGTGTGTCGAACCAATAATGTCCACATGCTGTCTTAATGGATATGACACTAGCCTCAAGCAACATAGATGCTATGAATGCTATCTAAGTGATTTGGGGCTAACATGACACTTACTTTTAGCAACCACGTTAAATCTCATCTGCTAAGCCAATGATGACATTTTAATCATAAAAGTTTATACTAACCAACATTTCTGGGTCTAACATGGGACCTATGGGGGCTTCCAGTAGACTCATGCTGAAATGAAGTATGTGATGAGTATACAATTATGGGCCGGTAAAGGATTAAGGGGTAATCCAGACGAGGACGATTTCGGTGTTTCTCAGGCAAGTAATTAGACGATCTGCCCTTTTTGTCACACGGAGACGGCATTTTGGGGGACTTTAACGGCTAATTTTGAAACTACCTTCCAGAGTGGGAAAGTTTGGAGACGCGACTTTCACGTCTCCGTGTGTACAGCGAATGCCGCCTAATTTGATGAAACGGTGATGTCATAGTCCCCTCGCCCCCTCCAAACTAACCAGTGTTAATGGTTTATTTCACCATAACCACTTACATATAAGTATCACAGCTATTTTATATTTGCACATAATGTCTATAAATCTCTTCTCCAAAAATAGCCGATCTGCAGCCCGCACGCACGCAAACAGTTGCTGAGATTGCGCAGGCATGCACGAGAGAGGAGTTGTGTGTGAGGAGCTGATCACAGATAGAGGGAAAGTGTTATATTTGGCCTATTATTTATGCTATATATTATTGACCGCGTCTGTGTCAGACGCAGTCACAGAGAGAGAGAGAGAGAGAGAGAGATGCTGCGCGCACGCTCTCTCTCTCTCTCTCTCTCACACTCTCTCTCTCTCTCTCACTTACTTTGTGCTTGCTGCTGTTTTCAGAAGAATTAATCCAAGGTTTGTCATATATTATGGTTTAGTAGGCATACACTTTAGCTGGTCAGTCAGTGTGTGCAGACTCAGAGAGAGAAGCAGCACTGCTCTGCTCATTAAATTGATATGACGCATATGCGCATCTGATCAAGATAATTAGTTATTTGGCAACACCTGTGTGAAATACCAACGCTTTCATATAGCCTACTTTTAGAAGCTTTTTCTTTTTTTTGATGGCCATCTACAGGCCAGCCATGTGTACTGCATCTTTATCTTGAAAACGGAGCAGTTTACCGGTCTCGAGTGGACGTCGTACATAATTAACATAACCGCAATGTAGACGCAGTAAAGTTTTATATCGTTCGCAAACTTAGGCGGGGAACAGCCCGCGACGTCCTCGTGTACCCGGCACATAAGTTACAGTGTCCCTAGAGTGAAGGCAGTCCCTTAAATCCAGAGCCAAACTGTTGGAGCAGTTTACAACTTCACACCTCATAAACATCTGAACCGCATGACTACCAAAACATTTGAGTACTTACTTACTATTAAACACGTTCCAAATGTATCTGACGAGACATGCAGTAAAGTATACTAATGACTTTACCAATAAAGAAAGCCGGCCGGCACCCCACCACCCTGACAATTATGTGACAAGACATGAAGTAAATGTAATGACTTTGCCAAAATGAAGAAACCCAGCACCCCACCATGCATACCAGCCTGTCACTTACAAGAAGGACTACCTAATAGGAATGGAAGGACCTTGAAAGGCAACTCCTAGGCTACTTTTACTTTCTGCATAGTCGACTAAAATGTGTTTTGGGGGGGGCCTTGATGCCGTCGTAATGACTGATTTTACACTTGCTGAAAATAGCAGATCTACAAGCACAATGCACATGCAACCAAGTGTAAAATGACTTGGATCTCTTGTCCATTAGCCCCTGTTTGACATTTTACTATCTTTTGACGAAATTGTCAATACATTTAGTCTTAGTTTTAGTCATCATAGCTTAGTTTTCATTTAGTTTTCATCAGTGAAAAAAGGTAGTCGACGAACATTTTTCGTCTTAGTTTTAGTCGACAAAAACAACACTGAATCTCCACAAGCTTACCTTCTACATAACACCAGTCCGTCTGAGCCCGCTTCAGCTTGAGGCCTGCCTTGACCCTCGACATCAACTTGGTGACTCCATGGCATGTTATTGTATCCCAACGCCATCTCCACTGTATCCATACGCTGAATGACGGAAATAGACGATCTACAATCCAGTGTGAAAGTAGCTAACCACTGTAGCCGGTCTACAAGCCGATGTGGAAATATTGCGAAAATAGCAGATCTACAATCTATGACACCAACTTGGGAACAGGAGAGGTGCATAAATATCACTGCTTGGGCGACATACTCTTCCCACCCAACAGTCTCCTTGCTGACAGGATTATGTGCAGTGACAATTATCACCCTCCCCTCCCCTCCCCTGAAACTGAATCCATTCTCTTTGGATCAAATAGTAATCTCAGCAAATCAGATGGCTTCTTGGTTAGAGTGCACGGTGACAATATTATCACACGAAAAGATGAAATGACCTACCTAGGTTCCATCCTGGAGGCGAATCTTTCCGGTGATAAAATGGCCACCAACGTAATCAAAAAAGTCAATCAAAGAACAAGATTCCTTTACAGGATCTCCTCACTGGTCAACAAAAACACCTTGAAGACCTTAACAGGAGCCCTCGTACAAGGTTTCTTCGACTATGCATTCACCTCTTGGTACCACAGCACCTCAAAGGCCCTTAAAACAAGGCTCCAGACCTTCCAAAACCAACTGGTCAGGCTCCTACTTGGCCTCACCCCCCGAACCCACCTCACCTCTGCCCACTTTGACAGGCTGGAATGGCTTAGGGTCGACGACAGGGTACAGCATCTTGCAATGGGTCTGGTCCACAAGATTCGATACACCACCAAGATACCCATACCTGTCTAAATACTTCCTTAATGTTAACAAAGTCCACACCCACAACACCAGAGGGAGTGCAGCAAACTATGTACAACCCAGATTCGGCACAAACAAGGGACTAAATTATTTTTGCTCCTATGCCACCAAAATGTGGAACGCCCTACCAACAGTCATTAAGACATGCAAATTGCCCTTGACTCCTTCAAAACCGCTCTCAAAGGGCACCTACGGACGGCTGCAATTCGAAACTGACCCCGTAAGAACGAAATCCACACCCCCCCAACCCACCCCCTTCTTTTCCCTTTTTTCCCTTCTTTATGATGAATTCTTGTTCTGTTCTTTGGCTATATAGAAGTGTATATTTGTACGTCTCTAAATGTTTTGATGAATTGAACAAGTTGGACCCTCTTGTAAAGTGTAATGCTTTATTGGGTCGTCCACTCACAGTTTTTGTATTGAGTTGTGCTTGAAATGTACTGTAATTCTGCAAACTGTTAATAAATATTTAAATCAATCAATCAAAAACACACACACACACACACACACACACACACACACACACACACACACACACACACACACACACACACACACACACACACACACTCATCTGTTGTATAAAGACATTTAGTTGTATAATTAATTATCTCACTGAGGCAATATGAACAGACACACAAACACACACACACACACACACACACACACACACACACATACACACACACACACACACACCACACACACACACACACACACACACACCTATCACTGTATTAAAGTTAAACACAAAATGCACATAATGTGCGTCGAACCAATAATGTCCACATGCTGTCTTAATGGATATGACACTAGCCTCAAGCAACATAGATGCTATGAATGCTATCGAAGTTGTTTGGGGCTAACATGACACTTGTGTAAACAACTCAATATTCGGTCAGAATGTTTAACTAAACACAAACAAGACTTCATTGGTTTATTGATTGATTGATTGATTGATTGATAGTTTGACACATCACATGATACTTAAAGAATGGTGAAATTTAGATTATTTTTGCCTTATACAGGACGTTAATGGTATGGTCACATATTATGCTAATTACTCAAATTGCTCAACGTGCAACTTTTAGCAACCAAGTTGAATCTCATCTGCTAAGCCTATAGATGACATTTTAATTAACATAACATTTAAAAGTTTATACTAACCAACATTTCTGGGTCTAACATGGGACCTATGGGGGCTTCCAGTAGACTCATGCTGAAATGAAATGTGATGAGTATACAATTATGGGCCGGTAAAGGATTAAGTTACAGTGTCCCTAGAGTGAAGGCAGTCCCTTAAATCCAGAGCCAAACTGTTGGAGCAGTTTACAACTTCACACCTCATAAACATCTGAACCGCATGACTACCAAAACATCAACACAAGAGAGCGTAAACTAAAGCTGTCAAATTTCAAATATAGTGTATAGTCTCAATATGTTTCATCCTGAAATGCAGTGCATGCAGTGGAATTATGAAGTAGCATACCGTCACCTTATTAAACTAATGGCCTAAGTCATTTTTTGCCGAAAATGAGTTTTTGGCCTAAATCAACTCCTGGTGATGCTGGCCACCTCTGGTAAAATCGCCTAAGCCCTAACGTAAAAGGCCTTCCTGTTACACCCTATTACAAAAATGGCCTATGTCAAGA
Organism: Electrona antarctica; assembly: GCF_951216825.1. Classification (NCBI taxonomy): domain Eukaryota; kingdom Metazoa; phylum Chordata; class Actinopteri; order Myctophiformes; family Myctophidae; genus Electrona; species Electrona antarctica. Next base: position 56,009,399 of record NC_136812.1, on the reverse strand, counting down.
GTGAGACTTAGGCCATTTTATTTTGCCTAAGTCATAATAAAATGTGACTTAGGCCATTTTAACACACCTTTCAAAATGGGAGTGAATGGGACTGAATGGGAGTGAATGGGACTGAATGGGAGGTACTGTTACTATGGGACTGATATAATGGGACTGAATGGGACTGAATGGGACTGAATGGGAGGTCCTGTACTATGGGACTGATACTATGGGAGTGAATGGGACTGAATGGGAGTGAATGGGAGGTACTGTTACTATGGGACTGATATAATGGGAGTGAATGGGACTGAATGGGACTGAATGGGAGGTCCTGTACTATGGGACTGATACTATGGGAGTGAATGGGAGTGAATGGGAGGTCCTGTACTATGGGCCTGATACTATGGGAGTGAATTGGAGTAAATGGGAGTGAAAGGGAGGTACTGATACTATGGGACTGAATGGGACTGAATGGGAGGTACTGTTACTATGGGACTGATACTATGGGACTGAATGGGAGTGAATGGGAGTGAATGGGACTGAATGGGAGTGAATGGGACTGAATGGGAATGAATGGGAGTGAATGGGAGTGAATGGGAATGAATGGGACTGAATGGGAGTGAATGGGACTGAATCGGAGTGAATGGGAGGTACTGTTACTATGGGACTGATACTATGGGAGAGAATGGGAGTGAATGGGAGTGAATGGGGGGTACTGTTACTATGGGACTGAATGGGAGTGAATGGGAGTGAATTGGAGGTACTGTTACTATGGGAGTGAATGGGACTGAATCGGAGTGAATGGGAGGTACTGTTACTATGGGAGTGAATGGGAGTGAACTGCACTGAATGGGAGTGAATGGGAGTGAATGGGAGGTACTGTTACTATGGGACTGTCACTCCCATTCATCCCATTCACTCCCATTCAGAGTGAATGGGAGTGAATGGGAGTGAATGGGAGTGAATGGGAATGAATGGGAGTGAATGGGACTGAATGGGAGTGAATGGGAATGAATGGGAGTGAATGGAAGTGAATGGAAGTGAATGGAAGTGAATGGGAGTGAATGGAAGTGAATGGGAGTGAATGGGACTGAATCGGAGTGAATGGGAGGTACTGTTACTATGGGACTGATACTATGCCATAGTATCAGTCCCATAGTAACAGTACCTCCCATTCACTCCGTGTGAATGGGAATGAATGGGAGTGAATGGGACTGAATGGGAGTGAATGGGAATGAATGGGAGTGAATGGAAGTGAATGGGAGTGAATGGAAGTGAATGGGACTGAATCGGAGTGAATGGGAGGTACTGTTACTATGGGACTGATACTATGGGAGTGAATTGGAGTAAATGGGAGTGAAAGGGAGGTACTGATACTATGGGACTGAATGGGACTGCATGGGAGGTACTGTTACTATGGGACTGATACTATGCCATAGTATCAGTCCCATAGTAACAGTACCTCCCATTCACTTCCATTCACTTCCATTCACTCCCATTCATTCCCATTCACTCCCATTCACTCCCATTCATTCCCATTCACTCCCATTCACTCCCATTCACTCTGAATGGGAGTGAATGGGATGAATGGGAGTGACAGTCCCATAGTAACAGTACCTCCCATTCACTCCCATTCACTCCCATTCAGTGCAGTTCACTCCCATTCACTCCCATAGTAACAGTACCTCCCATTCACTCCGATTCAGTCCCATTCACTCCCATAGTAACAGTACCTCCAATTCACTCCCATTCACTCCCATTCAGTCCCATAGTAACAGTACCCCCCATTCACTCCCATTCACTCCCATTCTCTCCCATAGTATCAGTCCCATAGTAACAGTACCTCCCATTCACTCCCATTCAGTCCCATTCACTCCCATTCACTCCCATTCAGTCCCATGCACTCCCATTCACTCCCATTCAGTCCCATTCACTCCCATCAGTCCCATTCACTCACATTCACTCACATTCACTCACATTCAGTCCCATTCACTGCCATTCAGTCCCATTCACTCCCATCAGTCCCATTCACTCCCATTCACTCCCATTCACTCACATTCACTCACATTCACTCACATTCAGTCCCATTCACTGCCATTCACTCACATTCAGTCCCATTCACTCCCATTCACTCCCCTTCAGTATCAAATGTCTTTGTGCTCTGATATTATTTTAAACACTCTGTGGCTGACCCTAAACCATGGTCTATTACAAATAATTGGAATAAAAACATTTTGCCTAAGTCACTTACTGCAGAAGTAATTTGGCCTAAATAAGGTTTATAATTGCCTAAGTTAAAATGGCATGTTCAGATATTGGCCTAAGTCATTTTATCCTTACATGTTACATGATTGACATACACCTTTATTTGTATGTCAATAGTCATATTTTTTCACATTTTTTGGAATTGAAATAATTAAGAAATATAATATATTCTACATTTGGCACAGTTTTTTGTGTTTCCTGAAAACCTTGAAAAAATGACTTAGGCAATTAGTTTAATAAGGTGACGATACAATGGAAATACTCAAGTAAAATGACAACTTCCTCAAACGTATACTAAAGTACAGCATTTGAGTAGCTTACTTTGGTACCTTACTCACTATTAAACACGTTGCAAATGTATCTGACGAGACATGCAGTAAAGTAAATGTAATGACCTTGCCAAAATGAAGAAACCCAGCACCCCACTATGCATACCAGCCTGTCACTTACAAGAAGGATTACCTAATAGGAATGGAAGGACCTTGAAAGGCAACTCCTAGGCTACTTTTACTTTCTGCATAGTTGACTAAAATGTGTTTTGGGGGGGCGTTGATGCCATCGTAATAACTTTACACTTGCTGAAAATAGCAGATCTACAAGCACAATGCACATGCAACCAAGTGTAAAATGACTTGGATCTCTTGTCCATTAGTCCCTGTTTGACATTTTAGTCTAGTTTTTATCTGTTGACGAAATTGTCAATACATTTAGTTTTAGTCATCATAGCTTAGTTTTCATTTAGTTTCCATCAGTGAAAAAAGGTAGCCGACGAACATTTTTCGTCTTAGTTTTAGTCGACAAAAACAACACTGAATCGCCCCAAGCTTACCTTCTACATAACACCAGTCCATCTGAGCCCGCTTCAGCTTGAGGCCTGCCTTGACCCTCGACATCAACTTGGTGACTCCATGGCATGTTATTGTATCCCAACGCCATCTCCACTGTATCCATACGCTGAATGACGAAAATAGCAGATCTACAATCCAGTGTGAAAGTAGCTAACCACTGTAGGCGATCTACAAGCCGAACAGTGGCAGGTTGGCGGTCTTGCAGGAGAGGTGCATAAATATTGTTGTTTGCGACTTACTCTTCCCTCCCAACACTCCTTGCTGACAGGATTATGTGCAGTGACAATTATCACCCTCCCCGCCGTGTGTGTGTGTGTGTGTGTGTGTGTGTGTGTGTGTGTGTGTGTGTGTGTGTGTGTGTGTGTGTGTGTGTGTGTGTGTGTGTGACTCACAGCAGGTCTCAGTGTCAGTGCAGCAGTTGTTATCCTCAAGGGTGCAGATGGGAGTCATGCAGGCAGCAGTCCTCCAGGGGGCAGCAGAGCTCAGGTCTTCACTCAGGGCTGCTGAGTCACAGGAATCACTGGTAGACATCTGCTTAATACAGCACACACACACACACACACACACACACACTCATCTGTTGTATAAGACATTTAGTTGTATAATTAATTATCTCACTGAGGCAATATGAACAGACGCACACACACACACACACACACACACACACACACACACACCTATTACAGTACTAAAGTTAAACACAGAATGCACATGATGTGCGTCGAACCAATAATGTCCACATGCTGTCTTAATGGATATGACACTAGCCTCAAGCAACATAGATGCTATGAATGCTATCTAAGTTGTTTGGGGCTAACATGACAGTTCAACTCAATATTCGGTCAGAATGTTTAACTAAACACAAACAAGACTTCATTGATTTATTGATTGATTGATTGATAGTTTGACACATCAAATTTAGATTGTTTTGCCTTATACAGGATGTTAATGGTATGGTCACATATTATGCTAATTACTCAAATTGCTCAACGTGCAGCTTTTAGCAACCACGTTTAATCTCATCTGCTAAGCCTATAGATGACCTTTGAATCATACAAGTTTATACTAACCAACATTTCTGGGTCTAACATGGGACCTATGGGGGCTTCCTGTACCGACACTGCCCGTCTTGACTGTCCTCCGAGGTGGATATGCTGGATAGTCTGATGCGAGGTTAGATAGCACTTTATGTAGACTTAGATAGTATTTTATATATAGCACGTTATGTAGACTTAGATAGTATTTTAAACAGACTTATAGCATCTTATGTAGACAGCACTAGAATTGCATTTTTATGTAGTTATATCACTTTATAGTACACATGTATATTATATAATATAGTATAGTATGTATAGTTTACATAGATACTCCACTGTTACGTTCTTAGCTTACGCATGTTTCATGATAACTACTTTTGATGTATGCCATGCTTTTTGTTTTTGTTATTGCTTAATGTAAGTCGCTCTGGATTAAGAGCGTCTGCTAAATGCCTAAATTGTAAATTGTAAATTGAGGTAAACTAATATTGTTTATGCTGTTTGCTTTGATGGAATAATTGATTGAACATGCACGCCATAATATGATTTGAATTGCGTGTTTTCTAAAATAAAGTGTTTGTGTTGATTATTGTGTAATTTGTGTAAACTTGAAACATTATTGTACTATAAAAATGTCTATTTTCCCTTCATCTTTATCCTCTTTAGTGTAATAGTATTAGTTTACTATAATTAGATTAATACACGATAATCAACACTAACACTTTATTTAGAACACACGAAAAATCTAATCATAGTACAACATACGTGTTATTCAATCAAAGCAAACGGCATAAACAATATTAGTTTGCCTCTTCTACAAAAATAGAACTTATGTACAAGTTAGTTACAAGGCTGCATTCTGTCGCGCGTGTCAAGCTGTCATTCTCTTGTAGCCTATTATCTATTTCTCAATCTCACCACGGAGTAACCTCGTGTCTCGGAGGACAGTCAAGACGGGCAGGGTCAGTAGACCAATCACAGGCAGGCGGGGCGTTACCATGCCTCAGCCATGCTCGGACACAAACGAGATTCACGCCTTCCTGTAGACCAGCGGTTCCCAAACCTTTTTGGCCATGCACCCCCTGTTACCTCCCAACCTAGCTGACGCACCCCCCCACATGGAAATCAAAATTGCATAAGCTATATAGAGACATACATTTCCTATTTATCCACATATATGCGCATATAGGAACCTGAATATGGATTATATATGCAGCATAGGCTATATTCTGCATATACTTGCCATATATTGGCATAATATGTTAATATATTTAAAATAAAAACATAGCACCACCATTAGCCTTTTCATGTTGCGCACCCCCTAGAAGGTTCTCGCGCACCACAAGGGGTGCACGCACCATGTCCACTGCTGTAGACTTATGCTGAAATGAAATGTGATGAGTATACAATTATGGGCCAGTAAAGGATTAAGTTACAGTGGCCCTAGAGTGAAGACATTCCCTTAAATCCAGAGCCAAATTGTTGCAGCAGTTTACAACTTCACACCTCATAAACATCTGAACCGCATGACTACCAAAACATCAACACAAGAGAGCGTAAACTAAAGCTGTCAAATTTCAAATGTAGTGTATAGTCTCAATGTGTTTCATCCTGAAATGCAGTGCATGCAGTGGAATTATGAAGTAGCATACAATGGAAATACTCAAGTAAAATGACAACTTCCTCAAACGTATACTAAAGTACAGCATTTGAGTACTTACTTTGGTACCTTACTCACTATTAAACACGTTGCAAATGTATCTGAAGAGACATGCAGTAAAGTATACTAATGACTTTACCAATACAGAAAGCCGGCACCCCACCACCCTGACAATTATGTCACAAGACTTGAAGTAAATGTAATGACTTTGCCAAAATGAAGAAACCCAGCACCCCACCATGCATACGTGTCACTTACAAGAAGGACTACCTAATAGGAATGGAAGGAACTTGAAAGGCAACTCCTAGGCTACTTTTACTTTCTGCATAGTCGACTAAAATGTGTTTTGGGGGGGCCTTGATGCCGTCGTAATGACTGATTTTACACTTGCTGAAAATAGCAGATCTACAAGCACAATGCACATGCAACCAAGTGTAAAATGACTTGGATCTCTTGTCCATTAGTCCCTGTTGACGAAATTGTCAATACATTTAGTCTTAGTTTTAGTCATCATAGCTTGGTTTTCATTTAGTTTCCATTTAGTTTTCATCAGTGATAAAAGGTAGTCGACGAACATTTTGAAGACCTTAACAGGAGCCCTCGTACAAGGTTTCTTCGATTATGCATTCACCTCTTGGTACCGCAGCACCTCAAAGGCCCTTAAAACAAGGCTCCAGACCTTCCAAAACCAACTGGTCAGGCTCCTACTTGGCCTCACCCCCCGAACCCACCTCACCTCTGCCCACTTTGACAGGCTGGAATGGCTTAGGGTCGACGACAGGGTACACCATCTTGCAATGGGTCTGGTCCACAAGATTCGATACACCACCATCTTGGTGGTGTATCGAATCTTGTGGACCAGACCCATACCTGTCTAAATACTTCCTTAATGTTAACAAAGTCCACACCCACAACACCAGAGGGAGTGCAGCAAACTATGTACAACCCAGATTCGGCACAAACAAGGGACTAAATTATTTTTGCTCCTATGCCACCAAAATGTGGAACGCCCTACCAACAGTCATTAAGACATGCAAATTGCCCTTGACTCCTTCAAAACCGCTCTCAAAGGGCACCTACGGACGGCTGCAATTCGAAACTGACCCCGTAAGAACGAAATCCACACCCCCCCAACCCACCCCCTTCTTTTCCCTTTTTCCCTTCTTTATGATGAATTCCTGTTCTGTTCTTTGGCTATATATTAGTGTCTATTTGTACGTCTCTAAATGTTTTGATGAATTGAACAAGGTGGACCCTCTTGTAAAGTGTAATGCTTTTTTGGGTCGTCCACTCACAGTTTTTGTATTGAGTTGTGCTTGAAATGTACTGTAATTCTGCAAATAATTCTGTAATTCTGCAATCAATACAAAAACACACACACACACACACACACACACACACACACACACTCATCTGTTGTATAAAGACATTTAGTTGTATAATTAATTATCTCACTGAGGCAATATGAACAGACACACAAACACACACACACACACACACACACACACACACACACACACACACACACACACACACACACACACACACACACACACACACCTATCACTGTATTAAAGTTAAACACAAAATGCACATAATGTGCGTCGAACCAATAATGTCCACATGCTGTCTTAATGGATATGACACTAGCCTCAAGCAACATAGATGCTATGAATGCTATCTAAGTTGTTTGGGGCTAACATGACACTTGTGTAAACAACTCAATATTCGGTCAGAATGTTTAACTAAACACAAACAAGACTTCATTGATTTATTGATTGATTGATTGATTGATAGTTTGACACATCACATGATACTTAAAGAATGGTGAAATTTAGATTATTTTTGCCTTATACAGGACGTTAATGGTATGGTCACATATTATGCTAATTACTCAAATTGCTCAACGTGCAACTTTTAGCAACCAAGTTTAATCTCATCTGCTAAACCTATAGATGACATTTTAATCATAAAAGTTTATACTAACCAACATTTCTGGGTCTAACATGGGACCTATGGGGGCTTCCAGTAGACTCATGCGGAAATGAAATGTGATGAGTATACAATTATGGGCCAGTAAAGGATTAAGTTACAGTGGCCCTAGAGTGAAGACATTCCCTTAAATCCAGAGCCAAATTGTTCGAGCAGTTTACAACTTCACACCTCATAAACATCTGAACCGCATGACTATCAAAACATCAACACAAGATGGCAAGATGGCTGGTGCCATAGCTGGAGATGACCTACCTCGCCAGCAATGGACCACACTAAACCGCCTAAGAACTGGGGTTGGGCGCTTCAATGCACTAATGCAGAAGTGGGGATTGGCGGACAGTGCGGCATGCGAGTGCGGTGACCCTGAGCAGACCGCCGACCATATCATATACACCTGCCCCTTATACAGACCACCCTCGGAAGCCAGCCTCTTTGACCTGGGACCAGAGATGCGGGCGTGGCTCCACGACACAGAGTTGGACCTCTGACGTTACACGAAAGAAGAACACAAGAGAGTGTAAACTAAAGCTGTCAAATTTCAAATGTAGTGTATAGTCTCAATGTGTTTCATCCTGAAATGCAGTGCATGCAGTGGAATTATGAAGTAGCATACAATGGAAATACTCAAGTAAAATGACAACTTCCTCAAACGTACAGTATACTAAAGTACAGCATTTGAGTACTTACTCACTATTAAACACGTTCCAAATGTATCTGACGAGACATGCAGTAAATTATACTAATGACTTTACCAATAAAGAAAGCCGGCCGGCACCCCACCACCCTGACAATTATGTGACAAGTCTTGAAGTAAATGTAATGACTTTGCCAAAATGAAGAAACCCAGCACCCCACCTGTCACTTAAAAGAAGCACTACCCAATAGGAATGGAAGGACATTGAAAGGCAAGTCCTAGGCTACTTTTACTTTCTGCATAGTCGACTAAAATGTGTTTTGGAGGGGCCTTGATGCCGTCGTAATGACTGATTTTACACTTGCTGAAAATAGCAGATCTACAAGCACAATACACATGCAACCAAGTGTAAAATGACTTGGATCTCTTGTCCATTAGTCCCTGTTTGACATTTTAGTCTAGTTTTTATCTGTTGACGAAATTATCAATACATTTAGTCTTAGTTTTAGTCATCATAGCTTAGTTTTCACTTAGTTTCCATTTAATTTAGTGAAAAAAGGTAGTCGACGAACATTTTTCGTCTTAGTTTTAGTCGACAAAAACAACACTGCAATCGCCCCAAGCTTACCTTCTATAATGATGATGAATTGCATTTTTATAGCGCTTTTCCAAGTGCTCAAAGCACTTTACAATGGTTCATTCATTCATACAGTACATTGGGAGGTGAAGCGGCGAACAGTCGACGCCAGCGTCCTCACTTCCCACATTCACACACCAATGGTGGCGAGCTCACACCGACCAACTCATTGGAGGCAAAGTGGGGTTCAGTGTCTTGCCCAAGGACACTTCGACATGTGGACAGGAGGAGGTGGGATTTGAACCGCCGACCCTGGGGTCATTGGACGACCTGCTCTACCTCCTGAGCCACAGCCGCCCTACATAACCCGCTTCTACATAACACCAGTCCTTCTCAGCCTGCTTCAGCTTGAGGCCTGCCTTGACCCTCGACATCAACTTGGTGACTCCATGGCATGTTATTGTATCCCAACGCCATCTCCACTGTATCCATACGCTGAATGACGAAAACCACTGTAGTCAATCTACAAGCCGATGTGGAAATATTGCGAAAATAGCAGATCTACAATCTACGACACCAACTTGGGAACAGGAGAGGTGCATAAATATCACTGCTTGGGCGACATGCTCATCCCACCCAACAGTCTCCTTGCTGACAGGATTATGTGCAGGGACAATTATCACCCTCCCCTCCCGTGTGTGTGTGTGTGTGTGTGTGCGTGCGTGTCAGCGTGTGACTCACAGCCGGTCTCAGTGTCAGTGCAGTAGTTGTTATCCTCAAGGGTGAAGATGGGAGTCATGCAGGCAGCAGTCCTCCAGGGGGCAGCAGAGCTCAGGTCTTCACTCAGGGCTGCTGAGTCACAGGAATCACTGGGGCTGCGTTCGAATTGCTAGGGTTGTTCCCTACTCCCTACTCCCCATACGGGGATCCAGACTCAGTGGACTCAAATGGTGATGAATTCGGACAATACTCCCTGTATGGGGAGCACCGACTCTGACGTCAATATCGGTAGAGGGCGCTATAGGTCTGCGGGTTCAGTGCACTCTAATAGTGAGGATTTCGGACAGTACTTCCTATATGGGGAGCACCGAAGTGTGACGTCAATATTGGTAGAGGGCGCTATAACTCCACGGTTTCATGTACTTTCTATTTGCATTGTAGGCTAATCCCCATATTATTTTTTAGATCGCCTCAATTCAGACTGTTAGAAAAATAAACAGATAATATATATATATATATATATATACACACAGTATATATATATATATATATCTCACATTAGTATGAAGTTAGTTATGTAGTTAGTTAGTAATGAACATAGGCCTATATTTTTGCGCCTCTTTTTGTCTCAGACCGACGTAGCTCGAAGACGTGCGACGGACAGGAGAGAAGAAAAGAGAGGGAAAACTTATGTCACGTCTATACGGTCTATTCAATAGCGTTTGAGCTTTTTAATTTTTTACTGTCAACCGTGTCAAGGCTGGGGACAAATTACAATGCCACTCAATAGGCCAGTTAATTTGAGCGTGTTTGTCTTTGCACTTATACAACTCATTTTGGTGAGACGGAGAAACAGAACTATCAGACAGAGAACACTGAGAAGAGCAGCATTTGCTTTACTGGGAAGACGTCAAACTGTAAGTATAAAGTACAAACCAAATGAAAACCAACCAAATGAAACCAATGTCGACCTCCCCTGGGCAAATGTAAACATTGCACAACTTAGTTATGGGTGACATAACCTATAGCAAATTATTAGCCTACAGGTGACACCGTGAAACAGGCCAATAAGCAACAAACAAGGCCAATTTAAGCAACTACACTTTAGAAACATGCCCAAATAAGCAACTACATTGTAGAAACAAGCCAAAATGATCAAATACACTTTAGAAACAATCCGAAATAAGCAACTACACTTCAGAAACAAGCCTGACGCCCAAATTAAAATAGAACTTTGTATTGTATTGTAGTGGAATATTGTTTAGACACATTTCATTTCAGGACACCATGTTAACAGACATTTTATTAACCCTGGACCTTTGTAAATAGTATTGTTTATATTAGCATTATTTATTTATTTATTTAATGATTTATATAAATAGTAAAACTTATAGTATGTATTTATTTAAAAAGTAATATTTGTATGAACATTATTTAGGCTATATTTATTTATTTTACCATGTATTTATAATATGGCATGTACATCAGTATAGCAATGATTATAGTAATACAGTATTAATAGTTGTATTACATATAGAAATAGTTATAGCAGGAATCAGTTCATGCATGAAAGTGTTGATTATTATTATACTAATTTATGATTATATATCCATTTATTTACAGACTGAACGACCAGCTCAGTACTGTATCATCAACCATCATGTACCAATTCTGAGAATGTACTTTGATGACCAGAGGGACCTACGCCCTGACTTCCGACTCTCCAGGCGCACCATAGGCCTTCTGATACAAGCCCTCGATGCTCCAGTTGACCTTGGCTGGGCTCATCATTTCCAGGTTCTGGTATTCGTGTTTTGGCTGGCCAGTGCAGCCTCATATCGGTTGGTGTCAAGAGCATTTGACATCCCACTCTCCACCGTCTTTTACATTGTCCATCGCGTGGCAAACCAGATCATCAGAATTAAAAACGTGTCATCTTTTTCCCCCCCGCCAATGAAATTGCTGCCACTGGACTGGGGTTTTGGACTCGGGCTGGAAACCCAGCATTCAACAGGGCTGTGGGAGCTATCGATGGGTGCCATGTGAGAATTAAGCCCCCTCTCCAAGATGGCCAGTGTTATTTCAATAGAAAACTGTTCCATTGCATCCAGATGCAGGCAGTGTGTGACAGTGAGGCTATCTTCCTGGACATATTTGTTGGGTACCCAGGCTCAGTCCATGACTCGCGCATCTTGAGAAATAGCCCAATGTATGTGCAACAACTATACCCACCTGAAGGCTATTACATCCTAGGGGATGGGGGCTATCCCTGCCTGTCTAACCCCATCGCAGTCATCACACCCTACAGGGAGCCAGTGAGGAACCCAGTGGAACGGAGGTTCAACAGGCACCATGCCAGGGGCCGTTCTGTCGTTGAACGGTCCTTTGGCATGATGAAAACTAGATGGCGTTCTATATTTCTCAAGGCCCTGGAAGTGCACCACGTATTCGCTGTGAAGGTCATTGCCTGCTGTGCCATTCTGCACAACATTTGCCTCAGAGCTGGCGATACCTTTGAGCCTGAGGAAGAGGAAGAGGCGCTGGATGGAAATGAGGGTGGTCAGCATCCACAGGACCAGGAGGATGGGGAACAGCTGCGTGCACACATTGCTGCAGCCCTCTCAGCCGCAGCAAACCCTCCTGAAGAGTCCGGGAGCTAGACCCAGCCCTCATATCAATTTTTGCTACCTTTTTTTCACTATTATTTCCTGTTAGCATATACCTTGGGCCATCTCAAAATGAAGGGACCACTCCCAACTCGGGGCCGTTTGGTTTCAGGGGCCCAAAAACCCCTTTTTTGGTATATGTCTCTGGCGAAATTGTGTAAAGGCAAATAAAAATTCACTAAAATTACATAAATACACATGGAAGTGTGAAATTTGGCATGGAGTATCCTGACACATAGGGGTAAGTATCAGAATAGGATTTTGGGGCTATCTACCATTGTATTCTTAAATATGACCTACATCATCCTCAGAAACACAAAAATATACACTGTCCGCTTAACAAATAACAACAAAGATAGTTATTTTCCAGCACATTAGGGTGAATATAACTGCCTCACTTGTATATAGAAAACTTCCCATATCCTTAAGCTTCAATTTGAGCCCAAGATGACCTCTCTATCTTGAAAATTACTCTTTCTGTGGCCAAAATGCTGCGCTATACCTCAAATCGGAGACATTTTCATTATCAGTCACTATAGCCTTCCAGAGTCCTAGAATGTAACAATAGGTTCACATGTTCTGCAACTACTGATGTCTGAAGTTAGAAACATAAATACTTTATTCTGCCTTTGTGTTCTGTATCTTATTCTGTAGTATCATTCCTATTGTTTCCTGTCTGCCTAGTCACTGTTTACCTGCCTTGTCTCACCCCCCTGTGATTATTAGATAGTTATCTCCATCTGTGTCCTGTTAGTCCCTCTGCCAATCATCTCTTAATTGTCTATTGAGTTCACCTGTCCTGTTAAGCCCTGTGTCTATTTAAGTCATGCGGTGTGTTTGTGTGGGTCTGTTGACCATTGTATAGGAGAGCTATCTGACGTACTGTACGTACGTACCTATACTACCTGCCTGTTTGGTTTAATGAACACTTTTAAGTTGATCCTGCCGGAGTCCTGCTTTTGGGTCCACACTTTCCTGACATTGTCACTGTTGTGTGCAAAGAAATTGAAGAAACCTCAATACCACAATGCCTCACCACAATTGGGTATTACCCCTTGATCAATGCTCCTATAACAGACTTGTCAACCATTCAAGAATGCCTTAGATGCAGCCAAGTTGCATCTTCTGAAGCTGGACAAGAGTACACCATCAGTACATTTGATCTAGGAGTTTGCATGAAAGCCTACCCTCTAATATGGAACGAACCTGAAAAATACAAAAAACACATCATCCTCATTGGCACATTCCATTGCTGTGGAGCATACTTGAAAGGAATAGGCAAAAGATACTGCCAGGGTAGTGGATGGGTCGAAGTGGCTTTAGAGGCTAAACTGATCACCACAGGCTCTGTGAATGGAGTCACTGATGGGAAGAATTGGGATAGAGCTATGAACACACACAAGTCCATGCTCGAAGCTCTCGAGAGACTCCTATACGAAAAGTATCTGGAAACTCATGAACCACTCTCTCTGGAAAGTGCAGATTTTCTGGAAAAACTTAACCTGAGTGAATCTACTCTCACTGATGTGTTATCATCAGCTGATGTATCTAATCACATTGGAGAATATCTTTCCTTCAGACAAACTGTGAGGAATGGGGAGCTGGGAGAAACTCCCCAGTTTTGGATGGGATACATGGACTGCGTTTGGCGTGTGCTGTCAATGAATAAAGCAATCAAAATTAATGATTTTGATGGGTACAAAGCTGCCATAAATGCCATGCCAGACCTCTTTTTCTGCTCAGACCAGCAGAATTATGCTAGATTCCTCACTTACTTTGGCTACTTTCTTGAACATATTGAGGAAACACATCCTGGTTCAGAGAAACTTTTGCGTGCTGGAGCAATGAGTGTAGCCAGATCGCATATCCCAGGCAACCGCTGTCACACTGACAAAACAATAGAGGAGACAGCGATGAAATGGCTTAAGTCAAAATCAGGTTCTGGGACATCTTGTGCTGGGATCTGTGGAATCACCACTAATTATGAAGCAAGCCAACGTCACATCCTGACTGCCCATGCTAAAGGAGAGTTTGTCGAGGAGATGTGGAATATGGTTAGCTGCCAAAGTAAGCATTCTGAAAACCAGCACAGAGACCTAAGGCCACGTCAAATCACTCGGTCTGAGAAGCAAGTGCAGCAAACAATAGAAGCATTTCAGAGTTTCATCAACCCATTTCAGCTTGAGACTAATCAGCCACTGACAAGTCTGTCTTCAGGAGCAGCTATGCCAGAAGACGTGCGCTATGATGTGTTGAATGCTCTGAAAAAATGGCCAAACTCAAAAAGAGCAGTTCATCAGTAATCGACTAATTGCAAAACAAATCCGTTTTTTCGAACCTATCAAGCGGAACAAATTCAAGACGATGTCTTCCACTGCACCTAAAAGGAAGCTTGTGGCATCAAACCAGAAAGTGATCCAGTATAAGGCGACAAGTGGATTTATCTTTCAGATCTTCATCAAATCCCAACTACTAAGGTCACAAATCAGCATCTCTGACCTGATGTCCTACCCACTGACTCTGACTCCATATAGCATCTCAACAGTTGACGGATTCTTTGCAAAAACCAACAAAGCACAAGGGATGAACTACATGATCAAAGATGCTGAGAAAGTGGAGCTCCCTTCTCCTGGTCAATGTGGTCTCATTGTAGATGGTAATGCCACATTCTATATGAGCAATGTGCCCCAGACAATGAAGACTATATCAGAGCGCATCTTCAAAAGTCAACCTACTGCCGCAGAAACAGTATTCAGTACTGACACTTATGTTGACCGACTTCATTCACCAAAATCAGCTGAGAGGGATCGCAGAGGTTGTGGTGAGCGGTACATAGTTAATGGTCTGAATGTTCGCCGACCTGCAGATTGGAAAGGTTTCCTCACAAATGATGACAACAAGAAGTCACTCATACATCTAATTCTCGAGCACTGGAGCTCTCCAGATATGATGGAAGAGATACTCCGAAGGCCCATCATCTTCATTGAGGCTGGTCAAGCTTTCAGGATAGAAGCTCAAGCTGGAGTGATTTCCAAAGCACTTCTACCTGATCTGAATTCAACACATGAAGAAACTGATGTGAGGGTGATCATCTACATCCAAAGCACAATGCCTCACATCAAAACTGTCCGAGTCAGAGCCAGAGACTCTGACATTTTCTTCATTCTCCTCTATTATGCCAAATCCTTCACAGTCGATGTCATATTTGACATGGGAGATAAGCTGATTAACATCAACCAGCTGGCTGAAGATTATTCACAAGAGCATATTTCAGCTTTGCTGGCCTTGCATGCCTTCACTGGTGCTGACTGCACCTCTGCATTCAAAGGCAAAGGAAAGGTGCGACCCATCAAGCTTCTGAATCAGCATTCTAAGTTCATTCAGATCTTTGCCGCAGTGGGGAACTCTTGGGAACTTGATGGGCTTGTGCTAACTGGTGTTGAAGAGTTCACCTGTCGCCTCTATAGCTTTGGTCCTCGAGTGAAGCGTGTGGATGAGGCAAGAGAGATCAAGGTGAAGAAAATGTGTGGCTCAAGCCTCGAGCTTCGACCAGGTCTCTCCCTTGACCTTTCAACTTTTCCACCATGCAAGAGGGTCCTCTTGCAGCATGTCAAAAGAGTTAACTTCCAGGTATGCATCTGGAAGAGGGCTCATGAGAATAACCCAGAAATTCCATCACCTCTTGACCATGGGTTTCATCTGAACTCAGAAAATGGTAAACTAGAGCCTCTATGGTTTGAAGGTGACGTCATCCCCAAAGCCCTCATTGATGTGTTGTCTGAAGAGGGGACAGACGAGGATGACCTAGAAGAAATTCATACACATATGAATGATTCTGATGATGAGGAGGAGGAAGATGAATCTGATGATGAATAAACCTAAAGTAGTTGTCAATATGGAAGGGTTGTGAATTTAAGGTTTAAAATATGCAGTGGTATAACAATTATTTTGTTGTGGTTGTTTTTGTTGTTTTCTTTGATTTCTTTGATAAATTATGAAAAAAAGAAAAAAAGAAAAACAAGGAATCTGATGCCCCCTTGTCATACAGTATTTTTCTGTTGTGTCTCCCTTTGTCTTTAACTCGGTCACTGTTACATTTGGGTGCACATTGATTTGGGTGACTATTGATAGGCTATGTACTGAAACAAGCTATTATGTGCATATAATATAATAAATAAATATAAATATAATAAAAGGCATTTGTGTTCCTGCTGTAGTATTCATGTTTCTAACTTCAGACAGCAGTAGTTGCAGAACATGTGAACCTATTGTTACATTCTAGGACTCTGGAAGGCTATAGTGACTGATAATGACCTCCGATTTGAGGTATAGTGCAGCATTTTGGCCACAGAAAGAGTAATCTTCAAGATAGAGAGGTAATCTTGGGCTTAAATTGAAGCTTAAGGATATGGGAAGTTTTCTATATACAAGTGAGGCAGTTATATTCACCCTAATGTGCTGGAAAATAACCATCTTTGTTGTTATTTGTTAAACGGACAGTGTATATTTTTGTGTTTCTGAGGATGATGTAGGTCATATTTAAGAATACAATGGTAGATAGCCCCAAAATCCTATTCTGATACTTACCCCTATGTGTCAGGATACTCCATGCCAAATTTCACACTTCCATGTGTATTTATGTAATTTTAGTGAATTCTTATTTGCCTTTACACAATTTCGCCAGAGACATATACCAAAAAAGGGGTTTTTGGGCCCCTGAAACCAAACGGCCCCGAGTTGGGAGTGGTCCCTTCATTTTGAGATGGCCCAAGGTATATGCTAACAGGAAATAATAGTGAAAAAAAGGTAGCAAAAATTGATATGAGGGCTGGGTCTAGCTCCCGGACTATGAATGAACACGATTATTTGTAAACATTAGCTGGGATCTTTTTGGATGAGTGATGACTGAAAGAGAAAAAAAATCTGTCGTCTTACAGCAAGTGGCCACATTGCTGCAGCCCTCTCAGCTCCAGCCATGAATGGACATGATTATAGCTGGGAATGTTTTGGACGAGAGGATTAAAAAAAAACAGGCCCATTGGGTGGCATTTTGACCATAGAACCCTGGACCTTTGTAAATAGTATTATTTATATTATGGTTTATTTATATATATTTTTTTAATTTATTTATGATATAATTATATCATTATTTATGTATTTAAAAAGTAATGTATTTGTATGAACTGTATGAACATTATTTAGGCTATATTTATTTATTTTACTATGTATTTATAATATGGCATGTATATATAACAGTAGCAATGGTTATAGTAATACAGTATTAAGTTTTATAACAAATTGTTCAAGAAATACTCAGCATAGGAATCAGTTGCAGTAAAGTGTTCATCATTCCAGTTCAGACAATTTATTTGGCAAATAAAAATTAAATGATTCTGAACATTTGTTTTTGTCTGTCTCCCCCCCCCCCCCCCTAACAAGCACTACTTGTGCATTGTATAACAAGTGCATTGTGGGGGGAAAAGTAAATACTTGCCTCAATGCATTTCAGTAAGTGCAAAATAGTCATACAATCATCCAAAGTAAAAAAATATGTTGGATCAAAGTTCTGTACAGACACGAGGGTAACAATCAAAACAAGAGGGAAGAAACATTTATAACAAGGTGAGCTGAGCTCCTTCATCTCCTCATCGGCTCAAACTCACCCTCCTCTCTTCAAAATGGCTCAAACTCACCCTCCTCTTCAACATGGAACAGATTACTGTGCAATAATACAGCTTTAGCAGCATATAAACAATTTAACAGAATATAACTGTTCATGTAAACAGGCCTACATTTTAACAAAAATAAATAAATAATAATAAATCCAGATCCAGTCCCACCAAAAAAGCGGAATGATGAAGAAAATAGCAGAAAATGTTTGAGCTTGGACAGCTGCTGGTGATTTGACCCATTAAGACCTGGGACCACAATGTACAAAACATCTTCCAAATCTTGACAGTTTTCTGAAAAACGTATCTGTGGTGCACTCCCTGCGCTGATGCTCAAACATTTTCATCGTGCCTGGAACAACATTTTTAGATGCGGGTGCCAAATACATGGGGTCCTTGACATGAAAATGTTTGAGCACCACAGGTTTTAGAAAACGTTCTTGTTAGAACCGGCCTCAGGTCTTAATGGGTTTTTTAACACTACATTTTTTCCACAATTTTCTCAAGGAGAGACAACATTCTATCCTCCCTCGTCTCTTCTCTCTTTGCTCTTGCCTCTTCTCTCTCCTCTGCTCTCTCCAGCAACTCGAGGACCCCATCACGCCGCTTCTTTGCTGGGACTGCTGGGACTGGATCTGAACTCTCTGGTGGCACTGAATCGGGGGAGGAGGCTTGAGAAGATGTGACAGAATCAGATCTGGGAGGGTTCTCTGTCCATGAAGTGGCAATGAGCATAGGTGGCGTTATTGATGGCTTGCCACCTATGGCCAAATCCATTTCGTCAAACCACTTCCAGTTTGATGCAGTCTTCTCCCCCGATTCAGTGCCACTTCCCGTAGGTGGCTTCTTGAGTTCCTGCACACATTGCAATGTATTTGTTGGGCACAATTAATGTAATGTTCATTTCAAATGCAGAAGACAGCAAGAAAATACAAACTGACATGTCATCCATGCTTACATTTATGGTCATGTAGTTATATACAAAGATGGGAAGTAACAAAGTACAAGCACTTTGTTACTTCAAGTAGTTTTTTCAGGTATCTGTACTTGCTGAATAGGATGCTACTGTATTTTAAGATCAATCATAATGCTGGTACTTGGAGAGCCAAATGGTTTCTGAGGTGGTATGGCCTACAAGGCTGAGAATCAGAATCAGAATCAGAATCAGAATCAGTTTTATTGTCACATCACAGGTTTACAAGGTAAAGAAGTGGGTGAAATTCGTTTTTGTACATCGTTCCCATCGCAACCACTGCTGCATGAGGTGGTAGGCCTACAAGGCTGACAACCACTGCTGCATTATTGATTGATTGATTGAATAATTTATTAACAGTTTGCAGAATTACAGTACATTTCAAGCACAAACTCAATACAAAGGCTGTTAACTGTGAGTGGACGACCCAATTAAGCATTACACTTGTTTCCAATAGGGTCCACCATGTTCAAATCATCAAAACATTTAGAGACGTACAAATAGACACTTCTATAGACAGAACAGGAATTAATCATAAAGGAGGTAAAAAGGGAAAAGAAACATATACAGTGAGGGGAAAAAAAGGGGTGGGCGGTGGGGGGGATTCACGTTCAGCTCCGTTAATTTGTTTGTTTTCCTTGGAGGAGCTGCGTTGGGTCCCCAAGTCGGCTCCGTGGCCGTACCTTGAGTTGGCTGTGTGGCCGTGACCGTCTCTTGTGTTGTCCTTGCGTTCGTGTTTGAGGGATTCCGATTTTACAGGGGCCAGTTTCGAATTGCAGCCGTCCGTAGGTGCCCTTTGAGAGCGGTTTTGAAAGAGTCAAGGGATTCGCATGTCTTAATGACAGTTGGTAGGGCGTTCCACATTTTGGTGGCATAGGAGCGAAAAGAATTTAGTCCCTTGTTTGTGCCGAATCTGGGTTGTACATGGTTCGTTGCACTCCCTCTGGTGTTGTGGGTGTGGACTTCGTTAACATTAAGGAAGTATCTAGACAGGTACATGGGTATCTTGGTGGTGTATCGAATCTTGTGGACCAGACCCATTGCAAGATGCTGTACTCTGTCGTCGACCCTAAGCCATTCCAGCCTGTCGAAGTGGGCAGGGGTGAGGTGGGTTCGGGGGGCTAGGTCAAGTAGGAGCCTGACCAGTTTGTTTTGGGAAGTCTGGAGCCTGGTTTTAAGGGCCTTTGAGGTGCTGTGGTACCAGGAGGTGCATGCATAGTCAAATAAACCCTGTACAAGGGCTCCTGTTAAGGTCTTCAAGGTGTTTTTGTTGACCAGTGAGGAGATCCTGTAAAGGAATCTTGTTCTATGGTTGACCTTTTTGATTACGTTGGCGGCCATTTTATCACCGGAAAGATTAGCCTCCATGATGGAACCTAGGTAGGTAATTTCATCTTTACGTGTGATAACATTGTCACCCACTTTAACCAAGAAGCCATTTGCCTTGCTGAGATTACTATTAGAGCCAAAGAGAATGGATTCAGTTTTTCCCAGGTGTAAAGATAGTTTGTTATCAGCGAGCCAGGTGCAGATTCTACCGAGTTCAGAGCTGAGGGCATTTTCAACCTGCAGTTTGTCCCTGTCCGAGACCAGCAGTGCTGAGTCATCTGCGAACAGGAACAAGTTGCAGTCACAAGCTGAAGTCATGTCGTTTACATATATTAGGAACAGTAGAGGCCCTAGTATGCTTCCTTGTGGAACGCCACAGCTCACTGGGAGGGGGGGGGGACAGTGTTCCGTTCACTTCCACCATCTGTTCTCTCCCCTCCAGGTAGGATTGCATCCAGCTCACTGATGTGCTATCGAAACCAATTGCTTTTAGCTTGTTAACCAGTATGGAGTGGTTCACGGTGTCAAAAGCCTTTTGGAGGTCCAGCATGACCATGCCGCAGTATTTGCCAGCGTCCACCTCTTGTTTGATGTGGTCGCTCAAATAGAGAAGGCATGTGTCAGTGGAGTGGGATGTTCTGAAGCCAGATTGGAACTCGTACAATAATTTATTAGTGGCAAGATACTTTTCAACCTGTTCATAGACTATTTCTTCCATCACTTTCGAGATGGAACTAAGAATAGAAATAGGGCGGTAGTTGCCGGGGTCTAATTTACTCCCTTTCTTGTGCAAGGGGGTTACTTTGGCCAGTTTGAAATCTTGGGGGACCTGTCCCTGTTTGATGGAGAGGTTTACTATGTGGGTGATGATTGGAGCTATAGAGATGGCTGAGTCTCTGAGAAATTTGGAGGGAATGTTGTCATGGCCTGTGGCCTTGTGGGGTTGGAGGGCACTCATCATCATCTTAATTACCTCATCAGTTGTTACCATAACTAGTTTAAAATCGTCTTTACAAACACCTAGGTTTCTGTAGAAGGTTGTAATGTGCTCTACAACTTCACACCTCATAAACATCTGAACCGCATGACTACCAAAACATCAACACAAGAGAGCGTAAACTAAAGTTGTCAACAAATGTAGTGTATAGTCTCAATATGTTTCATCCTGAAATGCAGTGCATGCAGTGGAATTGAGAAGTAGCATACAATGGAAATACGACATACGACATGTGGACAGGAGGAGGCGGGATTCGAACCGCCGACCCTGGGGTCATTGGACGACCTGCTCTACCTCCTGAGCCACAGCCGCCCTACATAACCCGCTTCTACATAACACCAGTCCTTCTCAGCCTGCTTCAGCTTGAGGCCTGCCTTGACCCTCGATATCAACTTGGTGACTCCATGGCATGTTATTGTATCCCAACGCCATCTCCACTGTATCCATACACTGAATGACGAAAACCACTGTAGTCAATCTACAAGCCGATGTGGAAATATTGCGAAAATAGCAGATCTACAATCTACGACACCAACTTGGGAACAGGAGAGGTGCATAAATATCACTGCTTGGGCGACATACTCTTCCCACCCAACAGTCTCCTTGCTGACAGGATTATGTGCAGTGACAATTATCACCCTCCCCTCCCCTCCCCTCCAGTGTGTGTGTGTGTGTGTGTGTGTGCGTGTGTGCGTGCGTGTCAGCGTGTGACTCACAGCCGGTCTCAGTGTCAGTGCAGTAGTTGTTATCCTCAAGGGTGAAGATGGGAGTCATGCAGGCAGCAGTCCTCCAGGGGGCAGCAGAGCTCAGGTCTTCACTCAGGGCTGCTGAGTCACAGGAATCACTGGTAGACATTTGCTTAATACAGCACGCGTGCGCACGCGTGCGCACACGCACACACACACCTATTACTTTACTAAAGTTAAACACAGAATGCACATGATGTGCGTCGAACCAATAATGTCCACATGCTGTCTTAATGGATATGACACTAGCCTCAAGCAACATAGATGCTATGAATGCTATCTAAGTTGTTTGGGGCCAACATAACACTTGTGTAAACAACTCAATATTCGGTCAGAATGTTTAACTAAACACAAACAAGACTTAATTGATTGATTGATTGATTGATGAATTTATTAACAGATTGGAGAATTACAGTACATTTCAAGCACAACTCAATACAAAACTGTTAACTGTGGACGACACCATAAAGTATTACACTTGTTTACAATAGGGCCCACCATGTTCAATTCATCACAACAATTAGATACGTACAAATATACTCTTCTATATAGCTAAAAACAGGAAATCATCATAGAGGAGGTAAAAAGGAGAAGAAAAAATAACTAAGGCTGTCAAAGTTAACGCGTTAATCGTGCGTTAACTCTACGTCCTTTTAACGGCGTTAATTTAATTAACGCGCGATTAACGCACGGTGAAGTTTGACAGAACAGTTGAGAGACGCATGCATCTGAATGCAGGCAGGCAGATTCCAATAGCCCCGCCTCTCTCTCATTCCCCCCCCCCCCCCCCCCCCACTCTCTTTCTACCCACACTCAGTCCGGAGTCCGTCAGTACTATAGGGCAGTTGAGCTGTGAGCAGAGGCTGAATGCCTCCGTTCGTGTCGTTATTAATTAATTTGCTTCACAATGTGTTAGATCAGAAGCTCTTTGAAGTGGGCATTGGGCAAAAGCAAAACTCTGGCAGTTTTGGTTGACAAACATAGTTAGTTAGTTGTGAAAGCTTGATGCTAATCATGCTACACAGACCATGCTAATGAGTGCTAAAGCTAATGTTGACTTGCAGGAGAGAGAGGGGCAGGGGCTCTCGTGTGTGTGTGTGTGTGTGTGTGTGTGTGTGTGTGTTGAGTTTATGATTTTGTTTCCCTCTTCCATGGCATTTGCAATAAAGCAAGCATTCTCCCATGTTGAGTATTTAAAACTTGAAAAGACCACCAGTGGTCCCTGAGGGGATTCCAGGTGGCCCACAGCTAAATGATGGAGGGTTGGTAACCAAATGAACCCTTATAGATCTTTAACTCTCAAGAGTTGAATAATTGTTAAACAAATGCATTACTTAAAGTTAATTTACAAGAAGTCTACACAATTAGAGAACTTAGAAAACATGTTATTTTGATCAACATACAGCCTGTTATCTCTCCTAATGGTACCAACATCAATACAGTTCTTTAGTTTGGGTCTGGAAGGCTAAATGTCATCAAATGGTGGTCCGTGGCTCAAATGCAGAATAAATAATGGACCTTGATATGAAAAATCTTGAAAACCACTGATTTAAGGTATATTTAGAAAGGATAAAAAATATGCGATTAATTTGCGATTAATCGGCGATTAACTATGGGCAATCATGCGATTAATCGCGATTAAATATTTTAATCGACTGACAGGCCTAAAAAAACATATACAGTGAGGGGGGAAAAGGGGTGGGTGGGGGATTCAGGTTTTACGGGGCCCAGTTTCGAATTGCAGCCATCCGTAGGTGCCCTTTGAGAGCAGTTTTGAAGGAGTCATGGGATTCACATGTCTTAATGACTGCTAACAGGTACAAGGGTATCTTGGTGCTGTATCGAATCTTGTAATAATAATAATAATAAAACTTTATTTGTATAGCACCTTTCATGACATGAAATGCAGCTCAAAGTGCTTTACACAAAAAAGAAAAGAAAAGCAGGGCATAAACAATACAGTGAGGACATGAATAACATTTTTTTTAAAAGACAGATAAATCAATTAAAAGCAAGGGTGTAAAAGTGGGTCTTGAGCTGAGCTTTAAAAATGTCTACAGAGGCTGCCTGTCGAAGGTACAGTGGGAGTTTGTTCCACGCCGTCGGCCCGTAGAAGCAAAAAGCTGCTTCCCCGTATTTTTTAGTTGCCATTTTTATAGGCAAAGCGAGCAGGCCAGCAGTGGAAGACCTTAGGGGGCGGTTTGGGACAGACCTATTGCAAAATGCTGTACTCTGTCGCCAACTCTAAGCCATTCCAGTCTGTCAAAATGGGAAGGGGTGAGGTGGGTTCGAGGAGTGAGTCCAAGTAGTAACCTGACCAGTTTGTTTTGGGAAGTCTGGAGCCTTGTTTTAAGGGCCTGGAACCTATAGGTAGGTAATTTCATCTTTTCGTGTGATAATATTGTCACGCACTCTAATCAAGAAGTCATCAGCCTTGCTGAGATTACTATTTGAACCAAAGAGAATGGATTCAGTTCAATCAACTGGACGACACCATAAAGCATTACACTTGTTTACAATAGGGTCCACCATGTTCAATTCATCACAACATTTAGAGACACTTCTATATAGCCATAAACAGGAAATCACCATAGAGGAATTGGAATGGATTCATGAAAACCCCCTAGTTTGACACATCACATGATACTTAAAAGAATGGTGAAATTTAGATTTTTTTTTGCCTTATACAGGACGTTAATGGTATGGTCACATATTATGCTAATTACTCAAATTGCTCAACGTGCAACTTTTAGCAACCACGTTTAATCTCATCTGCTAAGCCTATAGATGACATTTTAATCATAAAAGTTTATACTAAGCAACATTTCTGGGTCTAACATGGGACCTATGGGGGCTTCCAGTAGACTCATGCTGAAATGAAATGTGATGAGTATACAATTATGGGCCGGTAAAGGATTAAGTTACAGTGTCCCTAGAGTGAAGGCAGTCCCTTAAATCCAGAGCCAAACTGTTAGAGCAGTTTACAACTTCACACGTCATAAACATCTGAACCGCATGACTACCAAAACATCAACACAAGAGAGTGTAAACTAAAGCTGTCAACAAATGTAGTGTATAGTCTCAATATGTTTCATCCTGAAATGCAGTGCATGCAGTGGAATTATGAAGTAGCATACAATGGAAATACTCAAGTGAAATGACAACTTCCTCAAACGTATACTAAAGTACAGCATTTGAGTACTTACTCACTATTAAACACGTTCCAAATGTATCTGACGAGACATGCAGTAAAGTATACTAATGACTTTACCAATGAAGTAAGCCGGCACCCCACCACCCACAATTATGTGACAAGACTTGAAGTAAATATAATTACTTTGCCAAAATGAAGAAACCCAGCACCCCACCATGCATACCAGCCTGTCACTGGGTACGTTTACATGAGGTCTTTCAACCCCTCTTAATTCCGAATAGAAGTTAAATCCTATTAAACGTTGTCATGTAAACACCTACAAAAACTTAAATCCGAATGAAAATGCTCGATGCGATTTAAAAACCATTCCGATGTCACTGGCCGGATTATTCCGATGTTCAATGCGATTGAAAGAAAATTGGACTCATGTATACACTGCTTCGGATGTAAATTCATTCTGGTCTTTCTGAGCATGCTCATTTCCAAGGCGCTCCAACTCCAAGGCGCTCATATCCAAGGCGCGCCGAGGAGTTTGCACATAGAGCGCGTTATTTCGTGCATTTTGCAGATCCGAAATCCACAAAAAAAAAACGTGGAGCAGCAGCAGCAGTGGTGATGATCCCCCTGATCTGTGAGTGTTCAAAGATCCAACCGTCCCGAGTTTGGTATCACTCTGATAATTTTCAAACATGTTTGAAAGGCCTATAGGTTATATAGCCAGCCTATATGTATCTGGATGCTTCATGCTACTGTAGGCTAAGTGCATCGGGGGACTCACAGAAAGACGGAGGAGAGAGAGGACGACATCCCGTCAGTCCGCTGTTCAGTAATCTCTCTCTCTCACACACACACACACACACACACACACGCACACACGCACACACACATTCCCAAGAATACGCTATTATCGCTATCCTATGTCCATCCTATCCCTTTAAACTTTTATAACTTGCCTATTCCAAGTTGCAACCAAAACGTCATGAAACATAACGGCTTTGCAGTTTAATTGTATTGATGACCAGCTGCCTGCAATCAATCTAGTATTAAACACCCAATTGGTAGCCTACTTTATGCCATAATGATGCGGCGATGGTGTATCGTGCAGATAAGCTATGCATTATATGCTTTATGCGATGTACAGATGGGACACGTTGTCAGCCTGTAGATCAGCGCTTACAACGCTTGGCGTGTGTTGTAGGGAGAGGGCACATATGGGGCTAGGCGTGTGTGTGTGTGTGTGTGTGTTCAACAGTCTCTCTCTCTCTCTCTCTCTCTCTCTCTCTCTCTCTCTCTCTCTCTCTTCACGTGAATTAACATGTATCATGTCTTATATCACATCTCCTTGTAAACGCTCATTCAGAATGACCATTTCCCATGTAAACACGCAGCAAAAAACATTACTTCGGATGCATTTTATTCGGAAGTATTTATTCGGAATGATCAGCCTGCATGTAACCGCGGCCACTTACAAGAAGCACTACCTGATAGGAATGGAAGGACCTTGAAAGGCAACTCCTAGGCTACTTTTACTTTCTGCATAGTCGACTAAAATGTGTTTTGGGGGGGCCTTGATGCCGTCGTAATGACTGATTTTACACTTGCTGAAAATAGCAGATCTACAAGCACAATGCACATGCAACCAAGTGTAAAATGACTTGGATCTCTTGTCCATTAGTCCCTGTTTGACATTTTAGTCTAGTTTTTATCTGTTGACGAAATTGTCAATACATTTAGTCTTAGTTTTAGTCATTAGTTTTCACTTAGTTTCCATTTAATTTAGTGAAAAAAGGTAGTCGACGAACATTTTTCGTCTTAGTTTTAGTCGTCAAAAACAACACTGCAATCGCCCCAAGCTTAGCTTCTATAATGATGATGAATTGCCTTTTTATAGCGCTTTTCCAAGTGCTCAAAGCGCTTTACAATGGTTCATTCATTCATACATTGGGAGGTGAAGCGGCGAACAGTCGACGCCAGCGTCCTCACTTCCCACATTCACACACCAATGGTGGCGAGCTCACACTGACCAACTCATTGGAGGCAAAGTGGGGTTCAGTGTCTTGCCCAAGGACACTTCGACATGTGGACAGGAGGAGGTGGGATTTGAACCGCCGACCCTGGGGTCATTGGACGACCTGCTCTACCTCCTGAGCCACAGCCGCCCTACATAACCCGCTTCTACATAACACCAGTCCTTCTCAGCCTGCTTCAGCTTGAGGCCTGCCTTGACCCTCGATATCAACTTGGTGACTCCATGGCATGTTATTGTATCCCAACGCCATCTCCACTGTATCCATACGCTGAATGACGAAAACCACTGTAGTCAATCTACAAGCCGATGTGGAAATATTGCGAAAATAGCAGATCTACAATCTACGACACCAACTTGGGAACAGGAGAGGTGCATAAATATCACTGCTTGGGCGACATGCTCATCCCACCCAACAGTCTCCTTGCTGACAGGATTATGTGCAGTGACAATTATCACCCTCCCCTCCCGTGTGTGTGTGTGTGTGTGTGTGTGTGTGTGTGTGTGCGCGTGCGTGCGTGCGTGCGTGCGTGCGTGCGTGCGTGCGTGCGTGCGTGCGTGCGTGCGTGCGTGCGTGCGTGGGTGTGTGCGTGCGTGTCAGCGTGTGACTCACAGCCGGTCTCAGTGTCAGTGCAGTAGTTGTTATCCTCAAGGGTGAAGATGGGAGTCATGCAGGCAGCCGTCCTCCAGGGGGCAGCAGAGCTCAGGTCTTCACTCAGGGCTGCTGAGTCACAGGAATCACTGGTAGACATTTTCTTAATACAGCACGCACACACACACACACACACACACACACACACACCTATTACTGTACTAAAGTTAAACACAGAATGCATATGATGTGCGTCGAACCAATAATGTCTACATGCTGTCTTAATGGATATGACATAGCCTCAAGCAACATAGATGCTATGAATGCTATCTAAGTTGTTTGGGGCTAACATGACACTTGTGTAAACAACTCAATATTCGGTCAGAATGTTTAACTAAACACAAACAAGACTTAATTGATTGATTGATTGATGAATTTATTAACAGATTGGAGAATTACAGTACATTTCAAGCACAACTCAATACAAAACTGTTAACTGTGGACGACACCATAAAGTATTACACTTGTTTACAATAGGGCCCACCATGTTCAATTCATCACAACAATTAGATACGTACAGATATACTCTTCAATATAGCTAAAAACAGGAAATCATCATAGAGGAGGTAAAAAGGAGAAGAAAAAAAACCATATACAGTGAGGGGGGAAAAGGGGTGGGTGGGGGATTCAGGTTTTACGGGGCCCAGTTTCGAATTGCAGCCATCCGTAGGTGGCCTTTGAGAGCAGTTTTGAAGGAGTCATGGGATTCACATGTCTTAATGACTGCTAACAGGTACAAGGGTATGTTGGTGCTGTATCGAATCTTGTGGACCAGACCTATTGCAAAATGCTGTACTCTGTCGTCAACTCTAAGCCATTCCAGTCTGTCAAAATGGGAAGGGGTGAGGTGGGTTCGAGGAGTGAGTCCAAGTAGTAACCTGACCAGTTTGTTTTGGGAAGTCTGGAGCCTTGTTTTAAGGGCCTGGAACCTAGGTAGGTAATTGCATCTTTTCGTGTGATAATATTGTCACCCACTCTAATCAAGAAGTCATCAGCCTTGCTGAGATTACTATTTGAACCAAAGAGAATGGATTCAGTTCAATCAACTGGACGACACCATAAAGCATTACACTTGTTTACAATAGGGTCCACCATGTTCAATTCATCACAACATTTAGAGACACTTCTATATAGCCATAAACAGGAAATCACCATATAGGAATTGGAATGGATTCATGAAAACCCCCTAGTTTGACACATCACATGATACTTAATAAAAGAATGGTGAAATTTAGATTTTTTTTTTGCCTTATACAGGACGTTAATGGTATGGTCACATATTATGCTAATTACTCAAATTGCTCAACGTGCAACTTTTAGCAACCACGTTTAATCTCATCTGCTAAGCCTATAGATGACATTTTAATCATAAAAGTTTATACTAACCAACATTTCTGGGTCTAACATGGGACCTATGGGGGCTTCCAGTAGACTCATGCTGAAATGAAATGTGATGAGTATACAATTATGGGCCGGTAAAGGATTAAGTTACAGTGTCCCTAGAGTGAAGGCAGTCCCTTAAATCCAGAGCCAAACTGTTGGAGCAGTTTACAACTTCACACCTCATAAACATCTGAACCACATGACTACCAAAACATCAACACAAGAGAGTGTAAACTAAAGCTGTCAAATTTCAAATATAGTGTATAGTCTCAATGTGTTTCATCCTGAAATGCAG
Source organism: Electrona antarctica (assembly GCF_951216825.1). NCBI lineage: Eukaryota > Metazoa > Chordata > Actinopteri > Myctophiformes > Myctophidae > Electrona > Electrona antarctica. Next base: position 55,979,794 of record NC_136812.1, on the reverse strand, counting down.
TGCATGCAGTGGAATTATGAAGTAGCATACAATGGAAATACTCAAGTAAAATGACAACTTCCTCAAACGTACAGTATACAAAAGTACAGCATTTGAGTACTTACTTTGGTACCTTACTCACTATTAACAAGTTCCAAATGATGTACAGTATCTGACGAGACATGCAGTAAATTATACTAATGACTTTACCAATAAAGAAAGCCGGCCGGCACCCCACCACCCTGACAATTATGTGACTTGAAGTAAATGTAATGACTTTGCCAAAATGAAGAAACCCAGCACCCCACCATGCATACCAGCCTGTCACTTAAAAGAAGCACTACCCAATAGGAATGGAAGGACATTGAAAGGCAACTCCTAGGCTACTTTTACTTTCTGCATAGTCAACTAAAATGTGTTTTGGGGGGGCCTTGATGCCGTCGTAATGACTGATTTTACACTTGCTGAAAATAGCGGATCTACAAGCACAATGCACATGCAACCAAGTGTAAAATGACTTGGATCTCTTGTCCATTAGTCCCTGTTTGACATTTTAGTCTGGTTTTTATCTGTTGACGAAATTGTCAATACATTTAGTCTTAGTTTTAGTCATTAGTTTTCACTTAGTTTCCATTTAATTTAGTGAAAAAAGGTAGTCGACGAACATTTTTCGTCTTAGTTTTAGTCGACAAAAACAACACTGCAATCGCCCCAAGCTTACCTTCTATAATGATGATGAATTGCATTTTTATAGCGCTTTTCCAAGTGCTCAAAGCACTTTACAATGGTTCATTCATTCATACAGTACATTGGGAGGTGAAAATAGCAGATCTACAATCTACGACACCAACTTGGGAACAGGAGAGGTGCATAAATATCACTGCTTGGGCGACATACTCTTCCCACCCAACAGTCTCCTTGCTGACAGGATTATGTGCAGTGACAATTATCACCCTCCCCTCCCCTCCTGTGTGTGTGTGTGTGTGTGTGTGTGTGTGTGTGTGTGTGTGTGTGTGTGTGTGTGTGTGTGTGTGTGTGCGTGCGTGCGTGCGTGCGTGCGTGCGTGTCAGCGTGTGACTCACAGCCGGTCTCAGGTGACATTCACACCAGAGAGCTTTGCTGCGATTAAAGCGAATCCTGCTGCGCATTGTCAGAAAGTGCACTTCGTTTGGCAGGTGTGAAAACTCATTCGAAATCTAATGCGTATCAAAGAACCGCATTCTACTCCGAGCAAAAACGGGGGTTTCGCTTCGCTTCCAATCGCACTAGATTACGATTCTGTGCAGGTGTGAATGCAATCCGCAGTAAATAAAGGAAATGAAGCAAACAATGTGGCGGGTGAGGAGCTGAACACAGTTGGAGACGGAGAAGGCATATTTTACGCAGCGCAAAGATGTCCCGTTACCGTGGATAGACGTGGTCGAATGAGGAGACTGAAGCCCTGATCGAAATTAGGATGAGTACATTAATCAATTGCTTAAAGAAACACATAAAAACACTGCAGTGTATTATAGCCTACACTACAGAATATTCTGTCTCTCTGTCTGTGCGTGCCGTAAACATGGAGTGCTGTCACTGTGTGGGGACTGTGGAGTAGGGACTTTCATCTCGATAAACTTGTAAACATTTTGCGCTGCTGTCTGTTATATCAGTGCGCTCAGCGCTGTTCCTTCCATGCCCAAAAGAACAGTGCGTGGCTGCGTGCGTAGAGAGAGAGAGAGAGAGAGGGGGGGGGGTGTCCAGTCCCAGACGGCACGACACATGCACGATGCACGTTATGAGTATAATTTGAAATTTTGATCACCATAGATTTCACTGTGTAGGCTATAATTTATGAATGGAACACATTGATAAAGGTCCCCCCTGCTGCGTTTCCAATAGCTGCGGATGACAGTGTGAAGGCAAACCGCAGCAAATTAAATATGCAAGAAGTCCCAATTCTCCTCCCATTCGCATCGAGTCTACCGAAGTATTAGGTGGGAATGTGACCTCAGTGTCAGTGCAGTAGTTGTTATCCTCAAGGGTGAAGATGGGAGTCATGCAGGCAGCAGTCCTCCAGGGGGCAGCAGAACTCAGGTCTTCACTCAGGGCTGCTGATTCACAGGAATCACTGGTAGACATTTGCTTAATACAGCACACACACACACGCACACGCATGCACGCACGCACGCACGCACACACACACACACACACACACACACACACCTATTACTGTACTAAAGTTAAACACAGAATGCACATGATGTGCGTCGAACCAATAATGTCCACATGCTGTCTTAATGGATATGACACTAGCCTCAAGCAACATAGATGCTATGAATGCTATCTAAGTTTAACTAAACACAAACAAGACTTGATTGATTGATTGATTGATTGATTGATGAATTTATTAACAGATTGGAGAATTACAGTACATTTCAAGCACAACTCAATACAAAACTGTTAACTGTGGACGACACCATAAAGTATTACACTTGTTTACAATAGTGTTCAATTCATCACAACAATTAGATACGTACAAATATACTCTTCTATATAGCTACAAACAGGAAATCATCATAGAGGAGGTAAAAAGGAGAAGAAAAAAAAACATATACAGTGAGGGGGGAAAAGGGGTGGGTGGGGAATTCAGGTTTTACGGGGCCTATGGGGGCTTCCAGTAGACTCTTGCTGAAATGAAATGTGATGAGTATACATTTATGGGCCGGTAAAGGATTAAGTTACAGTGTCCCTAGAGTGAAGACTGCAGTCCCTTAAATCCAGAGCCAAACTGTTGGAGCAGTTTACAACTTCACACCTCATAAACATCTGAACCGCATGACTACCAAAACATCAACACAAGAGAGCGTAAACTAAAGTTGTCAACAAATGTAGTGTATAGTCTCAATATGTTTCATCCTGAAATGCAGTGCATGCAGTGGAATTGAGAAGTAGCATACAATGGAAATACGACATACGACATGTGGACAGGAGGAGGCGGGATTCGAACCGCCGACCCTGGGGTCATTGGACGACCTGCTCTACCTCCTGAGCCACAGCCGCCCTACATAACCCGCTTCTACATAACACCAGTCCTTCTCAGCCTGCTTCAGCTTGAGGCCTGCCTTGACCCTCGATATCAACTTGGTGACTCCATGGCATGTTATTGTATCCCAACGCCATCTCCACTGTATCCATACACTGAATGACGAAAACCACTGTAGTCAATCTACAAGCCGATGTGGAAATATTGCGAAAATAGCAGATCTACAATCTACGACACCAACTTGGGAACAGGAGAGGTGCATAAATATCACTGCTTGGGCGACATACTCTTCCCACCCAACACTCGTTGCTGACAGGATTATGTGCAGTGACAATTATCACCCTCCCCTCCCCTCCCCTCCCCTCCAGTGTGTGTGTGTGTGTGCGTGGGTGCGTGCGTGCGTGCGTGTCAGCGTGTGACTCACAGCTGGTCTCAGTGTCAGTGCAGTAGTTGTTATCCTCAAGGGTGAAGATGGGAGTCATGCAGGCAGCAGTCCTCCAGGGGGCAGCAGAGCTCAGGTCTTCACTCAGAGCTGCTGAGTCACAGGAATCACTGGTAGACATCTGCTTAATACAGCACGCACGCACGCACGCACGCACGCACGCACACACACACACACACACCTATTACTGTACTAAAGTTAAACACAGAATGCACATGATGTGCGTCGAACCAATAATGTCCACATGCTGTCTTAATGGATATGACACTAGCCTCAAGCAACATAGATGCTATGAATGCTATCTAAGTTGTTTGGGGCTAACATGACACTTGTGTAAACAACTCAATATTCGGTCAGAATGTTTAACTAAACACAAACAAGACTTAATTGATTTATTGATTGATTGATTGATGAATGTATTAACAGATTGGAGAATTACAGTACATTTCAAGCACAACTCAATACAAAACTGTTAACTGTGGACGACACCATAAAGTATTACACTTGTTTACAATAGGGCCCACCATGTTCAATTCATCACAACAATTAGATACGTACAAATATACTCTTCTATATAGCTAAAAACAGGAAATCATCATAGAGGAGGTAACAAGGAGAAGACAAAAAAACATATACAGTGAGGGGGGAAAAGGGGTGGGTGGTGGATTCAGGTTTTACGGGCCCAGTTTTAAACCGCCAACCCCTTTTTTTCCCTCACTGTATATGTTTCTTTTCACTTTTTACCTCCTTTATGATGAATTCCTGTTCTGTCCTTTGTCTATATAGAAGTGTCTATTTGTACGTCTCTAAATGTTTTTGATGAATTGAACATTGTGGACCCTATTGGAAACAAGTGTAATGCTTAATTGGGTCGTCCACTCACAGTTAACAGCCTTTGTATTGAGTTTGTGCTTGAAATGTACTGTAATTCTGCAAACTGTTAATACTGAATACATTTTTCAGTTTCGAATTGCAGCCATCCGTAGGTGCCCTTTGAGAGCAGTTTTGAAGGAGTCATGGGATTCACATGTCTTAATGCCTGCTAACAGGTACAAGGGTATCTTGGTGCTGTATCGAATCTTGTGGACCTGACCTATTGCAAAATGCTGTACTCTGTCGTCAACTCTAAGCCATTCTAGTCTGTCAAAATGGGAAGGGGTGAGGTGGGTTCGAGGAGTGAGTCCAAGTAGTAACCTGACCAGTTTGTTTTGGGAAGTCTGGAGCCTTGTTTTAAGGGCCTGGAACCTAGGTAGGTAATTTCATCTTTTCGTGTGATAATATTGTCACCCACTCTAATCAAGAAGTCATCAGCCTTGCTGAGATTACTATTTGAACCAAAGAGAATGGATTCAGTTCAATCAACTGGACGACACCATAAAGCATTACACTTGTTTACAATAGGGTCCACCATGTTCAATTCATCACAACATTTAGAGACACTTCTATATAGCCATAAACAGGAAATCACCATAGAGGAATTGGAATGGATTCAGAATCATGAAAACACCCTAGTTTGACACATCACATGATACTTAAAAGAATGGTGAAATTCAGATTTTATTTTTTTGGATGTTAATGGTTTGGTCACATATTATGCTAATTAGTCAAATTGCTCAACGTGCAACTTTTAGCAACCACGTTTAATCTCATCTGCTAATCCTATAGATGACATTTTAATCATAAAAGTTTATACTAACCAACATTTCTGGGTCTAACATGGGACCTATGGGGGCTTCCAGTAGACTCATGCTGAAATGAAATGTGAGGAGTATACAATTATGGGCCGGTAAAGGATTAAGTTACAGTGTCCCTAGAGTGAAGACTGCAGTCCCTTAAATCCAGAGCCAAACTGTAGTTTACAACTTCACACCTCATAAACATCTGAACCGCATGACTACCAAAACATAAACACAAGAGAGTGTAAACTAAAGCTGTCAACAAATGTAGTGTATAGTCTCAATATGTTTCATCCTGAAATGCAGTGCATGCAGTGGAATTATGAAGTAGCATACAATGGAAATACTCAAGTGAAATGACAACTTCCTCAAACGTATACTAAAGTACAGCATTTGAGTACTTACTCACTATTAAACACGTTCCAAATGTATCTGACGAGACATGCAGTAAAGTAAATATAATTACTTTGCCAAAATGAAGAAACCCAGCACCCCACCATGCATACCAGCCTGTCACTTACAAGAAGCACTACCCAATAGGAATGGAAGGAACTTCAAAGGCAACTCCTAGGCTACTTTTACTTTCTGCATAGTCGACTAAAATGTGTTTTGGGGGGGCCTTGATGCCGTCGTAATGACTGATTTTACACTTGCTGAAAATAGCAGATCTACAAGCACAATGCACATGCAACCAAGTGTAAAATGACTTGGATCTCTTGTCCATTAGTCCCTGTTTGACATTTTAGTCTAATTTGTATCTGTTGACAAAATTGTCAATACATTTAGTCTTAGTTTTAGCAGCCAGTACATGTGGACTATTATTCATTTCGATAGGCTATTTTCCCTATTTTAAAACATTTGGACATATTTGGACATATAACAGCAATACTGTAATACCATGATGTGGTAAACTTGCAATGTTAGATTGATGGATAACAGATTATTTCTAAATGAGTAACAGATTATGTCAAAATAAAATGTCTACCAATATTTAACAAACTTAACAAATAATCAGATATCTCTGACTCTATAAATCAGGGGTTCTCAACCCGTGGGTCGCGATCCCTAGGGGGGTCGCCAAATGATATGTTATATATATATATATATATATATATATATATATATATATTGCAACTGAATGGCTGGGAAATGGAAATTAAGAGTTTACATAGTACACATAGTACATGCATAAACTTTCCTTAATGATTATATCTGGTTTCAGTATTCATTTATGATATACAGTTAGTTAGTTAGTTAGTAGTTAGTTAAAACTTTAATAAAAACAATGATTTAATTAAACAACAGATTATGTCAAAATAAAATGTCTACCAATATTTAACAAACTAACAAATAATCTCTGACTCCTATAAATAGTCCAGAGAACAGAAGGAACACCTGCAGTGAAGAGTTTCACTCAAGCATTGAGTTATGACGGATGATTATCCGTGCAGGAATTAATGCAGTCCACTAGGGGGCACTATCACACAGGAGAAACAACACACACAGTATGTAGAGCAGATTTGAGCTCTGAACACAACAGGAAATAGAAAGCAGGATTTCTACAGGTTGGTCTGCAGTGGAAAACCTCCAAGGTTACTAGCAAGATAATCAATACACCTGATATCCTTTACACATTGTATATAAAACCACCAAGGTTACTGCCAATTGGTAGTAATCGGTAGTAATATTACTTAATTATCTTAAGTAATATTATCTTAAGATAATATTTTCCCATTGTATACTTATATATCATATGTTCAGGTAATTGATAAAAAAAAACTGATCCAGTGACAAAAGATAATTCATGCAGGTACATTGTTATAAATTGAATGCATATAAATCCTATAAAATGATGTGAAACCAATTTGTGAGAATGAACTATACGCACAGAACAGAAGTCCCATGAAAGAGTTTAAGGCCCTTAAAACAAGGCTCCAGACTTCCCAAAACAAAGTCAGGTTACTCCTATAATGGGAGTCTCTCAGACACTAAACATATTCACTGTGGAATTCCACAAGGAAGTTGCTTAGGTCCTTTTTTGTTCACTATATTTACAAATGACATGCCACTGGTCTTAGACAGGGCCAATATAGCCATGTATTCTGATGACACTACTTTGTATATGTCTGCCACTAATGTGGAAGATCTGTCTGTAGCTCTCAACAAGGAACTACAGAACATATCAGAGTGGGTGGTGAACAATAGGATGGTCCTGAACATCTCAAAGACTAAATCCATTGTATTTGGATCACAGCATATGCTCAAGTCAAAACCCAAATTGAATCTGAATCTGAGCGATTTAACAATTGAGCAGGTAGATGAAACAAAACTACTTGGGCTTACATTAGACAGTTAACTAAGAAAATGGGAGGGGGTTTGTCCATGATTAGGAGATGTGCTGAGCTTTTAACTCCAACATCTGCTGTCCAGGTCATCCAGGCACTAGTGATATCCCACCTTGACTATTGTCCAGTTGTGTGGTCCAATGCAGCTAAAAAGGACCTGCGTAAATTACAAATAGCCCAGAATAAGGCAGCTCGCCTTGCTCTGAACTGCAATACTAGATCTAGTACACTGTTAAATCATCAGAAACTGTCATGGCTGTTGGTGGAGCAGAGATTAGCTGCTAGTCTGGCTGGATTTTTTAGGAACATTTGTTCAAATAAAAAACCAAAATGCTTATATAAAAATATTCATTATACCAGTGATAGACACAGACATAATACCAGACATGTTGCAATGGGTCGATTTACAGTGCCTAAGCCAAGAACTGATGCAATGAAGAATACAGTCATGTACAGGGCAATGCCTTTCTGGAACTCTCTACCAGTATGCATCACAGAAATTAAGGGTAAAAGGCACTTTAAGAAAAGACTGAAGGATTTTCTTATATATATGGCGAAATTGTAATTCTGTTTATGTCAATATACCAGTTAATGTAATCTAGAGTGAATGCACTAACCGTAGTTGCTTTAATGTATTTCTTTTTTTTGTTTTTTTTCTTTCTTTTCTTTTGTGATATCTGTAATGTTGTAATGTTTTTTTGTATGCATATTATTCTGTGAGGACCCCAGGAAGAATGGGGATCCTAAATAAATTAAACTAAACTACTTGGCCTCACTCCCTGAACCCACCTCACCCCTGCCCATTTTGACAGACTGGAATGGCTTAGGGTTTGACGACAGAGTACAGCATCTTGCAATGGGTCTTGTCCACAAGATTCGCTACACCACCAATATGTACCTGTCTACTTCCTTAATGTCAATGAAGTCCACATCCACAATACCAGAGGATCAAGCTCAACAAACCATGTGCAACCCAGATTCGGCACAAACAAGGGACTAAATTAATTTTGCTCATATGCCACCAACATGTGGAATAAATAATACTATTAAAAAAACACCAACATTTATCTGTCGCTGCATGACATAATCATAATCATGACATGATTCATGAAGGTGAACTATGGCTTACGTTTACGTCCTGTGTGCATGTGTAGGCAAAAGTGTGTGTTTATGTAAGTGTGCTCATGATATGATTTTCTGTAGTGTGTGTGTTGCTGCAGAAGAAGATCATAGGACGTAAACGGATAAATGTTGCCGTTTTAATATTATTATTTATTATTATGCTTCCGCGGCTTTTCGTTCTGTGCAAACTACAACAAAAAGAAGTGTTCACGAGACAATTACTAAGCCTACTTACTTCATACAGTTACAAGGCTTACCTTTTATCGGGGATGGCGACAGATAAATGTTGGCGTTTTAATATTATTATCGCTAAATCGCTAACGTTTTAATATTATTATCGCTAAGCTTCTCCCTACTTCCTCTACTCTACTTCTGACAGCAGCAGCATAGCTAGCCAATAAGAGGGTTCGCAGCCAATCAGAGGCAGGTGGGCCACGCGGGGCGTCACCAAGGGCGGGTCTCTGTCTAGCCTCGGACGTAGAAAGAAATCACGCTTTTACCTCCTCTATGATGATTTCCTGCGGCCGGGGGTCCGTCACACCGGAGTGATATCCAGCTGGCGGCGCTATTGGACCAAAAATTCTATGGTTGATAAGAACCTCGATAGGGGTGGATCCCTTCGTGAATGACAAGTAGCCATGTGCTTCTGTTTGGTTGCGTCACATTTCTGCGTGATGGTGGACCGGTCCATTCAGTGTACTATACATCATGCCACTATGGACCGGTCCATTCAGTGTACTATACATCATGCCACTACTGGCACATTAGGAGTCCCACTGGTTTCTCAAACCCATTTATTTGCAAGGACCACCATAACTCTGAGAGTGTACAAATGGATGGAGCCTGCTGTCAGGACCACGCCCATGCCCTCTTTCCAGAGATCATATATCATCTCCAACCTACTAACTATACACACCTGCTCCTCATTAGTCCACACCTATATAATCACACCATCTGCCACTCCACTTCAGTCAGTATTGTTTGCCTGCACTAGACACTAGCCACTCTACACAGTCCCGTCCGTTTGTAGCTTATGTCAGTGTTTGTTGCTTATTCTATCTTTGCCTTTGACTACGACTTTTGCCTATTCTCTTGTACCGTTGCCTGGATTTATTAAACATCCTTGAAACCTGCGCGTGCATCCAAGAATGTCATTACACTGCACAGGCAGCATAGGTCCAAAATACCTTTGTCTGTCTGACAACGATCTAGAGGATCTTCATCAGGTCATCAATGTCAGACAAATAAATAAAGCAGTCTTTTGTACCTGGTAAGGCTGTACCCTAGCCCTGTTTTTAGGACTCGAACTTCGGCAGGAATTTTCGAGCGAACATCCGAACCATTTGTTTCCAATTAATTCATTTCTCTGAGTGCTTTTAACCGGCTGCAATTCAACACGAGATATCCGCCTTGAACATGATTAGCACAGCGCCCTCTCTTTATGAATCTCTCTCGTCTCTCCCAACACACACACACACACACACACACACACACACACACACACACACACACACACACACACACACACACACACACACACACACACAGAGCGTCAAGTGGCTCTGACATGTGCTCTGCGAAAACAGCTTATCTCCGAGCTCATCATTCCATAAAAATGAGCCATGATTTCTCAAGCAGCCCCCAAAACAAGGTAATTGTGAGTACCTGTACGACTGTCCATATTTTTTGTCAGACCAAAAATCCTTCCCAATATCTCTGTTAAGCTTGCTGGCAGGCAGCTAAGACGAGAGTGTAGCTTGCTCGTTAGCTGTCACTCGTTCATTAATTTGTTCCACCTGTGTACTCAGAAGCACATTGAGTGTGTGTGTGTGTGTGTGTGTGTGTCTGTCACTGTGTTTGTCTCTTCTGCTGTCATGCAGGACTTTCAAATTATTGTAAACACAACATGAACATAGTACTCTTATGCATATCGCATATTTTCGAGTAAAATAATAATACATTAATAATACAAATATTTAATATATATTCAAGCCCATTAATTAAGATTCGAGTGCCAACCCTAACGAGCGAACATTCGAACCCTGAATGTTCTGGGACAGCCTTAGGCCCAGGCCACACGTATATGGGTCTTTTGCAAAACGCACATTTCTCTGTGCGTTTGGGCCTTTCAGCCACACGCAAACGGCGTTTGCGGCCACTCAAACGGAGGTTTTTTGAAACGGATAAATAAGTGAAGATTTTCGAAAATATCCGGATCAGTGGAGCGGTGTAGTCATGCGAAACGGAGTTTTTGAGAAACGATGATGTCACCGCCACCGCCCACATGCAGCTTGTCAAGCAGAGGTCCTCACAAGTATAGGTAAAAAAAACACTGCCAGCCCAGTCCTCAGCGCAATGGCGTTGCGCAAAGAGGTTGAGATTTTACTCGTGCTATATTCAGATAATCTTCAACCGATTGTTATAATTCGAAGTGGTATATATTCCGTGAAGTTTATATTTTCATTGGGTGTACAAGTCATGTTTTTAATATGCCTTCATCAAATGATATAGAGAGATGGTAGGGTAGTGCCCAAGCCCGTATAGCCATGCAGCCTATATGAGCTGTGGTGCGCTTGCTAGGTCTACACTCTCAATTAGGGATTTTCCCAGAGGTTAATTTCACTGATGTGTACAACCTTTATTCAAATAGTTTCATTTGTATTGGTGCCGAGTGCGAAGCCAATAGGTTCATTGCGGACCGCTACAGATAAACTGTGGATATTAACCTACCAATAAGGACCCAGGCCAAATGCCATTGCGCAGTAGCCTACACCAACAAGTCTATGCGTGGTGTGTGCATAGCCGCATGTGAAACTATATCGTGCTGTATTTTGCATCATGGTCATGCGAGGAGAGAGAGAGAGAGAGAGGGTGCAGAGAGAGAGAGAGAGAGGTGTGAATGGGATCGCATCGTGCGTGCGCATTATGGCACATCTCTCTCATGTTTAGGGCGCACCATTGACTGCATGTCACTGTGCCTACATGCTGACAATGTGCGCGTGAACTTGTATTAGCCTAAAATATAGCCACTCTACAAGCTCACAACTGGTTGTGGACACTTCTATACGTCTGACTCTGCTATAAATTTTTGTGCAGGACTTGCCAGGTCGCCAGAGCAATGGTAAAGTGTCTATCATTTTTTAATTATATGGAGAGAAAAGTCGAGAGTCGGGATCTGGAGATTTTTAGTGTGACATGCTGACAGACAATGAAAGAAACATATACTTCCACTCACAATTTAGGTGGCTTTTAAAATGCGGTACTTATTCCTTCATTAAAAATATGATTGGCACCTCATAAGTGTAAATATAAAATCAAATATAATATAGCCTACAATTAAAACCTGCTACTGCAGTGATTTTATCCAGTGTTCAATGCGTTTCTACGTTTGGGTGTGGACATAGATATCTCTGTCGTATGGCCAGGGATTTTTTCTAAAACGGAGGACGAAAATATCCGTTTTGCAAAAGATCCAGAGTGGTGTGGCCTGGGCCTTAGTACCTGGTATGTGGTATATGGTGTGCAAGCTCCATCCGTCTCTTTAACCCAGCACCCACCTCTCTTGTGTACAGATGGAACCATTTGTGTAGCTATAGACCTGTAATGGTCTATATTAGTCCATTTATAGAAGAGTGTGGTGAAATGGGATTGTCCACTAATTTGCAAGTCCAACACAAGCCAGCATGGAGATGACCTCTGCACTCAAATTCTTAGTTAACAAATTCACTCAAATTGTTGACAACTTTAGAGTCAAAGACCTAAACACACCTGTGTTTACCCACTGCTTTTTTCCCCTTGTAGACATTTAATTACAGCTGTACTATACAACTTCACTGACACAACTGTGAGAACGGCAATACTGACATTTGTTTCATTATGTTCAAAGTTTGAGTATTTAGGCCTGCAATATGTGCAAGGAACAATATTAAGAACATTAACTAAACTGTCAGAAAAAAAATATATAAAACTTGGCAGCATAATATGGCAGCCTTTGTAAAGCACCTAGTGCAATAGTAGTCACAACAATGTGCAAAAATGTGTGTAGGCATAGCACAAAAATGCTTATAGCAGCATATCGTTGCTGTCAGGCAGAAACCATGTATATTCATATTTTATGAATGACATACATATTTTATGTATGTCATGTTCTTTCAGAAAATGCCATAAATCATACAAGACTGTTACACAATAGTGAAAATAATCTACAGATCTACAAGCTCACTACATGTCATTTTATGTGTTTAAATGGATGCGTTTGAATTTTATGTTATGCGCTTGAATGAATTTGGGACATACAAGGTTTCCACCGGACAGCAACAATATAGCAGCCATACTACAAGTTGCAAATCACTTTATAATGTGCAAGAAACAGGAGTCTAAAATAACATACACAGAAACAAATTTGATAACCAACCATTTATTCACCATGGGTTAGATTTAGCCTCTCAGACTCAAGACAGAAAATGTTGACCGATACGATTGTCCACAATTCCATGCTGTATTGATGTTGGTACCATACGAGACAACAGGAGTTGATCAAACATAATTGTACAGTCTCCAATTAGACTGTAGACTCTGTAAATGAAGTAATGCAGATTTAACAATAATTTGTATAATAGAGTAAAATATCTTATAAGGGTCCATGTGGTTAAAGGGACATTTTGCTGCTGGAAGAAGCTGCAGTCACTCAATGTCAATAGCATTTGTAGTAGATACAGTAGCACAATTTTAAATGTGCACCCTATGCTATGGCGAGAAAAATAATGAACCCCGTTTGACTGGATTTCTGAATTCTACAATGACCCGCCCGGGGAGGCTGCATGAGTGCATTGTAAGTCCAGGAAGGAAGTGAGACCACACTTTCATGACACTTTTTGGTCATGATTATTATGGCATCATGACTAAAATATCTAAAAACACGTATTGCACAGCCCCAGAAACGCATTTGTGCCCTAAACATTAAAAGAAGATCTAAGAAGATCTGGTTACAAAAGGGGTGAAGTGGTCCTTTAACAATTCTCCATCCTTACCTGGAGAACCCCCTCAAGAACCACTGGTTCAAAACCACTGATATACCGAGTACTGACCTACAAGGTCGACCCACTCTGTGGGTCTGCGGTGGAACCGCTAACTGCTGCTGATTTCTGGTCGTGCTCTGCCCGTTTCACTTCATCGACAACAGAGGCAAAGTGCTCATAACCGCTGTACACTCTATTGTCCAGTCCCTTGGATGTGGACATATTTGTTTCTGGGCAGAAAGTATTTTTTTTATATTTCCTGTGTCCCTGCTGGGGTTTTCCACACAGCTGGCAGATAGGGACAGTCGCCACTTTTGAGACTTTAGCTCCCACAGCTGAAGTGTGTTCCCTTGCCTTCCTCTTGTAGAGAGTTGATTGGGACCATTTTGGTTCACCAGAGGACAGAGGAGGAGCTTGGGTGGGATGAGGAACAGGGGTGTGGAGAGGAGGAGGAAGAAGTGTGGGTTGAGGAACAAGTGTATGAGGAGGATGTGTGGAAGGAGGAGAGGTGTGCGCCACAACAGGCACTACAATGCCTCTTCTCTCCTTTAACAGCAGGGTGCCTGCCGTGCTGGGTGTGTGGGTGTATTCCAGCTGCACGTAGTCAGGTGGAGGGAGGACAGGTGGTTGGTGTGGCGCTGGAAGGATGTCCTGGTCGGAGATGGACTGTGTCTTCATCAGACAGGAGGGCATTTTGGTCGAGTGGAGGTTTCCCAGACTCTGCTGGTGTTTGATGAATACCTTTATGGTTTGTGTGTTTATGTGTGGGAGGGGAATGCCAGTTATTGCCAAAACTGGCAACATACGCCTTGGTGAGCCGGCCCTTCTCTGGGCTAGTTGCAGTAGGTAGCGCCAACCACAGCAGTTTCACCGGTGTGTATACCAACCTGTTGTTCTCCGGGGAAATGTCTTTGTGAGCTGAAGTATGACGCAGAGCACTCATTTTCAGCCGCTGTACTATCGCAGCTTCAGCCGGGTCATCCCTTTTGGTGCGACAATACAGCGAGTTTCCCCAATGACTACTGTACAACACGGGAAACTTCTGCGGATGCCGGTCGTGCTCCTCAAGTTTGTCCCAGGTCTATATGATGCTGTTCCTCTCCTCTGCTGTGACGCTCAGCCGGTCCGTGGGGCTGAGGCTGAAGTCCACCAGCAGGGAACAAAAGCGTTCCACCTTTTTGAACCCTGGCAGGGGATTGAGACTACAGACGCCTTCCTGTTGTGAAAGACAATAATGTGGTCGTTATTAATCATATTATAAAAGATATACATCAATATTCAAAAACACAAAATTAGAAAATGCAAGCAAACTGCATGCCATGGAGCAGACATGTAATGAATGTACTTACAAGGGCCGGAGGATACGCTGAGCCCCTCTCTTCAGCAGAGCATCGCATGTGGCAGGACAGGACAGCGTCAACAGCAGAGGTGACGCTTTCCTCTGCACCACTCTCGTATGCTTCATCGTCAGGGTCCGGGTCCGACTGCCCAGGCTGGAGCACCTCATCCTCAGGGCCAGGACCATCAGCTTGGAGGTTTTCCAGCATGAAGTCAGACACTCCTGTACTCTGTCTGAAGAGGAATTCCAGACCTAGCAACTCGTTTGACGTGTGGCTGGCTGGTCTGCGGAAGTTCTCTTCCACTTCCTCTCCAAACAGCTGCTGGCAGCGGTTGTTGAGGCGGTCCAGCAGTGGCGCAGAATATGTCCTGAACCGGCGTCCCTTCCCACCGTACACCATGTCTGAATTCCGGTCAGCGTTCCACCGCGCAATTCCAGGTAGGCAATTGCAGGTAGACCTGATACGGACGCGATGCACAGTGGGGACCTGCAAGTGACATTGAAATTGAAATTGGTAACACCAGCCTACTTTATATGGCTTTGGCCTATTTTCCAAAGTAAATGTACAGTATAGAACAGGAATAAGTTGTGTAGCCAGTTGTTATGTAACTTTGTTTTTCTTTGTTAACAGGTAAATGAATGCAGTAATTCACCACACTATTGTCTCACAAAAGTATCAAACATATCAGATCTACAAGTTCAAGACGCAACGCGTTTTGACCTTGAGATCATGTTTTTGTTTTTGGATCCTGGACATATGACATTTCCACCCGACAGCGACAATATAAAACTGTGATGTACACCAACATGACTACAGCATAAACTTGAGAATATAGTAATATACTATAGGTTATTGTATATACCTGGAATCATGAACGGCAGTGATTTGTGGAATCCTTCCAGGCTGTTGCTGCCACGGACTAGGGATGCCGCCGATTAATCGATTTTCCGATGAATTGTTGCCGTCCCCAAAATCGAAAATCGAATTTATTTATTATTATTATTTTATTAGATTTTTTTGCTTGATTTGATCAATGAAAATATAGGCTAATTCTAATAATAGTACTAGTATTAATAATTATAAATGGTCATTGATTTATTATCACCACCAGTTGTTTTACTGTAAACTTGCATGGAGGACGTTCAGCAGCACTCCGCACAGACTAGTGCAGGCTGGGCTGCCTGCTACACACAGTACACACACCGACCCCGCCTCCCCCCTCAGTCACTCACACGTGAGATTGATTGATGCGGAACAAGAAAACCACCACCACACTAAACAAAAATGGAGGAAATCAGTATGGAACAAGCCAAAGAAGAGGAAGAGTTCCTCGTGGAACTACTTCGTACAAATAAGCGATGTGCAGGTAAAATGCAAGCTCTGTGAAAAGACTTTAGCCTACCACAACTCTACTTCAGCAATGAACTCGCATTTGAGCAGTAGCCATGCCGCTGAGACTACCAAGAAAGACACGGCACAGCCGCCCATAACCACCTACACTACAACGCCTCGGCACTGCAGCTCACATAACTAAACTAATCACCACGATGATAGTGAAGGACATGCTGCCAATACGTTTTGTGGATGTTTCCGTGACCTTATGGCATGTGTGGAACCTGATTACACAGTCCCGGGCCGTACTACGATGACAACACGAATTGAAAAGCTGTATAAAGAAAAGGCACTGGATCTGCGCACACGCTTAACAGATGCCCCAAAGGTGTCCATAACCACCGACGGGTGGACAGCACTAACAACTGAATCGTATGTCACCATAACCTGCCATTACATCGATTTGAGATGCAAAGTGCAGTATTGCAGACCCGTGCAATGACAGGAAGACACAGAGCAGAGAATCTCGCGGAGGGCCTCCGCAGTGCCACCGAGTCCTGGGGGATATTGGACAAAGTGACTGCATGATAACGCGAGCAATGTGACACTCGCCAATAACCAGTACCTGGATTGGGATTCAAGTCCGTGTTATGCCCATACACTCCAACTTGCCATTAATGATGGATTCAAGCTCAAGGATATACACAAAGTCGTCGCTGGTGCCAGCCGTCTTGTGTCACATTTCCACCACAGCAACACATGCGCTCGTTGAGAAGCAGGTTTGTATTTTAATAGGTTAATCCCCCCCCCCCCCTTTTTATGAACATATCAAACAATAGAATGTTTGCTTTTATTTGTACTTATTATAAACTGTGATTTGACAATAAAGCTGATTATTATTATTATTATTATTCTGCAGGACGACCAACGGCAACATCTCCCAGATAATCAGCGGAATCACCGACTGATACAATACTGTCGTACGAGGTGGAATTCCATTTTTGAAATGTTTGAGCGCCTGCTGGAGCAGCGTTGGGCTGTTTCTGCAGTTCTTTCTGACCGAAATTTCACAAAGCTGACAGACGCTCTCACCCTGGAACTTCCAGATGACTCCTGGGTCGTGATGGAGGAGTTGCTGCCTATTTTGAAATCGCTAAAGACTGCCACTACTGCCCCGTGCGGCGAGTCAGGAGTTACCATTTCCATGATATATTCCGCCACAGCAACTTTGCTAAACAAACACCTGGTTGTTACTGCAAAAACATCCAAAAAGGCTGCGGAGTTCATGCAAACAGTGGCTGAGTCACTGAAACGGCGACTGAAACCCGACAAGTTAGAGAGTGCAACTACAGCACAAACACCTCAAGTTTGCTGGTGATGCTCTCAAGGATGTGGTCAAGGCCAGGGTTACAGCACTGCTTTCAGCCACAGTAGCGGCAGACGAGAGTGATGACTTCAAGACTTCTCATTTAGATTGTTCTACCGTGGACCGGCACCACTCCTAAGACTGGTGTGCGTTTAGCATCCATAATGGTCGGCAATAATACCACGGCTACACTGAATCACCATACAAGTATGTGCTGTGGTCCTGATAATTGAGAATGAGTTGTTTTGTGTCCACCTTCTGATACAAATTGGAGATCAGTCATCGCTCACTTTGCATATGAATTTGACAGGCACAGCTAGCTATTAAGTAACCTGACTCCGCCAGATGGGGCAGCAGAGAGTACACTGGGTTCCCCCCTCCTGCTCCCATCTGGGAACTCTCAGGCAGACTTGATGCTCCGGCCACAAAACGGCCTGGCCAATCAGCGGCAGCTAAGGGATCAAGGCATACACAGTGCTGTGTATGCCTTGAAAAGTGAAGATGAGCCTCCACAGCTTAAAGAGGAACATGAGGATGTACATCAAAGACCAGAGGATGCTTATGGTTCACCACATGTGTTAATATCAGTGAAAAGTGAAGATGATGATGAAAACATCTCCAGAGAGACAGAGCTAACCAGCATCTCAATTGAACACATGAAAAGACAAGCTGAAGTAGAAAACAGAGGATTACTCCATCAATCTACTGGTCTACATGCCCTCTCTTCACATTGTTCTGAATCTGACACAGAAGACAGTGATGAGTGGGAGGAGAATAGGGAAGACCAGCCAGATTTAAACATACGGAAATCACACAAGTCACGAATCGTCTAATGCATTTTCAAGACAAACATCCACGATGAGTCACAATGGGGAGGATGCCTTTAGCTGTAAAGTTTGTGGCAAGGGCTTTAAACGGAGAAAAACCCTGAGGAAACACATGTTGATTCATACAGGGGAAAGGCCATATAGTTGCAATGTTTGCACTAAAGACTTTGTTCAAAAGAATGGTCTTAAGATACACATGATGATTCATACAGGGGAAAAGCTATATTGTTGCACAGTTTGCAAGAAAGGCTTTGTTCAAAAGGGCGATCTGAAAAAACACACCATGATTCATACAGGGGAAATGCCCTACAGTTGCAAAGTTTGCAGCAAAGGCTTCAATCTTAATGGAAATCTGAAGAAACACATGATGATTCATACAGGGGTAAAGCCATATACCGTAAATCCTCTAATAGTAACCTCTATTCAATTAAAAGCCGTCTCTCTATTAATGACCGGGGGCGCTGTTGAAAAAAGCACTTAAAAGCCTCCCTTCCATTACAAGCCGAGCCTGAATTACAAGGCTTTTTTTTTCTTCTCTACTTTTTTTTCAAGTCCTTATGTTTACTAAAATACCCCGTGAACCGCCCGTGACCCCATACTTCCTTACCGGTGTATGGGACGCGCCCACGACATCACAACAAAACACAAAAGTAGAGAAAGCATGGCGACGACAGGTACTACGGCTAAACACAGGCGCAAGTTTGACGTTAAGTTTAAAGAGGAAGTTTTGCGGTATGCAGCGGCTCATTCGGGAGAGAAAGCCGCCAAACACTTCAATATAGATTCCAAACAAATCAGATATTGGAAAAAACAAAAGAATGAGCTGATGGCAGCCGACAATAAAAGATCACGTCTAACTGGAGGAGGGAGGAAAAAAGTTAGCGAGGAGTTGGAGACACAACTTTCAGAGTGGATTCATTCAATGCGCGGCAAACACAACAGAGTGTCAAGGAAAATGATACAAATCAAGGCTAAGGAAATCTACCCAACAGTGAGTGATGGAGGAAAGGCGTTTGTGGCCAGTAAGGGTTGGCTTGAAAAGTTTCTGCAGCGCAATGGCCTGTCACTGGGACGACGCACCACCATGGCACAGAAAGACCCAGATAAACTCATTGAGAAACTCGTTTCGTTTGTTGACTACGTTGGCAAGGCTGTCAGCTCTAAAGGGATTTTAGAGAAGGACATCATTGCAATGGATGAGACTGCCGTTTGGTTCGATATGGTGTCTCCCACTACTGTCGATGCCATAGGCACAAAGAGTGTGTCCCTGAAAACTACAGGACACGAGAAAAGCCATCTCACCGTTGTCCTTGCTGCCAAGGCTGACGGCACTAAACTCAAGCCGTATATCGTCTTCAAAGGGGCTATCCGTGAAGTGAAGCTAATGAGGGAACAGATCACCAGAGCAGTGGTCGCCACATCTAAGAATGGCTGGATGAATGATGATCTCACTACAGATTGGCTCAAGTCAGTGGTGGGGAAATTTAGTTTCACCCCACGCCTCCTGGTGTGGGACGCATACCGCTGCCACATCAGTGTCGCTACCAAAGCTGAGCTGAAAGGCTACAAGATGACAACCGCGGTGATTCCGGGAGGCTGCACAAAATATGTCCAAGCACCTGATGTGATGTGGAATCAGCCCTTCAAGGCGAGTCTACACAAGTCCTACGATCAGTGGATGGCTGGAGACGTAGACAAGGAATTGACGACCGGAGGTAACCCGAAAGCCCCCGCTCGCCGCCTGCTTGTGAACTGGGTGCTCAATGCATGGGACAAGCTGGACAAAGATCTGATCATAAAGTCTTTCAAAGTTTGTGGACAGACCGTGAATCCTGACGGGAGTGAAGACGATCGCATCCTCTGCTTCAGGGAGGGACAGCCCTGCGCCGCAGGACGAGAGGCTCTGGCCCAACTCCGACAGCAAGAGGAGGAGAACATGCTTGCAGCCGAGGAAGAGGAAGATGAAGACGAGCTGTTTAACAACGAACTTGTCGTACTGGATGACGACGAGAACAACAAACTTGTCGTACTGGATGACGACGAGAACAACAAACTTGTTGTACTGGATGACGACGATAAGGACATGTGGGAGGATAGTGATACCAGTAGTGAGTTTTTTGGATTTGAGTGACCTGTAAATGTTTTGTCTGTCCCCTTCCTTCCTCCCCCCTCCCTCCCTTTCTGCATCTCTCTCTCCCTGTCTGTCTTATTGTGAATGTACCCGTCAGTTGAAGTTATAACTTGCAGTTAAATTGATCACTGTTGCACTGTTTTGTTATTCTAGGAAATACCATACGGTATCTTATTTTTATTTTTGTTATTTTATTATTTGCAGCTGAACTTGACTGTTATTACTACTGTAGTCTAGATAACTGTAAGCCTAGATACAGGTATTTGAATGTGCAATACATAGGATGGACCACAGTATTGTGCTACCTCAGTTATAGTTTTATTTTTGCACAAGTTAAATTGACCACTGTTGCACTGTGTTGATGTTATTATGGTATTTACCATAGGCAATAAGGTATATTTTGTTTTTGTTATACAGTATGCTGGCTGTGCAGTAAATACCATATAAATGGTATGGTGTTAATGTTTACCAAGAGAGTAGTAAGACTACCTCAGAATTGTTTTATACCAGTTGTGATTGCACTATTTTACTCAGGTAAAGTTACTTGATTTAACTTTGAACAAGTTTAAATGACCTGTAAATGCACTGTTTATTTCATACAGTACTTGGTTTCAATAAATGAACCCAGTACATTTTACTGGGTTCAAACTTACACAAAATGTTGATTTTTTCATTCTGGTCTGTTTGAAAAATGGAAATATAGGCCTCTCTCTTATACATGCCTCCTTTCAATAAAAGCCCGGTACCCACTACAGTTGAAGCAAATACAAGCCCGGGCTACTATAAGAGGATTTACGGTAGTTGCACAGTTTGTAGAAAATGTTTTAATCAAATGGGTCACCTGAAAAGCCACATGCAGATTCATACAAGGGAACCCCTTTAGTTGTGCAGAACAACGGGGTCTGGAGTGGCTGAAAAGAGACCCCGAATCGACCACAACAAGTCTGCAATGCTGTCGTTGTTTGGTGAGGGTTATCACACGGAGGCACCTGTAACGCCTGAAATGGAATTAAGCCACTACTGCGAAGACATATGCTTCTCTCCTCATTTGGATCCCCTCGACTGGTGGAGAGTGAATTAATCTAAGTATGAGAGGCTGGCCAAACTCGCAAGGGCATACTTGTGTGTGCCAGCTACATCGGTGCCCTCCGAGAGGGTTTTTTCAGCAGCAGGACTTATCCTTAACCGGCTGCGCTCTCGTCTGGACACAGAGCAAGTAAAAGTTTGCGTGAAGCTGATTTAAATTGTAAACTGGTTATCGACACCTTTGGACTGTAAACTGATGGTAGGCCTACTAGGCTATATATTTTTTTTAATTATCGTGTTGATGCACAAGAAAGTGACGCAGCTATTATTTGTGTTTGTTGTTTGACTGCTACTACTGTTTCATTTCATTGTTAAAGATAATTATTTAAAAAAAATACTTGCAAGGCTTGAAGTGCCTGACTTTTGTTTAGCGCTGCACACGTTAATTAAGCCTATTGATTCATTTCAATTTAGCCAATGTAGGGCAGGCTACTGCTACAGTTTTATTCCATTGTTAAAAAAGAGAATTGAAGAAAAAAAAGAGAATTGTAAAGGCCTGAAGTGCCTGCCTTTAGTGTAGGACTGCACACGTGAAGTAGGCCTATAGTAACTATTGATTTGAATTAAATTCAATGTAGCCAATGTATAGGCTCAGGCTGTTTTATTTTATTGTATTGCTTTTGCACTTAAGAGCCATTGTGTACTATGCAAACTTTAAGGTGCGTTCCAGTAAAGAAAATGACCGAAATCTATGTGTCTGTGGTTTCTCTGCATGTGCAGACTGCAGAGCAGTGCTCCGCATGCAAGTTTACAGTAAAACAGCTGGTGGTGTGAATAGTAAATCAATGACCATTTACAATTAATAACACTATTACTATTATTAGAATTGGCCTATATTTTCGGGGAAAAAGTGATTTTTTTTTTTTTTGGGGGGGTCGATTGGGGGGGTCGATTCATCGATTATTAATCGGCAGAGTTGTAGATTATTCGATTGGGCTGATGGTCACTTTCTGGCATCCCTACCACGGACACACTTATAATAGGGGACAGCTACACCGTTGATGGTCGTAGAGCGAGCCACCCTATACATGGCCATGTCAATGGGGTCCTGGAAGCATTCCAGATGCCGCTGCTGTTCTGCCCACACCTCATCAATGGCGTCTGTGAATAAACCATTAAGTACACCTTAAGATGGACAGCAATACATGTGTAGTGAAAGCAGATGACAGATAAAACAGTTGCCATATCACTATTTGTTTAACGTGTTTGAATGCATATTTCTTCCTGGCGATTTGAACAGGCTCACTCCATTCTCGTCCAGACCGGCGGGACCCTTGAGCTCTTGAACGGCAGTGTGCACCAGGTTGAAGGTCTGCTGAGCACCCAGGGTAACCCTCCGCACATGGTGCTTGAGCTGATCTCTCGAGATGTGGAGCCGTATCATCTCGTCGTCCGAGAGAGACGCCAGAAGTACAGGGTCCTTGGCTCTAGCTGCCCTGATCAACAGATCGAGATTCAATTCAATTCAATTCAATTTTATTAAAGTGTCAAATCACAACAAGTTGTCTCAAGACACTTTACAACCAACAAAGATCCACCCAGAGCAAGCAATATTGCGACAATGGTAACGAAAAACTCCCCTTTAGGAAGAAACGTCAGGCAGAACCAGACTCTAGGGTGGGCGGCCATCTGCCTCGACCGTGTCGGGGGGGGGGGGGGGGGGGGGGTGGTGGTAGAGGGGGAATAGGAAGAAAGAATAGAAGAGAGATAGACAGGGTGGGCTCCATGGAGGGGCCTGGTCCACATCTGGTCCAGGTCGTGCACTGTGAGGCCGGGTCCACGGTCACACTTCTGAGATCTGCCCGGTTGTAAGCTAGCACTGCTCCTGCCAGGGCGGACTTGAAGGCTGCATACTTGCAGTGGCTCTCTGTGCGCAGGGAAGCATCAAAGCGGTGGATCCAGTGGAATATGTCTAGCCTTACCACCATGCCTTGTTCCACCCAGGGCTGGAACAAGCTCTCCAGAGCTGTTGGACCTGTGATTTAGCAAAATATAAAAAGAATACGCAAAATATGAAAAAGGGAACGTGCCAGGAGGAGCCAAGAAGCCCTAAGGTCTTATACGAGGCCTCCATCTATGTATAACACATTCAAAACATTTAGAACATGGATTTTAAACAAGATATATAATTTACAAACAACGTGATTGCAGTATAAAAATACTACTACAACATGATGGAAATACTAATGATGATGGGTTTCACCAAAGTAGTGAGTATTGTGGTGTACAGGTCCTTCTGGTGGAGGTACTCCTCACAATGGTTTTCTTGGATCTGTCGCCACACCTTCACCATGGTGTTCCCCTCACCACGGTCTCGTAGAAGACGCACCACATTTTTGTCCACACCACGCCTGTAATATTACAATAACATATTACAAACAGTTGAAAGTTGTTTTTTCTTTTGACGGCTTTGTGGCTGCAGTTCTTAAAACGAGTGCTCTAGATTCATCCCATTATTAAAAAAAACCTAGTGTTGCAAATTGCAGCTACCAAGCGACACCACTATAGCATACATGTTACTTACTTGGCAGTCAGGACCAGTGTTGGGCATCGTTACTTTAGAAAGTAACGTCGTTAGGTTACTGGATTACTGCCCATAAAAATAATCCCTTACCGTTACAAATTACCTTCTGAGAAAAGTAAAAGGTTAGATTATTTTCCGTTATTTTCCGTTACCCGACAATTAAAACCCATTTTTTAATGCTTGCGCAAGTTGGTTACATTGTATTAGGCTACTGCCTACCGTCATTGCGCCGCATTATCACGGCCCGGTTAAAAACGAGAATGATACACACCATGAACTGACCATAGACAATATCCCCTTTACAGCTCTCTCTTTATTAATGAATATAATTTGCCACAATCGGCACGTAGGACTGGACAGAAAGAGAGTGCAGAGAGTACACTACAATAGGCCATACTAGGCTGTTGCGCTGCGCTCTGATGCCCTCTCCACGCCGCGCGCCGTGGCGCATGAACAACAACAACAACTCCACGTGGACCCACGACGACCCACGTATGAATTAGTTAGTTTATAAGCAATTACACGGCGGCCATCCTTTAAATCTTGCCAACAAAATGAACAGGGACACATTATAGTAACGGGATTACTTTTTTGGAAATGTAACTAGGTAACTAGCTACTAAATTGCAAAACTAAGTAGTTACTTTATTCCGTTACCAATGGAAGTAGTCCGTTACATAACGCCGTTATTAATAGCGCCGTTACACCCAACACTGGTCAGGACAGGAGGAAACATTGCTTGATGAGCCCCACTGAGCTCAGCTGTGACAGGATGACATCATCCCATGCCAGCCAACGTGCCCGTACACTTTCACCTCTCTTTCTTGCTTCTGTAGCTTCCAGTTGACACGGCCCACATTCCACCTTCTCCGTCACCATGCTGGACGTACCTGCAATGTGAAAACAAATGTTAAATGCAAATATAGTATCTAGTGTGTTTAAATAAAGTCCAGCTGTGCAGTTTTCTGTGCAACCTGAGACATTTCATTCACATAAAACACTACATACCCTGGTATGGAAGCCAGATCTGCGAAGGTACTTGTCCTGCCCTTTTCCAGGACATGCCTCACCCTTCGGACACTTAAGTTTACACTTCCAATACTGCCAGAGGCCGCCACACAAACAGGCGACTCCTGAAGAAGAGGTCTGGAATTGGTTTGCCGCTGTTAACATAGCCAGGAGGTTCTGGAGGATAGAACCACATCCCGTGTGTCTTCTGTTCCCGTCTGCTTTTCAGAAGTCCTTTTTTGTCTACATATGTTTGAATGGGCCCAAACAGCCCTCTCTCTGGATCATCTTTTATCCAAGATATGTCAGCTGGTGGGATGCCACCTGAGTCTTCCCACGATTTTGGCCATCCATCTAGCGTAACCTGTAACAAGTCAAACGATTTGTAAAGGAGGTTGTTCTGATGAGGGCTAGGCAGACAGAATGGACAAATGGTTCAATAATGCAGATGTATTTTCTAAAATGTAAGGTTAAAAAAATATTAAAAACAAAACAATAAGCGTACATGCTTTCTATCAAACAGTCTAGTCTAAACAGACTGGCAGAGCTCCTCCAGCAGCAATGTGCCCCATGTTCACCGACTTGTGCCTGACAGAAGAGTGACTAACATACTCAAACCTGGGCCTCTCCCTAGTGGCACCAACCAACTGTCTTAAAGACAGGTTCACTCAATACAACACCTACATCACTAGTGATAATCGACAATAAAAACATGTCCCAAACCTTACAGAAATCAATCATAATCACCAAGGTAAGTATTAATCATGTTTTTAGCAGCACAATTCCTTTCATCCATAATATATATTACACAGAAAAATGCACACAGCCCTGGCAAGTGGTAGCCTATGTCCCACCCATACCCTATAAAAGAAGAACTGTGGTCATGTGTGACTCTTTCCAGATCGTGAGACCAGAAAGAGGATATGGCAAGTATGTGTGTTTGTTTGGTAATGATGATGAGCTTTACACTGCTTGGATTAATAAAGGTGTTTGTTTCAACCAACCAATTGTCTGTGTTTGTAAAAATGAATATGAAATGTTTAAATGTATTGAACTGGGTCAAGATGTGAAGCAAACAGTGTTTGGAGCTGACCATGTGAGCTGTGACAATAACATGGGAATGGTGAATATGCTCCAACATTGGTCCCACTCAAAATCGTGTAGTATAAAATATACTTTCATTTCTAAATGGTTTTTGCCAATATTACTTACATTGGCGTCGTGGGGTGAGGTGGGCAACGAGGTCAAGGAAGAGGCAGACAGCTGGTGGAGGGCGACAGTTTGCTGTAACCTGGTAGCAGTGACCGCTGGCTGTGACCTGGTCAAGGTGGTTGTCATGGAAGACACTGTAGCTGCTGTGGATGCTGACATGTCTGGAGAGTCCTGTTGACCTGGTCGACGAGGTAGTGATGGCAGACAGTGTAGCTGTGGATAGCATGGCTGGAGAGTCCGCTGTGCTGAGCAGCGCTTTCCAATAACAAAATATATATTAGAGATGTGAACATAAAAATGGAAAATGCTAAAAGTAAAGGCACTTCCGCATTTGTTTATGAAGCAACCTAGTGTGTGCAATTACCTTCATCGATAGACATAAATATATCGTCATCCTCCCCCCAAGTGGGATCAGGTTCATGGGAGCTGAGTTCCTATAACCAAAACATTGTGAAGGGCTCGTCTCAGGCAAAATAAATATAGATAGCTGACATAATTGGATACCATAATTGGATACCATCAGCACGTAGCAGTTGCTCAGCATAGGAGAGGGCTGTGGACTCCACCAGCAGCTGCTCGGGAGGTGTGGGGAAGAATTTATTTTTGCTCTTGGACCCATCTGATGGTGCCAGTATGGCCTGTTGGCGGCTTGCGGGCGCATTTTTGTTCGCCACCCGGATCACTGGTGTTGCCATCCTGTGGGGCCCGCACACACACACACACACACACACGCACACGCACACAGTCACAGAGTACATCATTTACATTACGGGTCTTCAACCAACAAGCAGTCTGGGACCCCTTAGGGGTCCTCAGACTTACTACAGGGGAGCCAGTAATTAGTGGAGTGATAGGAAAAAAAATTAATCCCTATTCTGAGGTGAACATTAGCCAGAAATAGACGATCTACAAGCTCACTACATGTCACGTTGTGAGCTTGTAGAGAGCTTGTAGATGGGCTATTTACAGCTATGATGTCTGATGTAGAGGGGGCAAAAGAGCAGACCAACTGAAGCAATGGTCAATTTCACAGAGTATTCAGGGTTTAAGTGGTTGTTTTATTAACATACATGCCATTAGCATAAATCCAACATAATGGTCATGTGTAAACAAAGGCATTGATTTACACACAACACTGATAATAGTGCACTGCTGCCAAATAAGTCTATGCATACATGGAATTGAAATCTATGATAAGACATGAGAAAAGAATCCGCACACCATTTTCTGCTCCCAGAACTTTATTTACTTAAAGTGGTAACGGGTCCATCAACCATCAGTCCCAATGTATGCATTACATGAGATACATGATATACAATACATTCATATTTATCCCAACCTTTTGTACGTACACAAAGATAAGTCAGGCTGACAAAGCCATCTAAGAGGCGCCTCTTGTCTAGTACTCTACTCTAAATGTAAGCAAAACAAATGGCGACAACAACATACAGGAGTCTGACAAATATGGATAACAACCAGGATCTGACCCTAAATATGAATGTAGATACAAATGTAGTTGAATGTTTAATCTGCAACCTGTTTTGTGGTATGTCTCAGCTAAGGGGGCCAAGAGCTCTGCGTTAGTTTCTTTCAGAGCATTTTGCAAAGTAGAGGCCTACCTCTGTGGCAGTTCACAAACTTGTATGTTTTTATTGTATGTATGTATTTTTTTTCTTTTCTTCACTTTTACAGCAAATAGCCAATTTAACAGTGAGGTGTATGTCCCACCACTCCACAGTAATGTTTTTGGGACAGAGATTATTACAGTTATGATTTGGGGTCGTGTTTACACTGAGCTTTCTTTTGCTTCACGAGGGATAGTGCTTAGTGCTTCTTGCAATGTGCATTGTGCAGCAAGTGGACAAGACAATCGATTCTTACCTTTTTTTCTGGAACCTATCAAACGAGGAAAGTTGTTCCAGGAATTCTGCGGGATGTTAATAGTCTTTGATAAAAGGTTGGCGTGTTTAATCCACTTTGTTGTACCTGTATCTAAAAGGGGGTGTGTTCCATGCGTAAGCGCGTGCGTGCAGGCAGCGCGCACTCTCTCCCCCTCCTGGTGTATCAAATTTCAGAATAAGAGTCAGAGTATTGGAAACATGAACATGGATTATATTTTTTAGACTACTTACAGGAAGTAGATAGAATTATGTGAAACTAACTTGGTAATAATATAATATAACTTCATATACCAAATATAATTTATAACTAATAGTAGGTTGGCTAGTTATAATATAACTAATAATATAGTAAAATCTACCAAATATAACTTGGTAAAATGTAGGCATAGGCAGAACAGATATATGATAACACTTAAGTTATTCCACACTGCAGAACATTTAAACAAACAAAAAAATCACACCTGTGTGAACTGAGGGTCACTCTTATCATACATCATCTCATTCCGGCCAATCACAATTTGCGTCCTCAATGTTTGTGTTTACACAAACCCTCACAGCTGGACATAGGAGACCCTCAAAAATAGATCAGATTGCTTCTAAAATAAATAGCTACAAGCTGAGCTTGTAGCTCGGCCATTTTCACTATTTTTTAAACTCCCTGGTCATTTCAGCAATTAGTTTAGATTTGTCTTACACAAACATTAAATTCCATTGACAATGAATGGACAGTTTTACGTCTAGTATCTGAGCAAATAGCCATAGGGTCTATTTTACATCATGATGATGTACGATGATAAGAGCGCACCTCACTTCACACAGGTGTGATTTTCTAAATATTACTATACCTGTGCCCGTCAGCCACCGGCCTACTTGGGAACGATGCAAGTTGGGAACCTAATATGCAATACCCTTTTGTCATAGCACCCGTTTTAACCGTCTGTCTGTGTCCCACATGGAGATCTCTGTCTGCCTGTGTCTGAAGAGTGCAAAGTGAGTAAAGTGACTGTGAAAAATGGACTGGTTAATCAAATGGCAGGTGTGGGGTTGCCATGGAAATCACTTGGCTGAGGCAGAAGCTGAGCTATCTGGTCCTGGTTAGAAATATGTGTCTACAAGAAAACAAGTGGATTTCAGATGACCTGATCTTAATGTGTTAACTGGACAGTGTGAACATACAACTGGACAGCAGTGAGACAGCAATTGAGAGCTCTGTGGGACTTGCACCCAAATTCCATAGTTGGAATGTTCTACTACCAGTGCTTTTTTTTCCTTTGTCATCACTACTTACCATCATGTGAATAAATAAAATATAAAAATAGGGGAGTAACCTAATCATGTATTGTACACTACACAAAGGCCTAAACATATCTCAAACAATATGAATGCACACAAGCAGTATACTCTAGCATTCTTCTTCGTGTCTGGCCATCCTCTAGATCACGTCTTTCCAGTGGTTGGCGCAGGCGAGTGCAGCGGCATTTGGTTCAGCCAGGTCATCTCCAGTACATTGTGGAATTTGTGGAGCATAGATACATCTCATGATGTGGTCCATTGTTTGTGGTTCGCCACACACACGTGCATCAGAAAATGTTAGTGTCCATTTTTTCATGGATGCCTTGCAGTGTCCTTCGCCGCCCCGCAGACGGTTCAAGGTTTTCCAGACGGCCCAAGATTGGTCATGGCCAGTCGCAAGACATTCATCTGGGGTGATGCCTCTCTCTGTCCATTGGGTTGTCTGGCTACCCATGCCGTTCCACTGG